>NC_137029.1:9335594-9463094 GCF_032717465.1 Coenobita brevimanus
TGACCACTCATTCATTAATATAATCAGAGAGCCACGAATATACCTCACTCTCAGCTGGAAAAAAAAAAAAAATCCACCTTGTGCTGGAATAAGTCATTACTGTGGTCCGGCCAATACGAGATATAATGATGATGGTATAAATACACCCTGCCTCTTCTGGCTCATTTTTAGGTTTTCAAAATTGTCTGACGTTAGCTAGAATACAGTACTACAGCTGCCGCGACCACGAAATGATTAGTATCTCGAGGGAACCCATGCATTTATTGCGACAAGTTTTACATTTGGCCAGATACCATTATTCCCGCGTTCACTTTCTGGCTATTCCTGTGGTTTGAGTTTGGGAACGAGAACAATTACTGAGTTCATATTACTATCGATAGTTTTTATGCTGCTCAGTAGGAAACTGGTTCTCAAATGGGATAATGAAAGCCATATATAACCCCATCAGTTCAAATAATCTCTCCAAACGTATAAAGAACCAGGCAACAGGTGTCCGCACTATGGTTTGGACCATGTTCGAATCAAGTAGTTTTGGGAGAAAATTGTGTTAAGTGCAAATGGTATTCAGTGTTACCATTTCCGACTGTAGTTTCACCTTTTCCTCTGCAGTTATTTTCGTTTAGCTGTTTGCTCTCTGCAAATTCAAATAAGCAAATTGAGACTTGCAACTTGCGTCAAAGCTCTAATTTGAGAGCTTTGCGTATGGAGACAAAGGTATCAGACATAACAAAATTGGTCATACATATTCTCACTGCAATTTCTGGACTAATTTCAGCTATTTCAATTAAAAAAAAAAAAAGCCAAGTTTTTAATCATGGTCAATCAAATGAACTACTCAAAGAAATCCTAACTTCAAAAAGTTTATCGCCATGACAATTTTAATAGTTGAGGCATTGTAAGTGGGGAATATTGAAAGTGTTTTTCACATGGTCCTAGCCTTTTTTTAATGAAATTTACAAAAAAAAACTCGTATTTGTAAGTTCAATATTTCCATAATACTTCACGTTTACAGGCTGACCCATTTACATCCTCACCCACCTCTGACATGGGAGAAAACACTGTTAATAAGTGCTCTGAGTTGTTCGCTTTGCCATCTCAGTCGAGTAATTATCATCATCTTCCTTTACCAAGCCGAGGCGTTAGAGTGTGTGTGTGTGTGTGTGTGTGTGTGTGTGTGTGTGTGTGTGTGTGTGTGTGTGTGTGTGTGTGTGTGTGTGTGTGTGTGTGTGTGTGTGTGTGTGTGTGTGCGTTTGCGCGCGCTCGCTGCCAAAATATCTCGAATATTTGTGGACAAAGTTTCATCAAACCTTCAGGAAATACCAAATATGTAGATGTGCAGAAGGTTATTACTTTCGGTGAGGATTTGATGAAAGACGACCGAATGCCAGCTGCTAAATGCTTTTTTAATATGGACTGGCTTTTTTGTGAAACGTGGTGACGGAGTTTTGTATAGTTTTGCAGTTTATCCTCAAAATTGGTTTTTACGTAGCCTGTACCTTAGCCAACAACATATTTTGATGGGCGATTAGAATTCGGGACCTGAATGCTTTTGTTTCATTTTAAAAGTTTTCATGGTACTGATGGAATTAAAAATATTTTCTCTGACAACACAGTTTCGTGAACCGCCTTGTCACATTTAATTTTTGTTGTATCAAAGAATTTATTCAGCTTTGGAGGGACTATTCGTGGTGGATTATACCTCATACCAATTAATCTGGCCAGGTATGTATGGCAACACTGTTCCTGCCGAGATTCTGATTGGCTGGAGGTGTTTGTTCGATTTCGTTGTTGCTTAAACCGATACTCTATTATCAGATGTCATACTGAGTTTGTCGACAGTACAATCGCCAAAAGCAATAAGAAATCCGGTATATACTTAACAACAATGAAGTTTTCATAGGAAGGTAGAGATATGAGTCAACAAAGTATTATAACAGTCCAAGTCAAGGTCAGCATTCGAACAATTCCTTTATATCTCCAACACTCCGTAATACAACAGAAAATTAAGGAAATCTGCATAATCTAAGCGGTGGGTTAACACATTTAAATTTCAAGATCAGTCCGTGCTGTGATAATAGAGGAGATATAATGAAATAGTCTTCCTTTACCCTACTTTGATTTCTGTGATTTTTTCAAACCTCCCTCCCCACAGAACTCGTCTTTTCATTAGAATCTTTAATTATTCAGAGTTGTGGCACGATTTAAGGGTGCGGACTGATCTTGAAATTTAAATGTGTTAACCCACCGCTTAGATTATGCAGGTTTCCTTAATTTTCTGTTGTATTACGGAGTGTTGGTGATATAAAGGAATTGTTCGAATGCTGACCTTGACTTGGACTGTTATAATACTTTGTTGACTTACATCTCTATCTTCCTATGAAAATTTCATTGTTGTTAAGTATATACCGGATTTTTTATTGCTTTTAACGATTGTACTGTCGACAAACTCAGTATGACATCTGATAATAAAGAGAGGATCGGTTTAAGCAACAACGAAATCGAACAAACACCTCCAGCCAATCAGAATTTCGGCAGGAACAGTGTTGCCATACATGCCTGGCCAGATTAATTGGTATGAGGTATAGTAGGAAGTGTCTGCACGGTAACTCTCTGTCATTATTTGAGATTACCAGACAATTTTAGTAGGCTCTGGATGAACACCTATAAAGACGAATCAGTAATAGCCTCTATGAATCTCTCAAGTACAGCTCATTATATTTCTGCTACAACTACATTATTCTGTTTCTCATATCAGAACCAAACCTTGTGTTGTTCTGGCTCCCTCCATGCAATCATTGGTCCTATTATAGGACAGTGGAACAGAAGACTATATGAAAGCACAAGATGGAAATAGCTTAGCAAGCTGTATGTCTGTAAGGAGCCTCGATAATGGCAGGTGTGACTAGTAAGCAAAAGCAATAAACAACAGACCATTCGCTGCCTGATATGGGGAACGTCCAATATCGTCTCACCGTTTATTACCCGACACATGAGGGGCCGCGGAAGACCCACTTTCAAACTTAAACCATATTGTTAGTTGGAGAGTTAATGCAGCGGTGTTACAGCTTTCACTTCAATATACTTCAAAGTTCTAACTGGACATTAGCTAATGTGCTCGTAATTTTAAGAGCTGGTTCGTACGGCATATCCTCTCAAGCTTAATCGATACTACTGGAGAGTCTATGTGACCCAGTTACAGCTTTTCTTCCACTGCAATAATAAATTCCACTGCGCGATTATTCGGTGTTATTAGAAGAATGTTTCTCAGTATATACATATATATATATATATATATATATATATATATATATATATATATATATATATATATATATATATATATATATTTCTTAGTATTATATATATATATATATATATATATATATATATATATATACATATATATATATATATATATACTTAAGTGAGGTGGAGCTAGGATTCCGGTGACTCAATAATGTGGATATGACTGATTCTTGTTACTGGACATGATGCCTACAGTTCTCTTATTTTCATCCTTAGTGTCTACTTGTTTATGAAGTCTATCTTACCCCATTCTGAGGTGGGGAAAAAGGATCAGAATTGTATGTGTGTGTGTGTGTGTGTGTGTGTGTGTGTGTGTGTGTGTGTGTGGTGTTAAATTTACAGCATTTATAACTTTTCCTTGCCTATGTCATAGATTGTAAGGAAAATCTACAATTTCATCCCCATGTTTAAGACATGAATTGTATGAAAATCATTTTCCATTCCTGTCTAAGTTTTATATTGTGGGAAAAGTCTACAATTTTACTCGTATTTCTATCTTTCCATCTATAACTTTAATCCCGGAGGGGGTGACCGCCAACAAAATCGCCTCTACGCCATCCTGTCCACTGCTATCATGTTGCCTTCCCTTAAGGCAATACCATCCTCATTCATATACCTCTCCATCCTTACCTCTATCTCATCCTCGATCTTCCCATTCCCCTGTCCTCTCCCACTGCACTCCCATAAGCTCTCCTAGTCAATCTCTCATTCTGCATTTCTCAACATGGCCAGTCTTAGGTTACTTCTGCCGTTTTCCAACACACTCACATCAACACCACAGCGCTCTTTCACTTCTATATTTGTTTTATATGTCTCTCCACGTAACTCCACATGTTTCCATCCTATAACTCAATTCCACTTCTCTCATTCTGGGTCTGTGTTTTTACATCGGAATATCACTCAGATCTTTAGTCGAACAGTAATGAAACTCTCACATAATCTTGTGAAAAGTCTTGCTGAAGGGAGTAAAATATTCTTGCCTAAGGTATTCTAACCCTGAATTATTCCTTAAAAGGCGCAACAGTGGACTATGTATTTCTGAGATCTATAACTATCTATCTATCTACATATAGGTGGGGGTGCTCACCATCCACTCATTTGATGTAGTGCTGCTCTCGGGTGTCTGCCCTTTCCTCCGTCCTTCTTTCCATCCATCCTCTTCTGTCTTTCCTTCATTCTTTCCTTTCTTCTGCCTGTGGATGACTTTACACTCCCTCTTGTGTCTTTCTTTCCTTCATTCTTTCCTCTTCCTTCTGCTTGTGGGTGACTCTACACTGAGTGACAAGCCAAATGGTTTTCCTGTACACCAGGAAACCATTTACTACACTGAGTGGTAACCATATAACCAAATTTTGGGGCCTGGTGGTTTAGTGGGTAATAAGGGTGCTCCAATCGGATTGAGCAGGTGAAGGTTTCTATCCAAGGGATGATTGGGGTTTATTGCTCACGTAATGCCACTCAGGGATGAGTGAGGCTGGTCACTCTCATCTTAAATGCCAGGACCAACTTGCCTAGCCCCGGGCTCCGAAGCTCCTCATGGGGCAACGTAGGATTGGATATATATATATATATATATATATATATATATATATATATATATATATATATATATATAAGGTGGGTATATTCAACATCAAGAGGGGCAACACAGAACACTGGTAGTTGTTTTCTTTTTCTGAAATTCCTCATCTCATACAATTTGTTATGTATTTCTATATCAGGTGAATTTACAGATATCAACCCCTAATTTACTTCCTCATCTTCTCACTCCATCTTTGGGGTTCCACTCTGCTACTTTAGATTTCTAATTCTTGTCTGTTGTACGAAAGACGTGTTCACCTTTAACTACTCGGTCGTTTAAATTATAGTGATGTGTATCCACCGTCGTTCCCTTTCATATATTGATGTCCCCTATATTAGGTTGTGCCTCGACTGACAGTCACCAGGTGATGAGTGCAGGTATGTAATGTAGAAAGGCATTACATATCTGCAGTCGATGGTGTCCTCTTTGTCGAGGCTTTTTTAACATTAGTGTAGGTCTAGTTATTTGTCTCTTAGGATTTAGTATAGCTTAGCGATTTGTCTGTTGGGTGGTTAGTTTTAGGGTATTTAGATTAGTTATTTTTTATTATAAGTAATATAAGGTTAAAAATATAAAAAACTAAATAAAAATAATAAAAATAAAACTGCAAAAAAAATAATAAAATAAAAATTATTATACATATATGTACGTGTGCATGAAAGTGTGAATGTTCATATGCATGGATGTGTGTCTGTCTGTATGTATGTATATATATATATATATGTTCGTATATATATGTATATATGAGTCAACATATATATATATATATATATATATATATATATATATATATATATATATATATATTTGCCTTAATGACCAGAGGCTCCGGCCTCAATGGTCAACAGGGAAAAAAAAAAAAATGTGTTCGTTTCACCTCTTATCCGATTTTTTATTCCACACGAAACCTCAAATTTTCCTCTCTATCCCTATCTTATCATCATCCCATGTTTACGATAAAGGGTCTTTTCTAGCTCCCAGGCTTCTTTTCCATAAAGCAGGAGAGGAAGGACACAGTAGATATTTATTTGTGTAAACTTCTCTTAAGAAACAGTGGTCATTTGTTTTTATGATGACACTCGTAATGAAGGTTTTTAATCGTATTCTTTTTTTTTTTTTTTCTAATCACCGTGAGATGAAATTATATGGATTGTCCATGCTTCAAGCATGCATGAATTTTTGCTTCCATTTCAATTTAGAGGAGTCCAAAACAGATATGAAATAAAAAGTTTCCGCTTTCTCTGTAATCATCTTTAGGCGAACTTTCAGACTTTACAAGATTTATTATGTACCTCTCAATTCTTACCAAGTTAAACTAAAAAGCCATTATCAGAAAATTCGACATATATTAAGCATATACTAGTTAGGTCTGCCTCATATTTGCCATTAAAATCAAGAACAAGAGAAATAATCCCTGACGCACAAAGTGCAAGTTTTTGGGAATCATGAAAATATCCTTCAAGAAAAAAAAAAAAAACTACTTAACTAAGATGACTATATCTCGTTCTAGAAAGTTTTTAAAAAGTCACGGATATTTTTAGGTTGCAAAACTCACGGACAAACAAGGAATGGGCAAGAGGGATGCTGGTGAATGGAGATTGTAACTGGGGAAAGATTAATGTGTATTTGAGCACGTGCGAGTGTAAAAGCATGATTGAAAGAGTATCCATGTATTAAATGACTGTTGTATAACAGGGGATGCTATTCTGAATGCGCTTAATTTTATATTCCCTTGATATTATCATCTATATTAATGTGAATTTTGGCCATATCCACTTAATTCCATGAAGTTCACTGTTCCAAAGATTTCTTTCGTCCATAAGATGATCGCACTGACTGCAGTGAATTACACAAATTTTGTCCTTGTTATTAGAATGCATTGCGCCTCTAGGATTCGTTTGCAAAATCTATGTCGGAACAAGTTTTCGAAGCATGTTAACAATGTTGTGCATGAACGGTGATCGTGTAGACTATCAGTGGTGCAGTCTACATAATCACTTAGAAAACATGCCCTGATACTCTTCGTGTAAATCAGTCCTTACAGCTTTTGAGAAGGCGTTCCCTTAGACCTCGCTGACGTTCATTCTGTCGTAATCCTGCACGGAATGGTGTATCCAGCTGAGCAGGTATTTCCATCACAACATCCCGGCATTTGTCGCAGTATGCTTAACATTTCAGATTCCTGTGGCCCTCTCTCAAGTAAATGCTGAATATAGTCATTGAATGAAATCATTTTTCAATTGTTTCAACCACTAGAGGATTATCAGATAATTATTCAAAACAGATAATCGAACAAGTATTTTGAAACGTGAAAAATAAAATTAGCATTCAGGCACCTATGACCCTCAGCTGAATGAATCCAGCTGCCTTTTGTAGGAATAAAATACAGAACTGTCCCGATCATGCGAAAGTTAACTGTCTTTCTGATTCGCTGCGCTGACTTGATCCTGTTCGCCCTGAGTATCCGTGGGAGCGATATAGTAAAATTTTCTGCGGAATTAACCATAAGAGATCAAACATACTCCTCTCAGCTTGCTCATGATTTCTGCTGTGTTTTTGTTGCAGAGAAACCAGTGCTGGAAATGTATAGACGATAAACTGGAACTCAGGAAAAAGATTACCAGGATTCCTACCTGATTTCCTCTACCGTTGCGGGAAAAAGAAAAAAAAAAAAAGTTTTACCAGGTCGTCTTTGCTGACGGGTTCTGTAGGTTCTGAACTCTAGTTAGCTGCAATAGTTTAGGAGCAGTTCGTAATTTTAAGCTAGCTCTTTTTTCATGAACCCTCCTGTTGTCATGGACCCAAGCTCAAATGAACATGAAACCGGTAGATTGCAGGTAAAAGTTGTCCCTCTCCAGCAGATCACCATCTTCCATTCGGGGGATAGGAAGGACGCTAAGGTACGTTTACATACCCTGGCAGCGAAGCAGCCTGGTTATATCAGTGCCACTATATGAAAGTGTATCTGTCCAGCACCTCGTTCATGATCATTAAAAACAGACGCCTGGACTTTGTTAAACTTTACCCTTACAGCCTTTTGCTTATGCCCCTTACATGTGACCTCTAGAAAGTCGTCGACTAGAAGAACCAGATGCCTGAGTGTGAGATAAGGTTTGTGAATGAGCCTACTGCCAAGAATTTCATTTAAAAAGTTGACAAGTATGGCGCTAATTGGGGGGCTCAGAGCTATGCTATTTTTTTTTTTCTAATTAACTTGTAGGATTAAAATGACTGAACTGCATACACACATCGACTAGGCCATGAAACCATTTTGTAGGAGGGGCAAGTCGGTATTTTCTTGAGAGAGGTCTTTCAGTAATCTTATCGACTTGCCTCTGGCGACGTTACTAAGGGGAGAGTTCACATCCTTGCTGGTCATATATATTTTTTCCTTCTTGTTGGAATGTGACTATCTCTTATCTAATGTTCTCTTTTGGCTTCAGGTGAGACTCGCCACTAATTGCCCTCAGGACCCCAGACAGATAGTTTACTCGCCTGTCAGACTGTGTGGGGCACTTTCCATGCTGCCATGCTGTAGATTGTTGTTTTTGTGGAAAGTTGCATCTATGCGTTTAAGAGTATCCACACAATCAGATAAAGTTGCAGTACAGGCACAGACGAAAGTATCTTTCCAAAATTTGACGAACACGTAGCGGAAAAATCGAAGCATTTGAAACATGAACTGGTAGGGATAGAGTTTTCATTGTATTTCGCCAGTTGTAAATTTTCTTCAGAAGGAACTGGGAAGATAGTGACTGTACCTCTACATACGAGGAGTATTAACCCGATCGATTCACAAGAGCATATGTCTTTAATAAATCTGGTAAATCCAAGTGACTAAATATTTTGCTTCATGCCATACTACCTTACTTTAATGAACCACAAAACAGAATAAAACATATGATTATTGACAAAGGACACAAAGAGAAGCAGTCCAGAACTCTTCATAGTATGTTTCAAACTGCAAGGCACAAAATTTACGGCACAACACTTTTGCTCACCGTACAGTATACTGTACAGTGACTGGTCATGGGAGGGTCGGAGGATAGACAGCAGTTTCTTACCTGATGCCCATCTTCTTAATATCTATCTGATCTTTTATATATAAATATTTGTTTCCCTTTAATTATTTTATTTTTGCACTGTCGGCGGCGAAATTCCTGCAAACCCACCTGCTTCTCTTGCAATGAATTGTGAAAATCCGGTCTAGGTGAATCCTCAGGAACTCTCACTAATGGCACTGATTTTTGTAAAACATAAACATCAGTGTCGTTCGCTTTTGACCTGCAAGATTTTTTTTTTAATTCCAAAGAGAGGGAAGCAGGAGAGGCAGGATTTTTTTTTTTTTTTTTTTTTTTTTTTCGATATTATGGTTGGACATGGGATGGCTCATGGCACGTTGAAATCAATACTCCACCGACTGTGATCAACACCTAATCAGTTCTGATCCTGTTTCCCAAGACATACTTATTTGGTGCTAATAGACCGACTGGTTTGCTTACAGCGATAATTAGCTATACTTGTATTCAGTCCAGAACATTAACTCAGTCATTATACCGCCTAAGTGTGCGTTACGAGGTCGATGTTTTGGCTTCTCCATTTGATCACTGCAGATATCAGAACCAGGCTTAGTGTTGCCACCAAATTTTTATTAACTCCTTCAGCTCTAGGATGTTAATTTTGTTATTATTGTTGCCAGACGATTTTATTCACCATATATGAAGCCCTTTTGGTGATGAAGGAGATGATGAAGGCCGCTACTGACCCATCCAGTTCAAAATGTCTATTGGAGAGTGTATTAATACAGTGAGGAGAAAGCAAGGCTGGAAGAAAATGACGCCCTGGGGCTGAAGGGTTAAATATGCAATGTGATAGGCTGATAATAACGGGATGTTTGTCCTACCCTGATGATTATCCCTAACGCACTTTCAACTCAGATGATGGCCACAAGTAGTCTCCTTGTTTTTACCACTAGCAACAGTGGAGACTCATCCCTGCATTATAAGTAGAACTTCCCGAATTTCATGAAGCCTCAATTTAATATTCAAGGTGTGGGAGTAATCACTTAGGTCAAGGAAAATCAAACCACCTATAAAGTTTCATCTGAATAAAGTCGTCTGGATTTACTCGATATAGAACAGTATAATTTACCTCTACTAGGAAAGAATTTATATTTCCTTGCGTGATATATAAAGCACTGCAACATCGACACAGCTATATAAGTAACATACAAAACATTACTAACCGGCCATGAGGAAAAATAAACTGGAACTGACAAGGGACGGTCACATACCAAAGTCCGTTCGCTTCTTCAGCCTCTGTTATCGATGGAATCATAGATGTTCCAATAAAACGTACTGGACAAAAGTGCAACGTATCACCAACAGATAAATGGAAGATTTTACCTCTGTCTAATATGCCACATTCAAGCATCTATGAATTCTGCCATGAAAGAGAGGTAGGAGAGGTGGCCGGACTTTTGTATCTGACTGTAAGCCTCCTACATTGACAAGATCACGTGACTGAAGACACCATTTTTTTTTTTTTTTCTGCTAGCGAGGTTCATTATCATCTCCTTACCAGTGTATTTCTGCAAATGGAAAGTTAATATTCACTAGTATGCTATTTATGCAATCTATGTTGGTATTAAGATGTAGAAACAGAATAATGGAAAAAAACTGACACGTAATAATCAAGATAAATCACAAGGAAAGAGGTGCTACGGAGCTCCCTTAGCTGGCGAGAATACGTGACTTGGTGCTTGTCTTCTAGCCTCCTTGGTGTTTACCTACCCATGTACTTGGTGAGGTATGTTATCAGAGGGGACATGGAAAGGACGGTCAAATAGAAAGTGTTGTGCTGAAGTGGATGGTGTGCAGGGATTTATGGATTTGTGGTTTCAAAATGTCACTCGGAAAGCTAACAACTTCATTACACGGATGTACTTCATATACTTTGCTTCCAACATTTTCATTATGCTTAAAAGAATTATTTTGAACTGGAAGGCATACATTTAGCCTTCATCAACTCCTTTAATATTAAAGGCCTCCATCCGAATAAATAAAACCATATGGAAAGAACACGAACACTAAAAAAGACGTCACTCGATCAAAAAAGAATAATAAGGCTCTGTTCTGTCCCCAAAAATATGCATAAGAAAGACTTCATGCAATGCTGTAGTTCTTTCTGGTGCAGCCAGTACAACAACACTGATGATCATTTGTCACCTTGCCTAAAACAATCTTGTATTAGATTCATTTGAATGGTACCTGTACATCAGTTCCACAACGGCATGCAGGCATCTGTCATTGGCGATAGAAAATAATTTTCTCCGTTCCTAGTCATAATCTGACTAAAACACGGATGAGAGCTTTCACATGGCGTTTTCAGTAAAGCTTAATGACGCCATAAAAGGACTCTGGCTGACATAAGATGCAGAATAGACGACAAGTTGCAACGTCTTCGGGTCAAGGTACTTTTTGACAGGCTTTGCCACTCCTTATTTGCTGATGACTGTGCCCCGAACACTGGAAATGCCACAGATAAATAGCAAAGGAAGGACTTGTCCTCCTCTGCCTGCGACAACAACGATCTCTCATTAGAAACACGGAGATAGAAGTGATGTGCAACGCTGTGTCATGGAAGCCTACGAAGAGCCAGTCGTGACGGTGAAGGAGAACAAAGCACCTGATGCGGACAAGTTCAAATGTCTACGGAACACCCTTTTTTTCTCTGCGTGGCCATTGATAGCGAAATTAACGCTCGAATCTCCAACGCCAGCGTCGTCTTTGGGCGGCTCCATTTGCCAACATGGGGATGTGAATGGGTGAACCTTCTAATTAACTGGAAGCCTACAGAATGTTGGCTTGTCCATTCTGCTCTATGCATAGGAGATCTAGACTGTCTACCAGAAGCATGCATGAGGAACTTAATCGTTTCTGTATCTGCTGTCTTTGCAAGCTGTTGCAAGGAAGGTGGCAAGGCAAGAAAACCTGGCAAAGATATCTGAGCTCGCAGACATGTCTAGTGTGCTCACACTACAATGCAATTCACAGCTCTGCTGGAGTGATCATGCTGCAAGAGATGCTGATGATTGCTTCTTGGAGTGCATCTTTTATGGTGAACTTCGAGCTGCAAACCCGTGATGGAGAGAAAAAGTGATGAAAGGACATACTTAGTCTTTATGAAGGACTCTACACTAGTGTTAACCCTAATACTGCCGGAGACACTCATCAGGGACCGTCGAACTTGACGCTGCTGGGGTGCCACCTCCCGGGAAAGGCATCGAGTCAAGGCTGATTAAGCCAAGTATTCAGCATACATAACCAGGGCATGCAGCAACTGCACCATCCAAGATCTTTCTGCTCCACTGTCCTGTCTTGACTGTCTCAGAAGCTTCAAAACTAGGACTGGCCTCATCAGCTACCTACGAACACACGCAACCCACCCCCGTATATAAAGACTCGAAAGTTACAGAAGAATGAGCACTATTTCTTTCCTGTACAGTCAACAACGACAATAACTTTGATGATATTTTGTTAATTTCCCTTAAGACTTTCTGTATAAGTATTGCCTTGTTACCCTCAAGGAGTATTGTGCCAGCAATGCCATCTAAACGGATGCCTTATAACACCTTGATAAATAACCTTGTATTACATTTGTCTTTCTAATTACTCAGCCAGGATCAGTCCTGGTCTCAACCCTACTTCTAATTCATATTAATGATCTCTCGTCAATCACCCATAATCCCATTAACTCATATGCAGATGACTCAGCGCTTCACAGTTTCTTAACACTTAAACATCCATTCACAAAGTTTAATATCTCCTGACTCCCAACTCGGTATACCAATCTCCATAAATCAGGACTTATATAAGATCACAAGACACTGAATGTGGACAAAAAAAAAAAAAAAAATCAATTAATGCTGGAAGAATCAAATATATACAATTTACCACTAACAAGTATTGATTGATTCCTAGATTACCTTCAATATAACCAATATTCAAACCTCTTGAAGTACTGAACTTCTCGGTGTTTTACTTAACAACAACCTCGCTTGAACCTCTCATGTTAAATCACATGCTAAGGCTGCTTCGAGAAAACTTGGATTGTTATATAAAATCCATAACTTCGTCACTGACGAGCAGTTAGCTATAACTTACAAGAGTCTTGTGCGCTCTCAGCTGGAATATTGCTCACCTTTGAGGAGTGGATGTGGAGAATTCCACTAAAATACCTAGACAAAATTGGGAACAAAGCTATAGGTATTACTAATAACTCCCTAAATACAAATGAAATATCACACCTAGAAGTAAAAAGGAATGTTGCCCCCTTTGCAATATTTTACAGATATTGCTCAGACGAAGTTGCATCCCTTGTGCCACCTCTCCACGCCTTCCCCCGTGCTACATGGGCATCTGGCAGTGCTCATGACTGGATTGTCACACTGCTGTAATGCAGAACTTCTGCCTATCAGAATTCTTTTATTCCCCTAACTGCATCTCTTTGGAATTCGCTTCTCCAAAATAGTTTCCCTCCAAACCTCAGCCTACAGCTGTTCAAGGTCACTTGTTACGGATTTATATGAACAGATGAAACCTGCACACAGGTGCGCTGATTATTTTTTTTATTAATTTGGATTTCCTTCCTCTGTTCATCTTCCATATACAAAATGTCTAGGGTCGTAGTTCCACCTATATATATATATATATATATATATATATATATATATATATATATATATATATATATATATATATATATATATATATATATATATATATATATATTTGGCCAAGAGAAGCAGACAGCTGTATGACTAAGTTGACCATGTTTGAGGCTGTAGGCCAAATAGCCTTTGAAATATCGTTGTTGTAAAACAAGTAGTAATGAAAAGAATAATGGTACAGTAAAGCCTTCATAAGTCAGAACCCTGTTAGTCGGAAGTACGCTTAAGTTGGAATAGCGTATGATATTCGTTGATGAAAGTAATTTACATTTTTTGAAAAAATTGACAAAAGTCCTGGAAAAAACACCCCTAAGTCATAAAATGTTGTCTAATGGAAATCCAAGCTCAGCATGATGCACCAGTTCATCATATTTTAGCCGGTGAGAGCCCATCATCAGTCTAACATCTGCCACCACCTGCATCAGTACTCTCGTGCCTGGTCCTGTAGTGACTCTGTGTTCTGCACTTTTATTCATATATACTTATATATATATATATATATATATATATATATATATATATATATATATATATATATATATATAAGATGATGTTTTATTATACCCTGGCTTATTGGACTGTCACCTGGAAATCCTTATTCCACTAAACCATACTCAGCATGGAAACGATTCAATTTCCAGGTATTGCTGTACTTACTAAGAAACAGCATACAGACGATGTAAGAAATACAGTTTATGAAATAAAAATGAATAAACATTTTGTTTTTGCTAATTAATACAAGGTTTTTATTTTTTCTGTGTACAAAACAGGTTTCTTCACAGAGTTAGTCGCTTCCTAAAAATAGTGTGTTCGATGGTAAGAGCACCATCGTTGTCTGCTGCACCTCTTTTTATTCCTAACAAAGATACATAAATACTCTCAAAATCCCATGCTCTCATCTTAGTAATACAGTCTGACGTCAGCATAAGCAGCGCGCTAGATTTGTCTCGACTTTGAGAGAGTTGACAGTGACAGTAATTACACCATCAGTCCCCTGTAACTCAATCTGCTAAAAAAAAAAAAAAAATGCTGGACTTGTCCGGACTACGAGAGCGCTAACGTCACCTAATGTTACACTGATGGTCTTTACGTTTATTTTTCTTCTTCCTGAACCTTTTCCTCTAGCATTTTATTACGATGTTAATGTTATGTATAAGACTTCATTGCTATTTTGATTACCCCATTCCTGTAATTTATTCCCCCATTGGAATCTATCAGGGCGAGCATCTGACTCCAGTTATTGTATAGTTTAACATTCGGGTACTTTTTTTTTTCTTACTGATGGAAGGCTATTTCTGGAGCTTCTATAAACTTGTTCTTATAGAAGATGCCATATCTGGGCTCCTTTTGTGCAGCGTTTTTGTGCTGTCAGTGTTTAGTGTTACTCTTCTAGAATTTCCCTCATATTTCTAGCTCTGCCGGCTGCACCACTCATGAAATTGTTATTCCATACGCTCTTTGTAAAAATCTCCTTCATCCATAATATAAAGCACCTTATTTTAATGTAGGAACTATTTTCGGATTACTATGCTATGCAGTAAGATCTCAGCTATAACTCTGTAAGTGCAAACAATAAAGAGAGCAAAAAAAGAATGTCCCAAATTCTGATGCACGTGAGAATAGTTTATGAAAATAGTGATTCAGTTTTAACTTCATCTAATCGTATTCTTACGTGCCCAGTCAAAAAGTTTTTTCCAGTGGGGACTTTCGGCCACAGTATAATCATTAAGACTCTTTAGATCCATACCACTCTACTCAAGTCAGTCCTGGTCCATCCTAATCACCACATGTTCTTTAACGGTACATTCTGTCAGATCTAGTCAGGCCAAAGTAGGTCCACTTAGGCTACTTCAGGTTCAGTCATGTTAATTCTGATAAAATTAAATCAGTTCATATCTACCCATGCCCTTTCAGGCCACTTAATCCCTTCAGACCTATGACGCAGTATTTTACTTCATACTTGATACCGCCAGACGTGTTATTTCAAGTTCAGAGGGATTCTAGTTATTGTCTCTTATTCCTCCATTTTGAAAAAATCACTCGTAAGGCGAATAACAATTTCTGGACATACCAAAGATAGACTGCTAAATACATTTCACAGGAGGAGTGAAGATCTGATTAGCTTTCACAACAGTTAGGTATAACTATGTCGCATGCACTAGACAGATTTACTGTATTTCAGGCCCATTCAATCCACTGCAAGTCTATTTAAGCCCACGAATATTTGCAGAGATCCATTCACATCAGGAGTGACTCATTCTAAAGGATGTCGGTCTTTTTAGTCACGCTAAAACCCAGTCAGAATAATTAACGACCGATTTACTCAGTTTAGGTCCAATCAAGAAATTTTAGAATCTGCTTCACTAAAATCAGGCGACGTACCGTTGAATGATCCTTGTGATTTCCGGCCAGAATCAGACCAACTTCCTGTGGACAATTCATTGTTATCCTCTTCGTCCACCAGGTAAATTCAGTTCTCTGAGGTTGACTCACGTTAAGTCTATACTGTAAAGCAGTTAAAAAAATTCAGTCGTTTCGGAGTGATTAAGCGATTATTTCTAACACACACACACACACACACACACACACACACACACACACACACACACACACACACACACACACACACGGGCGCGCGCGTGCGTGTGTGTGTGTGTGTGTGTGTGTGTGTGTGTGTGTGTGTGTGTGTGTGTGTGTGTGTGTGTGTGTGTGTGTGTGTGTGTGTGTGTGTGTGTGTGTGTGTGTGTGTGTGTGCGTGCGTGCGTGCGTGCGTGCGTGTGTGTGTGTGTGTGTGTGTGTGTGTGTGTGTGTGTGTGTGTGTGTGTGTGTGTGAGAGAGAGAGAGAGAGAGAGTACTACAAAGGGTGGTGGATATGAGGAGAGTGGTTAGAAAAAGTTTTATTGGCGCTGAATAATAAAATAATAATGAGTGAAGTTTTAATTGCGGTGTTTCAACAGAACTGGGTGATAAGTAATGATGATGGAAGTCTTTGGTGTCATCCATAATTGACTTAAAAACCGAGGATGTCAACACAGAGGTTCAGCAACAGAAAATGAAGTTCATAATGGAATAGTTCAAAGTGGGAAGCAGCGAAGGAAATTATAAGCCGGGTGAGTTTTGTTGCCTATTATGGTAAGTTGCTGAGAGAACTGCCTGCCAGATCATCAAGAAAGTGTTCGACAAAAAATACGAAAAAGAAAAAAAAAAAAAAAGGTGAATCGCATAGAGCGCCAGAAAAAACAAAAAATAGAAATTATCTGCTGAATAAATCACAGGCTTGTGCAGGTGGTGAAAGTTTCTTTAATTAAGAATAACTGGATTTAAAACATTTCTGTGTGAGCAGGAAGACTTTGGCTGACCGGATATTAAGTCAATGCGCACAAGGACTCGCATGTTGAAGTTTCTAAGCTTAAAAACAGAAAGAAACGTTGTGATCGCTGTTATTCCCTTTAGCTCTAGGACAGAAATAGGACTTTTTTCTAGATGCCTTCAGTTTCACTCAGGTAAAAAGAGAACGTTCGAAAAGGAGGAGTAAATATATCCTTTTTATGGCCCATCACGACAGCAAGGCTCCTACATACAAAAGAAAATGGCCTGGAGTTAACATAAGTAAACCAATAAAAGACAGAACAGGATTCAAGAAGCTAAAGCGAAGATGGTGAACTAGCATTTATCCATCTGTTCAGTGCCTCTGATCTAGCCCCCAAACCATCTGTAGGTAGTAAGACACCTAACACTGCGCCACGATTTGATTGAAAGCTTTGTGATTATGAAAAGATGGTCCGAGATTCGTTTCAAGACACAGTACAGGTGAATTAAAGCTAGATCATTTTCCTGTGGCGGTGCTGGAGTAGGGGACGCCTTCAAGTGATGGCATTGATGTGAGTGATGAGTAGAAATGCCCAGTTATTAAAACATTCTTCAGTTCCCTCCCTGTCCACGAGAGATGGATGGTGGATTAAAGGAGGTGGGCAATTTCAGCCAGAAGTCCACCAGGTTCCGATCAGATGTGCCTGGGGTTGCTGCTATTACAACTACTACCTCTACGTTTATTACTTTTCCTGCGGCACTACAAGTAAGTTACAGCACAAAGGCTGGTGGTTAATTGATCACAAAGTTTAATTTTCGTAATTAGAATGATTGCGGTACAAAAATTCGCCTTCATAAATTATAGTTTTCGCTGTATCACAAAACCACAGAACCCAGGAACGTAATTTTCATTTTATCCTTGCCAACTTCCGATGATTTTATTTAGCTTAGGTTACATTTTTCAAAACACAGAGGTAGTTTTTTTTTTTATGCATCCGGCTCTGGCAAAGGCTTTAACGGCCCGTTCTCTGAGGCCCTACAGTCCCCCTACGAACCATTCACCTCCATATGTCACCATTTCAAAGCTAGCACCTACCGTCCATACTGAATACATGCTCGAGGTGTCTCATACGGAACTGGTATATTGGTAACAAAGGGGGTGTATTTAAACATGTCTGGCGGTCTTATTGTAAACCAATAAAGTCTGTTGAAAAAAAATCAAATCCTTTCAACTGTTCGCTGCCTTAGCTGGGATTCCCACCCTAGTCCACTGGGAATGCAAACCACATTTCTACCTTTTCGGCCACCGCCCAAACATACCTCTTCAGTATGAGAGATCTTTACAAAGTTGGGCAAAACTATCTGGAAAAAGAATGAATAAACTGCACAGGCCGTCAGCCGAATTAAAGGGGTTAATAAGTTTCCAAGGCCGTAGCTTAGTACTGTACGTTTATACTCCATATAATATCCAAAGCCATCAGGATATGCCCAATGGATCTCAGAGCTCAGTGGATGTGCTATTAGAAAGACATTAACCTTCAGAGTGCTCTACTGTTCCTCCGAGTCTAAGGTAGGGTGAGAGAGAGAGAGAGAGAGAGAGAGAGAGAGAGAGAGAGAGAGAGAATCAGTTAAGGAAATAACTTTTGTACGAATCACTGATGTGGGTTTAACAACAAGAAAATCTTAAATTTTGCATATTTTTGGTTTCTTTATATGTAGTTTTAAAATAATTTCTTGAGGAGAATTTTGTAGTTATCACAGATTTTTTTTTTTTTTACGGCTGATGCATTTGGTTATTTTTCGATAATACACTGTAGATATGAAGAAATTAGAATAAAATAGCTATGGATGTGCGATTTATAAGCCTCGTGGAAGCTTCATGAAAACGTGCCGATATTAATTTTCAATAAAGGATTCAGTGATAATGTAAAAATCAGTATATATGAAATGAAAAATCAACTGTAGTAAAAAATGCAATACACGGAGAGGTATAATCACATCGTCTACACGTTAGTTTTTACTACAGCTATCCATTAAACAATGATAAAATTATATAGGTACATAAGCAGTAGTAGGAGAGAGAGAGAGAGAGAGAGAGAGAGAGAGAATATATATATATATATATATATATATATATATATATATATATATATACACACCAGCTCCAGAAAGTATCGGTACAGAATAAATGTTAAATATTATGACACATGGAACAAAGAATACTGGGAATCGCGGTTCTGTACTCACACACGCAAGCATCGCAGACAATAGATGACTACTATATCAGATACCACTTGTGTCCTTCATAATGTGTAGGGAATGGCCGTAAATGTTATACTATACACAGGTATTAACGGGCTGTCACTGCCACATGGTCAAATCATTCCGGATGGCATCGACCCCACAGTGGACAGATAATTTCTGGAGCTAGTGTACACACACACACACACACACACACACTTCGACTTTTTGTCTGTAACCAACTATTATCCAGGTATTTTTATGATAGGCACAAGTCATGGGTGTAAAAAAACTGTAGTTGAAAGTTGAAATCTTAGGTTACTGACGTCGTAAATACAGTTGTCATCAGACCAGACCAGAAATTTTCCGCTCTTTGGGGAAATTAGATCATAAATACCGGTATCGCCACTCATGGACACGATGTCCATCAGAGCACTCGCTTACTTGTCTTTTATAGGTGTTATACGAGTATGTACTGTATATATATATATATATATATATATATATATATATATATATATATATATATATATATATATATATATATATATCGATGAGAGAGGGTATATGTAACCCTATGTCACTTTTGATATAATAAATTATATTTTTGTTCTTAAATCTAATATTTTCGGAACAGTTAATGCCTCTACGCCTGAAACTGTAGCTCCCTGATAAAAACGTAGATATATTTGTTACTTAAAAATCCAATTCAAAACATTAGCTCGACGTTCAGTAACCTACCCGAAAGACACCAAGGGAGACGCTAAATACCAGCGTCTCTGTTGAGATACGAAAGGCAGAATACGTTCATATCTGGTGCCTTTGGTATTAGTGTTTTTTTTCGTGTGTGTGTGTGTGTGTGTGTGTGTGTGTGTGTGTGTGTGTGTGTGTGTGTGTGTGTGTGTGTGTGTGTGTGCGCACTCCTTTGTCTATTTGATAAGCTTTTTCATAGTTCACAGCTCAGTCACTGACTCATTTATTTGTTAAAACGCCTTTTACTGACACAGTCACATCTGTGCATCTCCGTAACTGCTCTGTTAATTAGTGTAGTTGCAAGTTCTTGTTATGACTGACCACTACCCTTCATGTACTGACACTTTCTCTTATCCACTCGAAATCAGCAGCTGCATTACAGGCTCGTAGTTACCTTTTTTTTTCTTTCTTTCTTTTTCCTTTTTTTTTTAATGACTCACCCTCCCCTGGGCAGATGGCAGAACACACCTGTCCCTCAGCACAGTACATTGGCTTTATTACAGAAAGTGACTCTGAATCTTGGAAATACCATTGCATTAGGGATATTTGGAAGCACGGCTGTGATACTTATATTATTACGTCTGAAACATTCACTAAACACCAGAGAAGAGCTAACTCTCATCCACAGAGAAGGTTAAAGGTTACCGTATCAGACAGTACATCATGTGTGTGTGAAATATCCCAGGACATGCTTCCTTGCACTTGAATATGAAAACAAAAAGAAACAGCTTTGATCTTTTACATGATAGTCACGTGTACAGTACTGCAGAGTAATCTTGGGGTATAATTACACATTACCTTGATATTCAGATCCCAGCTGAGAGATCTGGGTTCAATTGCACCGGCTGGTAGGAAATTCTGACAATCTCTCTCCTAAAAGTAATTAAGTATTCGGATATCAAACCGATTATTGCGACTTGTATTCTGAGGAAAGTCGGATATTTTCCTTATCATAGTCACCTCTATGCCCATAAATAATACTTATACGAATTGGAATTATCTCTCATAATTTTTGCTTCCCTAGAAACCCTATTCCTTACAGCATCACACCTTCCTTTGCCCCATCGTTCAATCTTTACATTTTGGTGGGTAAGGTGAAACAACTTCTGGTGCTTACCTTGTCGAAGTCATTGGGCCGTGCGAGCTTGGTTGTATCAGAGACATTCAGTGATAATGAGATCTCTGGCTACTTCCTTGATACTCTTCCTTTGGAGACCCTCGTGTCAGTCACAGATCTGTAAGTAGGGTGAGTTTCACTCAGGAAAAAAAATCACTATATGCTGGACCCATTCACAGTAAAGCACTGAAATCAAACAGTGCATACCTCCCTCCTTGTAACAACGAATGGTTAATTTGTTGGACAGGGGAATTTTTTCAAATAAGCTTGAAAAATAATGTTCTTTGCTGTACCGGTAGTTGTAACTCCAGGCTTTTCTCTTTGTGAACCCAGTGAAAAGCAAGAAATCGGCGACTTCGACTGGTTGCTCCCAAAGATCTTTTGCTGAGGTAATACTGAAGGACTGTCTGTACTGTAATAGTGTGGTGTATGTGAATCTCATTGTTCTCAGTAAAGCAAACTATTAGGCTGCAAACTAACAACTGAAAAGCAGTGAAACTTGGCGACTTCTTACGTTCTTGACCGGGTTTCAAATTACCATCAATTAGGTATTTAATTTACTTAGATACCAGTGAACATGAAAGTGAAAAAGTTACTACATGACGGTATTGTGATACCAACTCTCTCTCTCTCTCTCTCTCTCTCTCTCTCTCTCTAAATATATATGGAGCCTCTGTTATACAGTGGTAGAATGTGCGTCTCGCACGCTGGTGGATGTGGGTTTGCCTCCCGCCAGAGTTGTAAAAACTTTGGAAAGCGTTCACCGAGCCACCGACCGCTTTCGTGGACATAAGGGGTGCTGTGATTGAGCCAGTGTCGCATACTAGTACGCTTGAACCCAGTCGGTTTAAGGGGAGCCGATTACACTTGGTTCACAGACTACACACACATCCCGAACTACTCCAACATTACAATTACACTCACAAGCACTTCTCACCCTAAATACAGTCTCTACCAGACAGCCTAAGCTGTCTTACTGATATGGCTTATATCAAGAGGATATTAATGCGCAATGGGAAGAATAAACTGATGAGGTAGAAGCGTGACGAATGATGTATTCAATTATATTTCGCAGCCACGAGGTGATCTGCTCACAAGAGTGTCCCGGTAGTGAAAGGATTAATGAAAGTTGTAGCTAGCCCCTTCCAACTCAGAAATCTTTCTCATACTGAATAAAATCCCCAGAGATAAAAAACATTTAAGAAATACTAAATGATAATAGCTAAAAACAACACTTCGTCGTGCAGAATTAATTATGCCCTTCAGTCAGATGACACACGTTTTGCTTTTTTCTTCATGCCACCTCATGCTTTTATTTAGCGTCGGATAAACTTATCGTCGTGCAGGAGGTTCAACTGCCATAGTTTCTTTTGATGTAACTGTTTGCAATAGTCGTTCCCAGCCTGGGGACTATGCACTTTTAATTGCACCAATAAGTTTTGTTACCTCTAAAGTGTTCTATGACGTCTAGTAGGTTAATGCACCGTGTCTCTAATTTAAAGGATTCATGATCTTAAAATCCCATTTCGAAAACCTGCTCAGTCGAGTGCCGATGCTGTGTTTACGTCTAAAAGGAAAGTGCAAATGGGAATCACTGTTGTTATTGTATCCTTGCCGAGCGGCCACAGAACGGAAAAGGCTGGGAAACACTGGTCTAAGGGTAGGATGAAGAAAATATAGCAGATGTCAACGCATTCAAGTGGTCAGGGTCTGTACTGCAGGCGAGGGTATTGAGTGTTACACTGGACACTCATCTACCACGACGTCAGCAAAAGTTCAGTGTTATTCTGTTGTGATAATACTTATAACCTCGAGGTGCGCTCTCTCTCTCTCTCTCTCTCTCTCTCTCTCTCATATACTGTATATAATATATATATATATATATATATATATATATATATATATATATATATATATATATATACACATACATACATACATACATATTTACGACCAATTCACCGACGTAACTAAGACGGAATATTGTTGAAATTCTTATTCTGCCTCCGAGCCACAGTAATTGGCTGCCTAAGGACGAAATTCTCCATCAAGTAAAGGTGAACGAACGAGAAGTGGATTCCACAAACAAGTAGATGTGTTTAAAGTTAGTCATACCTAATTCATAGTGTGTCCTCTTAAACTTGGCGCAGATTTTCGTCCAATTGCATATTTCACATACCTAAATGGATAAATAAGACATACTGTGCCTATGCACCCTTTCAATGGCACTGCTACGTGACACCCATTTTAGGGACAGTGTCTTGTTGTAATCATTTTAGTTAGTTGTTTTCCGGGGAGGGGCACTAACGCTCCGCCAACCCTTTTAGTCGCCTTGTACAACAACCAGGGATACTGGGGGAGTATTCTTGAAAAAACAACCTACCCCCAGGGGGGTTTGGCCATGTCGAGAGGATGGAGGGTGAAAGACTGACGAAGAGAGTGTATGTGAGTGAGGTGGAGGGGGGGAGAGGGAGGGGGACGCCGAGGATGAGATGGAGGCATGGGGTGGAGAGGTATATGAGAGAGGAGGGTGTGAGTTGGGAGCAGGGCAGTGAAATGGCGGGGGACAGGGCGACGTGGAGGCGATTTGTTTGTGGCCACCCCGAACGGGATTGAGGCGTCTGGCAATAGATAGATAGATAGTCTTGTTGTAGCCCAGCAATGAAGAGATGGCAATTGTAGATGAAGTTAAGGTTCCCTGGGTATGGACCTCGTCACACTGAGATCACATAATTATCTCGATGCATATTGTTGGCCTGGATACTCGTAGGTTTGGATGGTAGTGGTAGTAGTGGTGGTAGGAGTAGGAGGAGGAGTTGTTGTAGGACCAGGGTCATCCGAAGCGTGAGCCCGATGGACTGTAAGCTAAAGCTGATCTGCAGTTCTTCATACTCCTTGCAGGGAATAGAGCAGAAGTTGAGGGACACTATCTGCAAAATCAGGATGCTGACCAACCTATTTTTATTGTTGTCACCACGTGAAGGCGTCCATCTCCAGCACCGAAAATTGTGGTAAAACACGGACTAAGAATACTTCGTTTCACTGAGTAATATTCAGTGCGTAATGTTTCCAGCTGCATCCTTCATTTAGTCTAGCACTGAGAAGCGCAATGCACTGATCGTGGAATAATGTAGCCTAAAGAGGCGTTCTTATTCTAGCTTTTACCCCATCCTACACCATCGGATAAACTGCATCGAAATATGTGTGGTGTTCTAAGTAGCTCTGGAAATTGCGTAACGCCTCTTCCAGAATGACTTTTTCTGTACATTACACCCAGTATCCTCTTGTATGTTTTTTATGCAAATTGTGTCGATATCAGAACGATTTAAATAGCAACAGGAGAATGCCAAGTTACACCAATGAACAAAATTTAATCAACACTTCTCAGCTGGCTGTGACATGGAAGGATGTTACATGATTTTTTTCTCTGATTGCAATATGAAGCACACAACAAAAGAATATGAGAAGGAAGGATGCTCTTTGTAGTTTGGGGAGGCTTTCAGCAAAAGTTTGCTCACGATTGTATAATAGGCAGTATAAATCGCAAGGAAAAAGGTGCTACGAAGCCTACATTGCCACTTGAAGTAGGGCCGTACATACCTGATCCCTACCAATGTCTGACAAGGCCCTGAAACTGACAAGATAGGAGGAAAAAATGTAAACCAGTCGTTGTCTCAAGAACCTCTACTACATTATTGATTTATGGTGATTAAAATGTTGTCAGAAGGTAGACTTGTAGAGGAAGTTTTACGCCCCTATAAAGCCTACAGTTTCACTCCCGCACTAACCTGATAGCTCATCTAATCACTGGAGATGTTATCAAGGCAGGACTATGGCTGCCCGACTACAGAACAAGTTTGGAGGTAGGAGCTATAAATGCCAACACTGATGTACTCTGACATTAGAAACACGATCATAGCCGTTAATAAGTGTGAAGCATTTAACTCTGACTGCTAGGGTTCCTCTCGAATGAACAGGATCGTCTGGAGTTAGCCTACCTAAATTCCTATGCATTCAGTCAACATCAAGGACTTGGCAATTATCAGCTTCTTCACAAGTTGGTCTCAAATAAAGAATGAGTTGGAATACTCCTGGCTCTGAAGAAACGTCGGAGTTGAGGAGTGTCGGGTGATGAGGAAGTGTCGGGTGTTTAGGCAGGGTGTTGAGTTGCTGAGGGAGTGTCGGGTGTTGAGGAATTGTCGGGTGTCGAAGGAGTGTCGGGTGTCAAGGCAGTGTTGGGTATTTAGGCAGAGTGTTGCGCAAGTGTCGGGTGTTGAAGGAGTGTCTGGTGTTGAGCCAGTGTTGGATGTTGAGGTAGTGTTGGGTGTTGAGGCAGCGTCAGGAGTTAAGGAAGTGTCCGGGTTAAGGCAATGCTGGGGTTGAGAGAGTGTCGGGGGGTTAAGGCAGTGTAGAGGTTGAGGTGGTCTCAGGGGTCGAGGCAGTGTCAAGGATTATGGCAGTGTCAGGAGCTGAGGCAGTGTTAGGTGCTGCGGCAGTGCCTGGGTTGAGGCAGTGTCTGAGTTGAGACACTGTCGGGTGTTGAGGCAGTGTCGGGGGTTAAGGCAGTGTCCGGTGTTGAGGCAGTGTCAGGGATTAAGACAGTGTCCGGTGTTGAGGCAGTGTCAGGGGTTAAGGCAGTGTCAGGGGTTAAGGTAGTGCCAAGGGTTAAGGTAGTATTGTGTCAGATGCTGAGGCAGTGTTCGAGAGTTGAGGCAGTGTTCGAGAATTAAGCTAATGTTGGGGGTTAAGGCAATGTCAGGGATTAAGGTCTGGTTGGGGATTAAGGCAGTGTTGGGTGTTGAAGCAGTGTCGGGTGATGAGGCGTTGTCAGGTGTTGGGGCAGTTTTGGGGGTTAAAGCATTGTGTCAAGAGTTGAGGCAGTGTCAGGGGTTATGGCAGTGTTGGGGGTTATGGCAGTGTTGGGGGTTATGGCAGTGTTGGGGTTAAGGTAGTGTTGGGGTTATGGAAGTGTTGGGGGTTAAGGCAATGTTGGGGGTTAAGGAAGTACCGGGTGTTGCGGCAGTACCAAGTGTTGAGGCAATACCGGGAGCTGAGGCATTGTCTAAGGTTTGAGGCAATGTAGAAGATTGAGGCAGTGATGAGGGTTAAGACAGTGTTGGGCGTTAAGGCAGTATCAGAGATAGAGCCAGTGTTGGGGGTTAAGGCACTGTCGGGGATGGAGGCAGTTTTGGGAGTTAAGACAGTGCCAAGGATAAAGGCAGTGTCAAGGGTTTAGGCTGTGTCAGGGGTTAAGGCAGTGTCAGGGGTTAAGATAGTGTTGGGTAATGAGGCAGTGTCAAGCGTTAAGGCAGTGTTCGGAATTAAGGCAGTGTTGGGAATTAAGGCAGTGCCAGGATTAAGGCAGTTGGAGGTTAAGGCAGTGCTGGGTATTGAGGCAGTACCGGGTGTTGAAGGGGTGTCAGGTGTTGAGGCAGTGTCTGGGATTTGAGGCAGTGTCAGGGGTAAAGCAGTTCTGGGGGTTGAGGCAATGTTAGTGGTTAAGGCAGTGTTGGGGTTGAGGCAAAGTTGGGAGTTAAGGCAGTGTTGGGGGTTAAGTCAGTGTCGAGGGTTAAGGTAGAGTCCGGGGTTAAGGCAGGGTCAGGGGTGAGGCAGTGTCAGGGGTTAAACCAGTCTCGAGGGTTATGACAGTGTCAAGGGTTAAGGCAGCATCAGGAGTTAAGGCAGTGTCAGGGGTTAAAGCAGTGTCAGGGGTCATGACAGTGTCAAAGGTTCAGGCGGTGTCGGGGGTTAATGCAGTGTCTGGGCTGAGGCAGTATTGGGGTTTAGGCAGTGTTGTGGGTTAAGGCAGTGTTGGGGGGTTAAGGAGTGTTGGGAGGTTAAGGCAGTGTTGGGGGTTAAAGCAGTGTCGGGGTTTAAAGCTGTATTATTGATTCAGAAAGCATCAGTATCATAAGTCAAAGAAATATCAAGGATTCAAACAGGATCAGAGTCAGGGATTCAGACACTGTCAGCTTCAGTGGTTGAGGCTGCACCAGTATCAGGAGATGAGAGTGTACCGGTCTCAGGGATTGAGGGAGTATGAGAAGTTCAGGCAGTAGTATCAGGGGATGAGGCAGTAGCAGGAGTTGAGGCAGCATCAGGGAATGAGGCAGTATCAGGGATTGGGGCAGTATGAAGGGCTACGGAAGGGACTGAAACTTTTTCTGGAGCTGAGGCAGTGTGAAGGGCTGAAAAAGAGACTGAAGCACTATCTGGGGATGAGGCACTATCAGGGGTCAAGTTTTCTTGCCTGCCCGCCTGAGATAAGGAATAAATTGGAGTACGTCTGAACCTGAAAAGCATCACGGAATTTAGGCAGTATCAGGAGATCAGGTAGGGCTTACGTAATATCAGGGGTTCGGCAATATCTGGGGTTGCAGCACAATCGGGGGTTTTGATGCTATTATCAGTTCAAACAGTATCAGTATCAAGATCAGGAGTTGAGGAAATATTTGGAATTCAAGCAATGGTAACATCAAAGGTACAGGCACTATCAGTATGAGGGGTTAAAGCAATATCGTCAGGCAAGATCAGGGATTCAGACAGTATCAAGGGGTCAGATTGTATTTTGATTTTAGGACATACCAGAGACTAATGCAGTGTCAGAGGTGGAGGTGCTGCCAACAACTAACATCTTCGTGTGTTATACCTACAGTAAATATGGAATGGACTGGAATAGTTTTGACCTGAAAAGTATTGAGAGGTTCAAGAAACGTTAGGCAGCCTCAGAGGATCTGGGAGCATCAGTATCAGAGCGAAGACACCCTCAGGGTTCGAGCTACTGCCATCAGCTAACAACCATCTAGTCAGTGAGTGCCAGATAAGGGATGACCTGGAGTAATTTTGACCATCAATGTTAGAGGGTTCAGACAGAAGTTGAACCAGTATCAGAGGATCAGGGAGTATCAGTATCAGAGGCTAAGAGATATCAGTGGTCTAGCTCCTGCCATCACCTACCAATTCCCAAATTAGTGAATCCAGATAAGAAGTGAGGTGATCTTATTTTTGGCTTTCTGTTATCTTGGATTTTTTTTTCTTGGAGGGAACAATTTGCGGGCTCCTGGCCTTTAGTTCCTTCTTCCTTGCATAAAAAAATTACAATGCAGTAACAGGGGGTTCAGTCGGCATCAGGAACTAGGAGTATCAGGAGCTAGTTCAGTGTCAAGAGTCTAGTTCCTGCCATAAGCTACCAGTTCCCTCGTCAATGGGTGCCAAATAAGGATTGAATTTGAGCATTCTTAATTTAAGCAGTATCAGGAGGTTCAAGCAGTGTAAAAATTTGGGTATATCAGGAGCTAAGACGGTACCATGGGTCTAGTTCCTACCACGAACTATTAGCGCCTTAGCTAATGGCAGCCAAATAAGGAATGAGTTGGAGTAATTTTTACTTGAACAGGATCAGGAAGCTTAGGCAGTATCATGATTAGAGTGTATCAGGAGCTCAGGAAGTATCAGGATTAGGCTGTATCAACAACTCGGGCAGTATTAGGATTGGGGAGTACCAGAAACTCAGGCAATATCAGGGTTAGACAGTATCAGGGGTCCAGCTCCTGCCATCATCTACAACTCCCCCGCCAATGAGCGCCAAATAAGGACTGACCCGTAGTAATTTTGACCCAAGCGCTGGTACCCACACCACCCTGCTAAACATTTGACTTTTATGGCCTGTTTTCGTTAACAAGAACACACAGCCACTTTTTTGCAGCAACGAGGACGTCTGGTGCACATTTTACTTTATTTTTCGAAGGGTGGAATAACTCAAATCCTCCACTGTTATACTTACTTCAATTGTCATATCTCTCTCACACTCCCATGACTTAATCTATCCTGACTAAAATCGTCTGGCGTTAACTTGATTAGAATATCAGATTTTTTCCTACCACGAGAAGATTCATAGTTCCAGTGTTACCATTTTCTCACGCTGAAGTAGTTCACTTTAACCGAATGAAATCGGTTGAAGTTAGTCCAAATACTAACCAGAGTTGGTGCGACCGTAAGAGGATTATCGGAGTCACAAAAGAAAAGAAAAAAAGATCCCAGGCTCGCATAATTTCGTCAGATACCAGCCCAGTCCAAATGCTAGAGCAGGCTTAAACTTCAGAGGGTAAGCACCTTCATAGAAATAACTTCTGTTGGTATTCATTACTGCTATCAATCGATTATATTCCGCTTAAAAAGCCGCCGTAAGTAATCAGATTAATGAAGGCAGACTCTATTATATTCATTTTAAAAAGTTCCGCCTGAGCTGACACAAATAATCTCCAGACAAAAAGAATATAAAGAAGAGATTTCATATAATAACTTTTAAGCGATGACGTTTGTATTGTAATCTCCTACTGCAAACACACGATTTTATACAACTTATGAGAACACGCTGTTGTGGAAGAATTAATCCCTTCACTACTGCAACTTTTATTTTGTATTTATTATTATTATTATTATTATTATTATTTTATTTCTGTTTTTTGTGCAGCCACCAGAGAGGCCGCTGGAAGTGAAGAAGGTAAGGAATGCTATGTGCCAAGCCCCTAAAGTCTGAAATGGTGCAGATAGGGACGCCCTCTTCTTGTGATTCCGATATAAGTACACGATTCCGCTGCCTGGTTATAAACACGTCCCTCGGTTCCTTCCCTATCTCCCGAAGAGAGGATAGTTTACGTCGGGAAAACGATAACATATACATGCAGCATTCATGATTCACACTTCAGAGGAGCCTGGGACCACCACCATCACCACCACCACAACACATAAATATCTCACTAAAACAGACGAGAATCGTCTGACCGCGGTAAGCCTATATAAAAAAGCCGTCATGGAATTCAGAGGGTTAATTTGTAGGCCGGACGAGAAAGTTGCCGCCTGATCTGATCCAATGAAGGCCGTATTATCAGCTGCTACTATTTTTTTTCTTCGTGTATTATATATAGTACTTAAATGACGATGCTTTTAGCCACTTTAATTAGCTTATGATCGGGAAAGTCTATTATTCTATAATCCATCCATCCATCATCCAATCCTTCATTGCCCCATGAGGAGAGTAGGAGCCTGGGGCTAGGCAGTTGGTCCCGACATTTAAGATCTATAAAAGCCAGTTAATATTATAGTAATTTTAGCGAAGAGATCTCATGGAATAAAGCCCTAGCAAAAGGCACATTTTATTGCAAGCTACCGCTAACCTTTCCAGACCAAAAACTGACTAAGAAGTTCTATGAACTGTATGCTGATAAGAAAAATCAGGTAAAGCCAGAGAGACAAAAAATAGGCACAGGAAAAGACATTGTAGTGAAAGGTCTGCCTCCCTCAAAACAAGGACATTATTTTGATGTATTATTGTTACCTCCAGAATATACTTACGTTACAAGAGACTTCTTGTAACGAGTGGCCTAACCCCTTACAGTGCCAGGGTGCCTTCTTTCGGATGAATAAGAAAGTTTGGCTTTTTCCAGAATAAAGTTGTATCTATTGTCGTAGACTGATGTGGCTAAACGAGGCAATATATGACCTCTACGCTTTAAGCAGTCTTTACTAAGCTGAGTAATATGGTCCGGTGGTAGTGAGAGTAAAAGAAGAAAAGGCACTATGTTAGTGAAGAAGTTAATATTTTTTTTTAGGGCCTCCTAAACAGAAAAGAATATGCATCTAAGTAGGAAGCATCTCAACCTATACCTTTTTCATTTAACCTTGCCAAAATTGCCAATGATCCACCTTAAATGCTGAGTTGCAGCAAAGAATTAACGCTAGAGTATGATGCTCCTCAAGAAAAAGTGCTTTGGACAGGATGTAGAGCTGTAGTACCGTCTTTTATCTGCCACTGAGCTAAGTGAAATCAATTGTAAAACGACGAAAATTTGGGTCACGTCAGAGTAAAAACAGTGTAGTAGTAGTGGTAGTTAGAACCTCTTGCTCATCTGATTATGAACTCGCAGGAAAGCAGAATAACGCTGCCCTTCTCCTGCGGGCCACCATCCTCCTTTGGAGAGGGAGGGTGGGAGGAAGGGAGGAGGCAGAGTGACGTTTTTATAACTGGGCGGCAAAGCAACCTGGTCAAAGCAGGGCCATTACAGAAAGGAGTCCGTCTCCATAACCAGGCCGAAAATACCACGTCTCCCCTGCAATAAATGGACTCATTCAGTGATAACAATAAAAGTTATAATCAAAGGGTTATGGGCAAATTATTATCATTATTTATGTAAAGAAGAAGAAACCAAGGCCAGAAGCCCGTAAGAATGTTCCTTTATTTAAAAAAAATATATATAATAATAATAAAATAACAGGGCGCCAAATTCAAGATCTGTTCATTTCAAGGATGAATTGGCAAGTGTGAGCACTTTTATCTTTTCATACAGCGACATCTTGCTACCTTTTGGCCACTGCTGCGTTATCTGCTCGACAAATTCTAAGTAGCTTTGGGGATGTATTATCTCCTCCTTAGTGATTTAGCCTGGCCATTGTGCCTCAGAATTCTCTTGCAAACTATGTCCGCACAAAGAATATATAAAAGTTACGTATAACACAATGTCAGCGCGAAATTGATATAATAAATAGCCAAGGAGAAGGTGTAACGAAGCCTACAGTACCACTTACAATATGTCCCAAGACCGTACTAAACTCTTTTTGATCTAACTAGACTTAGAATAGCTATCTCTCAGTCTTAATTGTTGAGATGTGAACAACATATTAGCACTAGAATATGATGTTAATCACAAAGAAGCACTACGGCAAGGATATACTGTACAATATGGCCATAGCATTGCATGTTCTATTACTGATCTACGTGAAATAAGCTATGCCAGAACGAAAATGTGAGCCGAATTAAAGAACTGCAGTGAAGGCTACATCAAACTCGTTTATAAAAAAAAAAAAAATCCTAAGCTGCATTAAAACGTCTGGAGATCGCAAGAAGAAAGTAAAATAGACGGCATTGTGCAAAAATGTGTCAAATAAAAATAAGTAAGTGCACAACCTAGTAATTTTGTATTCTGTTCACCTGATTTCTCCCGATGCCATCATCAGTCCCGTTTGACTAGCTATGAACTAGGCCTACGCGCGCCCGCGCGCCCGGTGGGTGGGTCCGCCTTGAGCTGGGCAGGTGCAGGGCAGCAAGTCGGTCGCGTGCCAGCTCAAAGTCAAGGCTGATATTAGTCTGATTAAGCAGCATCAAGCATCGGATGTCTAGCCGGAACCACGTCATCTCTAAAGCGGTCTGCCAATCATCCTGGGTGTGACGTGACGGAAAACATTCTCCTTTGTTATTACCGATACATAAAAAAAATGGAGAGAGGGTGTAACTGGTAACTACCAGAACATGGACTGACTGCCACATTAGCACTTTCACAAATAATCTGCTGCTTCCATCCTGCTCTCGAACTACCAAACTTCAGTAGTTATTATAATACAGCAATTCTGATCAGCTTAAAGGAATGTCACATCTGAGTGGGTGTAAAACAAGTATTAATCTTTAGTGTGTATAAAAAACTAGGTAATTTGATTGTAAAGGGTAAGCAACTCTGACTGTAAAGTAGGTACCAAATTTGACAGGATGTAAAGTAAGTAGCATATTTTGACTGGCCGTACAGTAACTAGGAACTCTGACTGGATGTAAAGTAACTGGCAAATCTGACTGAGTTAAACAGCACTGTACGGCCACCTCAAATGACCAGAATATATTGGTGACATTATACTGTACGGTCAATTGACACGTTCAATATTTCGGACAAACTTCTCAACCAATACTGCCAGTTTATTTGCGTTGTCCCTGTTTCAAGCTTGTTTCCTTGGGTAATTCTTCATTTTACCAGATGACGACGACAGAAATCGGAACACTTACGATCTTGCTGCCACCACACCATTTTAACTTGAGTGAATTCTTGTCTGAGGGTTAAAACTAATGAGGCTACCACTTTTGGAAGGCTTGAATATGTGAATGGAGATGTAACCTATATGCGCTTAGCACTTTGTGTGTGTGTGTGTGTGTGTGTGTGTGTGTGTGTGTGTGTGTGTGTGTGTGTGTGTGTGTGTGTGTGTGTGTGTGTGTGTGTGTGTGTGTGTGTGTGTGTGTGTGTGTGTGTGTGTGTGTGTGCGTGCGTGCGTGCGTGCGTGCGTGCGTGCGTGCGTGCGTGCGTGCGTGCGTGCGTGCGTGCATGCGTGTGTGTGTGTGTGTGTGTGTGTGTGTGTGTGTGTGTGTGTGTGTATCCTACCCTCCCCATACATAGTTGTGAGGATGGAGCTAAGATGTTAATGATGATGATGACTATGAGGAGGAGGAGGAGGAGGAGGAGGAGGAGGAGGAGGATACTGATGATGACGATGAAGATTTCATTATTCCGTGTGATGCTTTGATTACAGACAATATTTTTAGCTCACAAGTTCTGATTTGGCTCAGTTACCACTCACTGACAGATGAATAAAATAGTCTGGCGTTAGTCTGAATAGGAAATTTTATTCAGACAATGAGAAGATTAATGGTGAATCATGACATCCTGAAAGTCGCTTTTTGTTGGGGCAAGATAACCCACTAGTGCTATCGGCAGATGCATGGAACGTTCACTCCATGCAAACTATTTATGGTATAAATTTTTACTGAGAATAGCAACTTCACATTGTCAGTAAATACTGGCAATATCGGAAAAAGTTTTAAGTTCATCAAACCAGTTTCCACAACTAGTTTGGAATTTCAGTATCATCAATATCATTCTGACGTGGACAACATTTTTGTCAATTTTGAATACTGTTAATAAACAATTAGCATGTGAAGATAGTTTAAAATAACAATCAATTCAGACTGAATATGGATTAATTAGTAAATCTGAATGAATGTCCTGTAACTAGCAAATCTGACCGGATGTAAATAAACAAGAAGCGGTGCCAAGGCCCAGCAAACCCATCCCCGGCAGTCATTTTAGTGATGACGTACAAACACAACAGGATATCTAGTCAATGATGTCATTTATCAAATTTGGAGTTAATCGGGTGAAAATTGACGATTTTATGCCCATTTGAAATTTTAGGCTCAACCCACCTGACACTAACCCCCCCTAACGCTAACTGAGGGATGACGCTCCTGATGTTATGAGACATATTATAGGGAGCAGATTTGAAAGATGCACCTTTAGGTGCGAGTATAAGTGGCTGGGGAATGGCTGGGAGAAGGAGGGAGGTGAGAAGACAGGAAGAAAGCAGTAGGATACAAGTTGTGGAAGCACTGAAGAAAGTCAAATTGCGGAAAGACCCAGGAATTGATGGAGCGTGCGGTGAAATGCTGAAGCATGGGGGAGAGATAGTAGTAGAAAGGATGTGGAAGATGTGCAGATTGGCCTGGGCGGAAGGTAGAGTCCCGGAGGATTGAAAGCCAGGTATAATTGTTCCCTTGTACAAAAGAAAAGAGGAAAAAGAAGTGTGTGGTAATCACAGGGGCATTTGGCTTGGTGGATGAGTTTGAGAGAGTGTGTAGGAAACGGAATCTAAAGGTGAATGTAGGGAAGAGTAAAGTGATGGTCTTTGAGAGAGGTGAAGTCAGTGAATGTACAGCGAGGTTGGATGGTGAGGAATTGGAAAATGTGAGTACGTTTAAGTACTTGGGTAGTGTGATGAGTAAGGATGGAGGTTTGGAGGGTGAAGTGCTTGAAAGGGTACAGCAGGGAAGAAAGGTTGCTGGTTCTTTGAAAGCAGTGATAAGAAACAGGGAAGTGAGCATGGAAGTGAAAAAGTTACTACATGACAGTATTGTGAAACCAACTCTAACGTACGGAAGTGAAGCTTGGACGTTGTTGGAAGGACACAAGTCAAGAGTGAGAGCCGTGGAAATGAGTTATTTAAGAGGAGCCTGTGGAGTCACATGGAGAGACAGGCTGACGAATGAGGATATAAAGGAGCGTTGTGGTGTTTATGTGGATGTGATAGGAAGCGTTATGAGGAACACACTGAGGTGGTTTGGCCATGTGGAGAGGATGGAGGGTGAGAGACTGACGAAGAGAGTGTATGTGAGTGAGGTGGAGGGGGAAAGAGGGAGGGGGAGGCCGAGGATGAGATGGAGAGATGGGGTGGAGAGGTATATGAGAGAGGGGGGTGTGAGTTGGGAGCAGGGGAGTGAAATGGCGGGGGACAGGGCGACTTGGAGGCGATTTGTTTGAGGCCACCCCAAACGGGATTGAGGCGTCGGGCAATAGATAGATAGATAGTATGGTAGGATACATATTGACAGAGTTAGGGAAATAACAGGGGAATTAGTTGGAGAAGAACAGGAGGCTTTAGGAAGGGAAGAGATTGTGTAGATCAGATATTCATTCTTAGATCTTTAGTGGAAAAGTTTCTAGAGAAGGGAAAGAAGTTGTATGCAGCTTTCATGGATTTGGAGAAAGCATATGACAGGGTGGATAGACAAGGATTGTGGAAAGTACTAAGAATATATGGAGTAGGTGGGAAGTTATTGAATGCTGTGAAAAGTATGTATCATGGTGCTAAGGCTGCAGTGCGTGTGGATGGTGAAATGAATGAATTTTTCTCATTGAAAGTTGGGTTGAAACTGGGATATGCCCTGTCTTCATGGTTGTTCAATTTGTACAAAGTTGGAGTAATAAAAGAGATACAGGGTAGGACAGTGGATGTTGGAGTGGCCCTAGTAAAAGAGGGTAATGTTTGGAAACTCCCTGTACTGTTGTCCGCAGATGATACTGTGTTGTTAAGTGAAGACGAAGGGGAGCTCCAAGGGTTGGTGGATGAGTTTGGGAGAGAGTGTAAGAAGCGAAATCTAAATGTGAATGTAGGGAAGAGTAATGTGATGGTCTTCGAGAGAGGTGAAGTCAGTGAATGTAGAGTGAGGTTGGATGGTGAAGAAATGGAAAATGTGAGTACGTTTAAGTACTTGAGTAGCGTGATGAGCAAGGATGGAAGTTTGGAGGGTGATGTGCTTGAAAGGGTACAACAAGGAAGAAAGGTTGCTGGTTCCTTGAAAGCAGTGATAAGAAACAGGGAACTGAGCATGGAAGTGAAAAAGTTACTACATGACTGTATTGTGATACCAACTCAAACGTATGGATGTGAAGCTTGGACGTTGTTGGAAGGACACAAGTCAAGACTGAAAGCAGTGGAAATGAGTTATTTAAGAGGAACCTGTGGAGTCACATGAAGAGACAAGCTGACGAATGAGGATATAAAGGAGCATTGTGGTGTGGATGTGGATGTGATAGGAAGCGTTAGGAGGAGCACACTGTGGTGGTTTGGCCATGTGGAGAGGATGGAGGGTGAGAGACTGACGAGGAGAGTGTATGTGAGTGGGGTGGAGGGGGGGAGAGGGAGGGGGAGGCCGAGGATGAGATGGAGGGATGGAGTGGAGAGGTATATGAGAGAGGGGGGTGTGAGTTGGGAGCAGGGCAGTGACATGGCGGGAGACGGTGGCCACCCCGTACGGGATTAACGCGTCTGGCAATAGATAGACAGACAGACCTTAAGGTTTTGGTTTCATGTTGATATGACGAGTCTGAATGAAGTCATGGTGATTTTTTTTTTTTTTTTTTTACTTTTCTTTGGCCTACAGCATGGGCCTTCTCCCAGTTTGGCCCAAAATTAAACCGGGTGATCAGGTCACAGCTCATCATCTCTGTAATTTTATTTAAAATCGCACTAATAGTTTCGCGTAAAATTTTTATCAGATAAACAGAGAGACAGAAAAACAAACGAACAAACAGACAAACCGAGTGAAAACAAAACCCGTCCCCGGGCCCCTGCAGGATGGGGACGGATAACTGGCTAATGAAACTAAATGTAAAGTTCCCAGCAAATCTGAAAGTAAAGTACCTAGCAAATTGGCTCAATATAAGTTACTAGCATATTCAACAGAATGTTCACTAATGAGATTCTGCGTTCTTTGTTTTTCCAGTTATGAAATTGTAATACATTCCTTGTTTCTTTCATCCAGTTCTGTTCCACCCCATTAGGAGTTTAATAATCTGAGTTGGGCTCCTTAGTTCAGAGGTTTAAGGCGAAGAGACTTACTATTTTTACCTTAATGTGACCCTGATTTTCGTCCTTTTGCATTTTATTTGATGTAGTTCAGTGGCAGAAGTAGACAATAGTATGGCTGTACATTCCTTATATAGCACTTCTTCATGGTTTACATAATTCTTTAGTATTACTCTGCTTTTGCAGCTCAGCATTCACGATGGAGAGATGGGAAGTTTAAGCCAAGTAGAGCAAATGCTGTAAGAATATTGTAACTTTCCCTCAAGCGATGTCATGTGAGATATGAACTGCAACCACCCCAAGGAATAAATTTTTATCGATCACATCCTGTTGGAGCACCTTAACCCATTAAACCATCAGGCATGCACGCTATACTACCTAAATCTAAAAATACTGTACGAGTGTACACCTACTCAGCACGATGAAGCACGACTACAATTATTTCCACCGGATAATTTTACACAGCTTTTTTAAGACCTCATATTAAAGATATATAATCTCAGATGAAATCTCTGCCATTAGATTTGATATCTCAAAGATTTTCGATCAAGTCTAGCGTACATTTTTAATTTCCAAACTGCGCTCCTACTGTTTCTAGCCTACTATCTGTGCCATCATTTCTAGCTTCGTTTTTGGTCGCACTGTGGATGCTGTTGTAGACAGCCATCGTTCTTCTCCTAGATCTATCAATAGAGGTGTTCCTCAGGGTTCTGTCCCATCACCAAATCTTTTCTCTCTATTCATCAATGACCTTCTAAGCTTTACATCCAACCTTATTCACTCATACGCTACTGGCTCCTCCATTCACCTTTCCATTCGCTTCTCGTGCCGTCAGTCTCAGCAGTTACTTCAACAATCACCGGCTGAGGCCGTGGCACACCTAACGTCTGACTTAGCTTGTATCTCTGACTGAGGTAAAAGTAATCTTGTTACCTCCGCCAACGAAGTTCGAGGAAGTTATGTATTTACCTATGTTTGTTTGTTTGTCTACATCATATCTCCAAACGTTTTCAGTGAATTTCAATGAAATTTTTTGGATAAGTGGTTCATAGACCAAGAAAGAATTGATTAAATTTGGGAGCGGATCCGGATCCGGATGCGGATCCTATATATACCGCACAATATCTCCAAAAGCTTTCAATGAATTTCGATAAAATTTTGTGGAAGAGTGGGTCATGGGTCAAGGAAGAATTGAGTAAATTTGGGGGCGGATCCGGATCATATAGTACCCCACACAATACCTTCACGGATCAAGATCCTTTTTAATGGCAATTGCATTGGCGGAGGTATGCGCTCTCCGAGTACTTTCAAGTTTTTAATGCATCAGAAACTATGCTCTAACATTTTCAGACTGTCGAAATCTTCCACAGGAGAATCCTCAAATTTTAAACAATATTTAGTTCAGTTCCAGAACATACTTGGGTTTCATTCTCTCCCGACTAATCCTGGAAGGATCATATTATGTTCTTTTATGAAATCTGCATCCAAGAGATTGGGTGTGCTAACCCGTTTCTGTGCCGCCTTTACCCCAGCACAGATGTTGATTTTACCCGCCTCTGTAGAGCACAAATCTCATGTGTGGCGAGGCTCACCACATACAGCCTTTCACAACTATGTGGAATCAAAATGCTTTTCGTTTCATTAAATCTCCTCCTGTTACTGGTTCCCATCAACCTCTGTCTCTTCGCCGCCTTGTTGCATCGTTGTCTCTCCTCTATCGCTATTTCAGTGGTCACTGTTTCTCTGAACTGTTTGCTTCCATCCCTCCACCACTACGGCGGAAGCGAAGCACCTGTCAGGCACCAATCTCTCATTCCTTTTTCTGTCCAACTCTCTAATGGAAGAGTTTACCACCACTCTCGGTTCGTCATATATGCAACAAGTCAACTTTGGAGTTGTCTTTCTCTGTCCGTATTTCCTACTACCTATGACCTTTCTTTTAGACGCAATGAGCCCAGGCATCTCGAAATTAACAGATCTTGAATTTGACTTTTTTTTTTTTCCTCTCCGGTGGATCTTTTGGTTCCTTTGTCCTTCCATTAAAAAACAATCTGATTGCTATCTTATATTCACTTCAAGTGCTCTTTACGTAATGACATCGTCCATTAATCAATCCCACGTTAAACCCGGCAGGACCGTTGGGGCTAGGGATTAGGTTATTCATTCCAGACTTTTAAGGTGAGGGGACCAGTTACTCGGCCTCGAACGGCACTTAACACTGCAAGTATCATTTTCGCCACGGTGAAACGTTTTACTTCCTTGCATCAATGATTTTCTTGCTTGCCTAACCTCTTCAGTAAGAGGAGATTTTTCCTTTGTTGAATATAACTGTCTGGAGGTTTAAGGCAAGTAGTATATGCCATCATTTAGAGACTGTCAAATTCTTATCTGTAATTTTTTCGTCCTTCGACCTCTATGCATTCATAATTTTGTCGTCTCGATGACATCTATTTAACTTTTATTTAGGATGCCACCAGGCGTCCTTAATCAACTTATAAAGGGCCCTTAGGAGTGAAATGGTTGTCGAAGGCTATACTTAACTCTTTCAGTTCGAGACATCCCTCATAAACTGAGTAAAGTTAGCTGTAAGTAGCAGAAACGAGGCAAAAAAAAAAAAAAAAAGAAAAAAAAAAAAAAAGGAAGAAGGAAAAGTCACTGTATCGAATAGGTTAACAATTCGTATCCCATTCACTGTGTTATAAAGGTAATACCCTCTTCTTTTTTTTTTTTTTTTTTTTTTTTAACAGCCACGATTGCGAAGCTGGCATTGGATTCAAGTTGCCTCTCTATCTGTGTGTGTGAACGATAACTTCGCAACCGAGCAAGATATCATCACAAAATTTTACAGGTGTGTAGTAGGGACGAAACTCTCGTGAGAGTTCGAAATTTGTGACAGTAGGTCAAAGTCAAGGTCATATTCCGGGCCGCGCTAGATATGTATCGGCCCGCGGCTGGTAGGATTCCCCTGGGGGGGGGGCTTTTTTTTTTTTATGAAACGTTACCTCCTCCAGACGAATGTGAGTAAATCCCGGAAGACGACTAGTGTTGAATCGGATGCTCTGAACAGCAGCTCAATCCATCTCCTTGCCTTTTTAAGTTTATCGTGCAGCAGTAATTATACGTCGGACGACGCAGCATCGAAGGTAATTAATTACCCTTATTAAAGTGTGTCTACGTTATCTCGACACATCATGACTCCAGGAAGGCTGAGTTTTAGTGGCGGTACCTTTCACTCGTGCCTCTGAAGCACCCTTGACACACCATCACCTGTACAGAGAAGAGAAGAGAAGAGATGATGAGAGAGAGAGAGAGAGAGAGAGAATGAAGGACACTATTCGTTAGAGTAGGGGCCTATAGTGCACGTCTTCTTTGCACGTTTATATCTGCACGTTTTCCTTTGCACTTGTTTTGGTTCTTTAATGCAATACGCTAATTACAGCTTTACAATGTGGACAGATTTTTACATCAATAATACACAAGACTACTGCTTGAAAGGAACGCCTACATACGGTGTCACCAATAGCACTGGGTGGTTCCATTACCCGGTTATACAGAAGCCCCTTAACTCCATTCCTATCTCCCGAAAGGAGTATGGTGGACAGCGGGAAAAGTGCAGGCTCAGTGCGCAGTCAATCCGGTTAACGTCCAGATGAACCTAGGACAACAACAACAACAAAATATTACTTACAACGCCTAAGGACAAGAGGGACGACCGGAAACGAAAATCAAGGACATTATTCTCGTTAGCTAATTGCACTCAGTAGCATCTCTTCCTTTGAGATTTATGTTAAGCATTGGAGCTTATTACTCCCCACCGTGAGAAGGAAAGGAATGGATGAAGACAGAGACGAAGGACTTACCAGTATTTTTTCATTATCGATTTATTTTGCGTATCATACCTCATTATTCATCAACATAAAAAAGGGAGATTGGTGCAAAGTGAGATCAACCGCTGTATTTCGTCCGTTCACGAGACTTTGTAGCACTGCATACTTTAACAGTTATTTTGTATATTAGAGTTTATTACTCTCGGCGTAAAAAAGAAGAATAGATGGGGCCAGATACCAAATACTATAGTCTTAAGAAGTATAGCAGACTTTCTTGCACGTTCTCCTTTGCATTTTTAAAACATGGTAATTCAGTGTTCTACTGTACGCTAATCACATTTGTATAATATTGATAAATTTACCATAATTAACACAAAAAGCAATATTTTAACGTGCTATATAAGATAGTATGCTGGTTGCAAACAGGTGCTGGGAGCCTCCTAAGGACAAGAGTTGTCCATACGATCCTTATTGTTATTAAATCACAGAACGGACTGTTTATTTGCTCAGTAACTACGATATATTATATTTTTGCTTTCTTTTGACAAGTTTATTCACCTTGGGAACTAATTTCAAACTGAAGAGAGTTTCAGATACCAACATTTAACACTTGACTGCAAGGGGTTTCTCGACAGCTGAATAAAATCGTCTGCTGAGGTCAAAGAAAATAATAATCTGAAGGCAAGGGAGTTTTCAAGATCTTGCCCTCACTAGAACCCTTTAAAATCTCGATTCAGTTCATCCGTTTAAATCATCACCGTAAAGCAGTAACATCCCTTGCCGTGCTAGAATCATTCACTTAACCACTTCTCTGTGCGAAGTCTTCCCTAAAAAAGACAGATTGTCAGGCAGTATCCACAATAAAATCAACAAATCGTCATCGAAGTTCATTTCATTGCGATGATTATAATGAAAGTTGTCTTGAATCCCCTTAATCATGACATCATTCATGAGGTGTAAAAAAAATTCAGCTTGCATCAAAGTGAAAAAATTAATATGATTTTGAAGTGGAGTAATGAGTTCTTCATTGACTGAGCCAACTCTATGCATACTATTATTCAGTGACAGCCTAACTTATACTAATGCTACTACACTTGATTTGAACAAAATGATTGTATGTTGTTGTGATTGGTGCATTCGATGGACCTTGTCTTTCTGGTGGTCGGACCTACTCCAATACTTGATATCACACTAAGAGTTTTAAATTTAATAGTCATCACTAACCGTCTCATGGTAGGAGGAGCTCTAGTATGGCACTGAGCTAGCACTAGGCGAACTAATTTTGCTGAGAGTGAGACACAGGAGACTGAGAGAATTAATCAGACCCTATTTCTTATTACTCAATGAGGCAGCCAGCAACAGCCCGTCAGCCCCTGAGTGCCGTGTGCCTGTGAGTTAATTGCCAGCCCAGCTCCCCTAATGAGATCAATCACCTTCACCTGCCTCACGCTTCGCTGGCGCAGCCCCAGTGCTGCTGCCGGCAGTTTTTGAATGGTGCTGGCTCACATGCTCGAGTTATTAGCCAGGAATCTGTGCGGTGGCTCAGATGTTGGAGTTATTAACCCGGAATCTGGGGCAAGAAGCGGGGCATTAGCAAGAGATACACAAATAAAATGATCTCTTTCTCATTTACCTTAATGTATTATGTAAAATATGTTTTTATAATTGAAAAAAAAAAAAAACGTTCTAAATGTCTGGAAGTAAGCAAACCATCTCCAAGTGGAAAGTCTGGAGAAAATAAATCATCAGCTTTTTCAGTTCAGGCTTTCTGGACACCTTTAACATTACAGACTGCAGGAAGGACGGACATCGTTTACCACTTATGCTCCCAGTGCACCTTAACTTTAAAATCAGAACTTGCCTGAAGTCTGACATTAATTAACTCTCCCTCACAATAAAATTGTTCCCCACTCAGCGTAATTGTAATATCATAAATTACTTGCAGTTTTACATTAATTAATGCCTCTCTCGCAATCTTAATGTTCCCCACGCGGCTTAACTCTACCCCCATAACTTACCTTCAGTCTTAATTAAAACGTCTCTCTCAATCCGACACCTGTGATGCAAGCGTCAGCTTCTTATGATCTGTTATAGGACGAGGAACTTAGCTTTCACTCTCAACAACACTGTGGGTGATGGAAATATCGATTTATTTAAGATTATTATGGTTTACCTAATGATCACCTTTTAGCCATGCAAAAGACGTATCGCAAAATGTTTTAGCAACACTGTTGTATATTATATTAATTTTCTTCTCCAAACTATCTTTAACAGCCATTTGGTGGTTGATTTAAAGGAGAATGATAAAATTTTCATTTCCTCATATATGCGGCATCATTTCTAGAACGTGCAATGATTCACTTCTTGAGATACAGTAGAGTTTAGCGAACCACATAACTCCGCATTGGATACCATATCATCCTCACACAACTCGGCAAAGAGTCACACCACACCACACCACACCACACCACACCACACCACACCACACCACATCACACCACACCACACCACACCAAAGCAAAGGCATTAACGGAATGGCCCTGTGCTCCTGCATCTAATATTTTTTACTTGGATGATATGTGGAAGCATCATTAGGAGTAGCTTTGTCCGTCTGCCTTTCAATACCGTTGTTAGGATGCGAGATGCTCCACCTGCACAGACTTAGGTGACGCCCAGTATTAGTGTCATGAAACCCCAACTTCACGCTTGTAGATTTCAGAGACTAGCGAAGTCTCGTATTAAGGATCTGAAGCTCCCGCATTTACTTAGCGTTTTTGAACTTCTTTTATGTACACTGTTCTGTTTAACAACTGGGTAGGTCTCACCATTTCTCATGGTTTGAACAACAATACGGATTTTATTACACTTATTGGCTGACGATTGTATTAACCTGAGAGCAAGTCATAGGTGTCTGAGTGTTAATACTGGTACCACAAACCTTTCCATGATTGGACCAGAAGCAAGATTATAGTACACTGGACCAGAAGCAAGATTATAGTACACTGGACCAGAAGCAAGAATATAGTACACTGGACCAGAAGCATGATTATAGTACATTGGACCAGAAGCAAGATTATAGTACACTGGACCAGAGGCAAGATTATAGTACAAATGACGTCCTCAGGCTAAATGGGTTGATAAACTGGCATCCATGTTACAACTCGATAATCAAATATCCAACACCCACGATCCAAATCAAAATTACTCGCTATGTCAATAAACGAACAGGAATACCGGCTAAGTCTTACGCTGGTCAAGTGAGTGCAAAAAATTGGGAATAATAATACGCTGAGTATGGTGCTACGTGCTCGCCCAACGGGGAAGATAAGCAATCAGGACGTTCAGAACAGGAATGGCTTGCATTTTAACAATGTTGAGCATCTGTTTCTTTTTTTCTTGCAAGAGGTCTGTAATGAAAGCTTATCCCTTCATCCTTCCCCCCACCCCTCCATCCACACACACAAGCGTTTATTGAATGAAAAAGCAAAATTATCAAGACAGAGTACACAGCTTACAACATATGAAATACACACAAATGGTAAAGTTCAGTAATACTGTATCTGACTAAGTTCCAGTCATAATGTCATTTCTATAAAACCCCACTGCTCTACTGCGACGGTGGCCCAAGGAGGGAGTCTGTTTATCCCATCCGGCATGAGTAGACCTGGGGTTCTCTGACTGGCGGTGGATATATCGCGTGAGCAGCTGACACAGCTGATGTGTTGATGGCCTATGAATTATCAGAACTACGAGTGGGCTATACTGTATGTGCTGCACCTCCCCTAAAATACCCATTCATTAGAAATGAAAATGTAAAGGTAAATATCAACCTGAGTAAATGCAAAACACCTTATTGCAATCAAGCTGTTAAGGCTGCCTTACTGTTCACGTTAGTCTATTGTGGAAAACCAGAAAGTGTGAATTAGTTTAACCATACAGCGATTCATCTCTTACAAACTTATAGAACGGAAGTGAAATAACTTTAGCAGAATGACTGAAACATGCAAGAGATATTTGGGACACTTATCCCTTCATTGCGAGACTGTCTTTTAACATTTTTACATGACAACTCCAGACGATTTCATTCGACTTGAGAAAAACCTCTCCTAGTGAAGGGGTTAGCAACCATCCCTAAACCCATCAGGGAAATGGGATCGGTTCTGGGTTAGTTCTCGGTACCTCCAGACAGTCTGACTATGCTTATGAAATGCTTTTCATAATGAAAGGACTGGGAAGAGGAAGTATGTTATGTATGCGTTTGAGGGCACGTGAGCTCTCGAGTGAAAGACTGATGATACAGCAGACAAATATGGTTTCTCTGGCAATTGCAATACCTACATTTTCCTTATCCTAATTAGAAGCTTGACGTACTGGTGTATAATCCTTTGTATATTAAGTAATTATTGGAATGGACGCTTGTTGAAGAAGGCGAAGATAAAGAAATGAAATCATCGGCATTGAACTTGCTGGGATAAGTAGTACCTACTACGGAAACGAAACGGTTGAAGGTGAGTTTCTAAAGGAGCACCAGTACTCATGCCCTTCGAAGAGTGGCTATTTATAACGGTAACTATGAACTAATCTGAAAACAATAATGCGAATGGGATGAAATCTACCCTAATTAACGTTGGAAAGTAATGCACTGAATGCAATCCTATTTTTTTTAATCGATTTTCCGAAAGGATGGGATGTTAACAGTTAACTATATAGTCAACGAAATTATTTCACTTGGCAGGTGTATGTGAAGCTCATCTATCTAGTCAGGCTTGTCAGGTGGCGCCAGGATTCCAAGGGCCTGAGTGATGCCTGAATCTATTGTGTGGCCCATTTCTCTGGGCATAATGCTATTTCTTTCACTTTTGTACTTTCTCTTTCCTTGTTTCTGAGTCCTGCCTCATCCCATCCTTGCAAGGGAGAAAAATAAGCATGATATTGATGAGGAAAGAAGTATATTAAATGCACGATAAAACAGCTAAAAATACAGTATAATACCGATATCAAGAACAACTATTGCTCAGAGGTACAATGATTGACTCTCAGTCTACGTGTGACCTACGTTTAGGGTTTTAAATACCAAGCCAGGGCGGTCATGTAAAGTGGGTGTTAGTAGCATGCTCTTTTTTTGTGCTGAATACGTTTACACCGAATCGGTTCAATCAAAGTCGTATACAGATGACATGTGGAGATGTAGGAGGACTGTCCTTGGGGTTATGCTATGGGGCCCTGAAGTCTTTGCTCAGAGTCGGACACATAAAAAAAAAATAATGCAGACATTACAGCCCATTAACTGGCACATGCACAACTCTTCAAACAGACACTCTTCCTCATCCGAACTATCCGACAATTGGGAAGAGTTCATTTGATTTTCACTCTCCCTCGAAGAAGAAGGTTCATTCCCATAGCGGAGAACATAACTGCTAAAGTTTCAGTGATCGTTAAATTCAGAAATACCTGATTCAAGAAATGTGGTCCCCAAGAGAGCAAACATTTTTCTTTTTCATTTTCATTCAACGAAACCTCGAGAAAATATATTAAATCATCTGCTTGGATCAACAGTAAATTTCTAGGCGTTCAAATATGATAGTGTGGAAAGTGACTGAGAGAGCACACATGCCAATGTTCCTATTTTTTTTTTCTTTTTCAACGAATGCGTGGGTCTCCTGTAAATATGATAATTTCCAAGATAATCCAGCTTCTGTGCCCAGTTTGCCACTTAACAGCTTTTCATCAAGTACGAGTACATGCGAAAAATTTTTGAGAGAAAAAATTTTTTAATAAAACACTACAATTCCGTCAATCACATTTCTATAAGCTTTCCAACGATGTGCGAAGGTCGGCTGTAGCTTTAATAAATTTCCAAAGTAACCCACTCTGGGTACTGAATTTGCTACTTTTTTGGCTTGTTCTCAGAAATGTGATGGAAAATTTTATAAAGCCACTTAAGGTAACCCCTATTGTTGGGGCTTTCCAATATTATCGACGGTTCAGTGTAGCATTAACAGTTTCAAAAATAACCCAGTTTTGGTGCTCAATTTGGCGCCTTGAGGCCTTTTTCTGTAACATGATGAATGTTAAGACAAGTAACTCAGAAACATCTACTGATTTCCAAAAGCTTTCCAACGACTTACGTAGATCCGATGTAGCTATCGTGACCTCCGAAATAACATTCATACGCAGTTGTGCGTGGTAGAGACGTCAAATTATTACTATATATCTGACAGTTATCTCGTTTACTTCTTTGCACAATAATCTCTCTCTCTCTCTCTCTCTCTCTCTCTAATAAAACTGGAGACGTTAGTAGACAGAGATTCAAAACGTTTCTTCAGAGGAGGCTCAAGTGAATAATAGTGTCTGACCGTAAAAAAATGAGGCTATAAATTTGATGTAATCACAAAAGAAACTGAAAAGGAAAACAGAAATTTGAGACAAACCCCTTTTTTTTTAATTTTGTTATCTCAGCATAGTTATGGTCGGCTCAGAGACTTCTGAGTGGATAGAATTTCACTTTAAAAATCTCTCTCCTTCTCCCTCCCCCTCCCTCTCTCTCTCTCTCTCTCTCTCTCTCTCTCTCTCTCACACACACACACACACACACACACACACACACACACACAGTTAGCCCTCGTTTATAGCCGGTCAAATAGGACTGACAGTGTTATTTGGTAAAGTTATCTGAACAGAATACAAAATCCCAGACATGTGTTGGTGGTTGTTTGATTTTAAGCCTTCCAGTATTTTGAGTATATTCTAAAGATTTCCGAAAGTTCATGTGGAGTTTTGGAGAAATCATATTAACAAGTTAGATTTAATCTTTTTAATCCATATACTTTTGTACTTGTGCACTTTCCAATGGTTAATGTATATACTGATTCTCTATTTGTCTGTCTCTCCGTATCAGGAAGCCCATTCACTGCCCTCCTTGCCTTGTACAATGAATCACTGAATAATAAATACCGCGTAAGAAAGAGTTTTTCCTTTACCCTGTATCTAATTACTGATTTAAAGCAATTTACAACTTCTGTAGAATCGCAATCTGCTTCCTATTTACAGTAAGCTACATTTAATATGTCTTTAGCAGTCAAGGCAGGGTTGTTTATTATTGTATGGCCATATGATATTTCCTAATATTATATGTAACTATATTAAAAAGCAAGGTTAGAAAAGCTGAAGGATGTATTTTTACCTCACTGGTCACCACTAATAAAGCATATGGTTATGGTATTATCCATCCTGTTTTATTATATTTTTTATCAAGAACTGTTCTAACGTGACATTGTCTGTCAATGAGCATATTTCCTTCTTGATGGAAATTTGGTCTCATTCAAATTGTTTCAGAAGTGGGTTACCATTCGCTGCCCCCTAACTGGCGTCCAGTTGCTTTGATGTCTTGTATTTACAAATATTTGTGCCTTATTTAGGAGAAAGATTTTGAAGAAACCTTTTTCTTATAACTATATTTCTGACCATCCTAATGGTTCCGGACAGGCAATCTCTTTTATTCCATTCAGATACGTGGTCACCTTCTTAGGACTTCGATGAAAGTTTTACTATTGGGTTAAACCCCTCAAACGCTTTCAGCAGAGTTTTACTCAAATCTATGGTTTCTATACAACCCTCCAACGATTTCTGCCCATCTTTCTGTGCCCTCATCTTAGGTGTCCCTTACAGACGTTCTGTGCCATAGTTGCGGTTGTCGATGATCGTTTATTTGTCTGAGACACTGATACCAGTGTTCCTCAGGGATTAATCTTTTTCACCAACAGTTTTCTTGGCTCTACATCTCGACCTATCCGCAAATGACTCCAAAATATCTTTCTCCATCAGCTTTTCATAACTTTATTCCCAGCAGTCTCTGTAATGATCACGGGATGAGGTTTTGATGCAGCTAACTTCTGATTTGTCTCTTATGTCTTACTGAGAGGAAAAATGTTTTAAATGACCCAAATTCTTAACTGAACCATCTTTTAAACTCGTCTCAATTTTCCGTATTAGCGTTCCTTAATCTTCAGCAACGATTAACTCAGGTCAATTTTATCTTTCAGTAACTCTGTGACTTTTTTTCTTCTGGTTTATTTGGAACGTTCGCGTCCCCTCTCATCGAACTGATCTTTGCAGGTCTGACGTGCTAGATTAACTCCGTGCAGTCGTTAACCTCACACAGTTTTCTACTTTGAATAGGGCCTTCGTGTGTGGGGGAAATAGCCACATAAATCGCACTTAACCGGGACTGACTCAAGAGCTTTTCCCCTCATCAACCCTCCTTCTCTCACTGACACCCTTCACTCTTTCTTTTACCTGCTGCGTGGCATCTCATTCTTTCTTCTATCGCTGCTTTCCAGGTCACTGCTTTTTTAGCTTTCCGATTTGATTCTTTCCCCTTTAGTCTCACCCCTTTCCTGTACAACCCTTTAATGCATGAAAACCGATACTCTTTCTTGCATACAACTGATCAGGTCTGGAACTGTCTTCCTCATTTCGTCTTTTCCACTGCCTATGACCTTCAGTGCGTTAAACACAATATGTCTAGGTTCCTCGATTTGTACGGATGTAGATTTTGAATATTTCCTTATTCTCCTTTTGATAGGAGGAAAGTTTGCAGGCTCTCGAGCCTTGGGTGCTTTATTTTTGCATAGCTTCAGCGAAGTGGTAAAATGCCAACTAATCTATTTAACCAATATTCTTTTACTATATTGAACACTTAAAAACGTATTATATACATCTGCAATTAGTATTTTTTTGTTGAAATTGATTATCTCTTAACGCCCACGATATTTTCTAATTTTAAAGAAAATATGTAGCACCAGATGGAATATTAAAAAGCTGTTCTCGGGTTGAAATGATTAAAAGGGCTTTAACATTAATTGTTCTTGTTATTTCCTGGACCCTGACACAAACCTTTACTAGTTTCCACTGCCAAACCAAAGCTATACCACAATTCCTCGAACTTGGCCTAGACTATCGTTCTCTTGCAGCCAATTCCACGTAGTTCAGTGGCACAAAAAGAATTTTAGAGCTTTACATCCTTATTACAATACCTCTTCGTGACTAACATGTTAATTTGGTGTTAATCTATTCATGCAACTCAGCACTGAACGTGGATAGATGACAATTTTTGGTCAAGTTAGGGCAAGAAGAGTATAGTTCAACACGCAGGAAAGCAAAAACTTTCCCTGAAAGAAAAAGACGCAGAAGACGGACACATAAATAACCCATGAAACGACATGTTCCCATTTGGCAGGACCTGCGGGCTGGGGCCTGGAGCGAAGAAAGGGGATGCTGAAAGACCTGAATCCATATTTGGCAACCCATGGATTTCTCTTGATAGGGACGCGCACTAAAAAGCAATGTCGCAAGGTGTTAACCCTTTGACCACCATGATCCCTCTCGGCGAAGCGAAGTTGTCGGGTGCCAGCCTTAACAGAATACCTAACTGTTTTCATAACAGTCGGGGTTTCTCTCCGTAAGAAAATAGTGGCTCACGTTAACTTTTATTCCCCTACGATGCAGTGACAACTTTTTTTTCTATTTAAAATTCCTGAGTGTATTCATACCGGTTGGGGTTTTTCTCTGTAGGAAAGTATTGTCTTTTAGTAACCTTAATTCCCATACTTTCTGCTGACATCTTTTTGTCTTTTTTTTTTTCCTAATTAGAATTTCTGGGTGTAGGCTATTCATAAGTCAGGCCTTACCTCTTTAGGAAAATGTTGTTTCCTACCTTAAGGTGACGCCTTTGTTTCACCTTTCAGCCAGAGACTCAATGTACGTTAAGAGGGACTTCTACTGAAAGGATTAATGGAAAGTGTTTCAATCCTCATCAATACAAGCGATGTCTCCTGAGATGAGTAGAGTATTTTCCTTAGGCAGTGGCCTGCTCGGTAAAGAGGGGGTCTGTTGCCCCAGTGAGTGAAGATTCGAATCCCGATTGAGCAGAGAACAATTTGAGGATTTTAATATCGTGAGAGTAGACTTTACTGACCCATCTTAAGACTGCCGACACGTAAAAACATCCCCGCTAATACCAATACACCTGTCGTGTATAAGACAGCCCTAGCATAACTTTAGTATGGACAGTGGGAGTTAGCGCCGATGGTGTATAGTACGTAGTTGGACTGCTGGGCCTTAGAGAACGGGTTTTTAAGTCTATGCCGAGAGTTGGACACAAAAAAATAATGTGAAATAAAAAAAATGCTACAGTACTTAAATGCGTTCAGAACGACACAGTTCTACTACAAAACTGAGACAATACTCTTTTTACTCAAACTTCGCCTAAAATTGCCAATTACCGATCTTGAATGCTTAGTTGCAACAGCAAATTATCACTGGATTAATTATGCTAGCCCCGAAGAAGTGCAATGGAAACGATGTAGACCCGTAGCGTTGTCCCTTTTCTACCGCAGAGTTATGTGCAATAAGCAACTAAAGGACGAATATCAGAGTCAAGTTAAGGTGCAGGAACTATAGCACATTGCCTACTATACCACTTACAACCGTATTGTACATATATGAAGTGAATGGAAAGAGAAAGTATTGTTACGCAACTTTCTTTTCATCATATTATAGGAAATTTAGTGACCTTTATAGATCGGTGTCTCATTGTAAAAATATCATGTACTTCACATTAGAGGTCATAACATACACAACCATAATTTATACATGAAAAAATGGAGTCGGAAAATGAGTCATCGATATACTGCAATACATAACTCTCACCCATAATTAGGTCTCGGATATGCGAGTAGGCAATCATATCCATGACTTAGTTATGGGTCAGAATTATATATTACAGTATATCGATGACTCATTTTCCGACACTCCATTTTCTCATATATAAATTGTGGTTGTGTATAAGTGGTTTGGCCGTGTGGAGAGGATGGACAGCCGGAGACTAAAGAGGAAAGCGTATGTGAACGAGATGGAGGGGGGGAGAGGAAAGGGGAGGCCGAGGATGAGGTGGAGGGATGGAGTGGAGAGGTATATGAGAGAGGGAAGGGTGAGCTGGCAGTAGGGCAGTGAAACGGCGGGTAACCGGGTGACACGGAGGTGATTTGTTCGTGGTCACCCCTTACGGGATTATGACGTCTGGCAATAAATAGATAGACAGTATATTATGACCTCTAATATCAAGTTAATGACTTTATTACAATGGGACACCCTGAAGATATGAACACACGAAAGCGTTCGAGATAGTTTTCTTTTCCTTGTGGATATCAGCACATATCTCTCTCTCTCTCTCTCTCTCTCTCTCTCTCTCTCTCTCTCTCTCTATATATATATATATATATATATATATATATATATATATATATATATATCTCTATATATATATATATATATATATATATATATATATATATATATATATTGCAGGGAGTTTGTGAAATCAGTGATTTCATGAAATCCCTAGTGAATTCGTGAAATCAGTTAAAATTAGGATGGATTAATTAAGGTTTTATGTTGCGGTTAGGTCAGGCTGAGATAATATATGTTGTGTTAAGGTAAGGTTAGGCTAGGTTAATTAGGTTAGGCTAGGTTGAGTTAATTTATATGAATGCCGAGTTATGATAAATGTTCATACATATCAACCTACCCTGACCTAATCTAACTAACCTATCCTAACCTAAACTTAACCTAGAATATTCCAGCCTAACCTAACCGCAGCCTAAATTTACTTAACCTTAATCAATCCATTCTGATTTAAACTCGTCTCACGAATTCACTAGGGATTTCATGAAATCACTGGATACACAAATTCCCTGTAACATACCATGTATATATTGAAAGTGAGAGAGAGAGAGAGAGAGAGAGAGAGAGAGAGAGAGAGAGAGAGAGAGAGAGAGAGAATTTTGCCTTCTGCATCATCACACTAAATTTCCCCAAGCTATATCACATAAATAATAACCTCTGTGAGGACTAACAATCCAATCAGGCAATTAACATATACATCATCATCACGTCTAATCAATGAAAGGATCCATCTAATCTCTTAACTAGAGTTTCTTGAGCTTCGACTTTACTACCAGATCATCGCCCGATAGCGCCGTATGAAGAAGAAATTACACGGTAGTTACAAGGCCGAGGCGATTCTGCAAGATGCAATACAAGGTGAACACAGTATGGAGACAGGCGTTATTATAAAGTATGGCAGGGGATTGTTGAAGTGGCTTAAGTTAAGACGATAATCTCAATTAAATCTTACCTACCAGCCTTGTTAACAATATTTCTGCTGTGTGTGTGTGTGTGTGTGTGTGTGTGTGTGTGTGTGTGTGTGTGTGTGTGTGTGTGTGTGTGTGTGTGTGTGTGTGTGTGTGTGTGTGTGTGTGTGTGTGTGTGTGTGTGTGTGTGTGTGTGTGTGTGTGTGTGTGTGTGTGTGTGTGTGTGTGTGTGTGTGTGTGTGTGTGTGTGTGTGTGTGTGTGTGTGTGTGTGTGTGTGTGTGTGTGTGTGTGTGTGTGTGTGTGTGTGTGTGTGTGTGTGTGTGTGTGTGTGTGTGTGTGTGTGTGTGTGTGTGTGTGTGTGTGTGTGTGTGTGTGTGTGTGTGTGTGTGTGCCGGTGGCGGCTACGTCGTCGAGTAATTAACAGCGATAGGTGAGAGAATGGTGATGAGAAAAAACACTGTTTTTTTCAGACTAGACCCGGCCTCACCACCATATGTATAATAATAGTCTCACTTCAGGGCAACGTTATCTCCATGGCAATCTGGCGGAGAGGTGTAAGTGGCGAGGGACACTCCTATGTGTATTATTATATTTAACGATAGAGGATATATGGGTGTGGATCTGCCGTAGAGATAATTTAGTTCACAAGACCATCGTTGATAATGTGTAGCTTGGAGAAGTGATACTGCATCTTCTGATAACCGTAGGCCATCCATTTCAGATACATGTGATTTTGCTTTCTCTTGTTCTAAAAATATCTTCCACTCTCACATAGCATAGAACTTTGGAAATTATTCTAACCTGTAATGTCCGTCTCTCTCTTGAATGTATTTCAGTTAAGTAAGGATTATTTGTGTCTATATTAGCAGCTGCCACTTCTCTGCTGCTGTTCGTGTTGTAAGTAAAAGCTGCAAGTTTTACATTTAGATCTCACTGAAATGGAAATATGGTAAAATTCTGGATAGCTGTTGAGTTTGAAAACGTGCAGTTTCTAATAAAACGTCAGAATACCAAATCATTCTGCCATGCCACGGCTTAAACTTGCATTATTCGTATTGCAGCGCTCTTTAAACTGCAGTCCAATTATTCAAATGATACATACTGAATCAATTTGGAGATGAGCCTCATTCCGCTGATTTTAGTTTTTAGCGATAATTTTGGTACTCAGCACACTGCGGAACATAAATTTTTTCCTTTTTGCGTTACAAGGTATTTCTTTCAACATTTCCATGCGAATAACGACTGGTTTAATAGGATATACATCTACCTCATATTATAAGCAACTTTTCCGCGGAGATTAGTAGCGTCCGGGTAATCATAGGCAGCACACGGTACTGATCTGATTTCTCCACCTACCATGCCTTAGCCAATTACTGTCTTCCTATACTGGTGGGTTAAAATAGATGACCTCTGTTTTCTTATTATAACTGAGCCCGTTTTGTTCATAAGGATATGTTACTCAGATAATTACAGATGTCAAAATGTTACAGAGATAATCCTGGACTATGAATAATGACTGGAGAGGTCAATCTTTGGGTCTTATGTTACGAATAAGGTGCTACGAAGCCCTTAATGCCACTTAGAAGACGTTTCTTGACAGGGGCAGTCTCAGGAATATTTCTCAGATGTCGCCCAAAACACTTTCGAGTAATGAGGGTTTCCCATCCTCCTTCCATCAGCCAATTAAGTAACGATTGTCAACCAATGATGGTTTGCATGGAATCTGTATTGGAGAAACAGACATGATAGTCAGTACAAGATACAGTCTATGTAAGTAAAGTACTGTATACTAAACTTCAGTGTGATAAAGTAGGGGTGTTGCCCAGGCAGGATGGCAACACACCTGAATCAACCCGACGGTGATACGCATCAAAGACGACGAATGTAGCCCAGCCAAAACCTGAGAGATTGAGGACATGGAGCCAGTTTTGAATAATTTCATCATTGGTGAAATCACTACAAGCAAGTCTCTTAGCATAAGTTACTGGAAGCCAAAATGTCGATTCCTGCCAAATTATGTTCATCAAGAGAATGTCGTATCATTACCGATCACGATCAATCTAAGTTTCTGCCGAAATCGTAACGGTTTCCTTCATGTCCTTTTTGATGAATTATTAAGAAAAGTGGGGAAACACACAGCAGCTCTGGCAAGTGTTCACACGGAAATGCTGTATAGGTAAACAAATTTGGAGAAATTAAGTTCGCCGATTTTCTGGAACTGGATATAACAGGCTAACAGCAAATACACAGGGTCAGAGTGCAGAGAGATAGGAGAGGCCTTCGTCTCTCCCAGAATCTCATTTTGAGTTATTACTCGCAAATATCGGTTTCTCTCGTCTTGGTATCGTGGTGCTCAAATAATAATTCTGTTCTAAATTCGTACTAGTAGGGTTCATATTGGACATTGTTCTTCCATAAACACATAAGAACCTTTATTGTCAGAACATATTCGTGGATGAAGTGCATCTTTCCTCTTTATAATGACAAAACTCTATGGAAATGTATGCAGTCTTTTTTTTAGGCTTAAGTCTGGCCATGTTAATTAATTCTTACTGCCCCTAAACACTTTAATTCGACTTAGGTGAGAGTTTTCGAGCTGTAGAGGTTGGATACAGCGTTCATTAATCTCTTTAACACGAGACACCGGGATTAGCAAGTGTAATACGTCATCAAAAAGAATGGGTTACTTGTACTATTAGATGCTAGATCAGAACACACCTGGAAAAGTAACTAAGGACCGCGTTCTAGGTGTTATGGAAGACCTCAGTAACTAAACCTGAGCGATATATTATTCACATTACAAGCTTTCATCTTCTTTTGAGTTACTGAAGAAACTTAGTCGGCACTAGGATTATATTAAGTAACATAGCAAAGAATTTCAAGGAGCAAAACATACAATCAGTCGTAAAAAAATGTTCATAAAAGAATTTCAAGGCATAAGTCAAAGCAATCGGTAAAAAGGAAAAAAAAAAAAAAAAAAGCTGCTTCAGAGACTACAACGCCACCAATGATACGACTATCAGATCTGCCTCCAGTGGCTCTTGGAAGGTACACAACACCCTTGTATGTGTTCTTTGTATTCCATGTTTTACGGGGCTGTGGAGGGACACGCACACCATTTACATTCTCTGTCTGTTCTTATGCCAAGTTCATGTTATGTCTGATCCAGAAGAGAGAGAGAGAAAAAAAAAGAGGAAATTGTGGGGTAGGAGATGGGTTTCTTTTGAGGGTGAATGGAGAACGTGGGATGGAGGACTGCTTAAAAAATAAACCCACGTGAGTAGAAGGGATTCTTTGACAAGGTAAAAAGGAAGAGTATGAGTATAAGGACTTCTGTAGATAAAACATGGGGGCGGGGGGGGAAGAGGAGGAGAACGTGAATAGGAGGACATCGTAAGAAAAAAAAAAAAACGAATGAACGGAAACAGGAGTGTTGCTTTGAAAATAAAATGGGAGAACGTGGGTAGGATGGGTGCCTAACAAAGGGAGAATATGGATAAGAGGGTGGCTTTAAAAGTGAAAGAACTTCTTTATGAGGGCAACTATCCACTGTATTGCACTGTTTCCCAGAAGGAAGAAACCAGGAATCTCTATACCAAACGTCTACACGTCCGACAGCATAATGGGCTAATCCATTATAAAATGGACAAAGATGACGTGTTATTGTATTCCAGGACTGCATGACAGAAAATGGTTGAAGAAAAAGGTTAATGAAAACCATTTTAATTCAGTAAATAGTAATGATAAGTAATTATTTGACCGAGTAGGCCTACTTGTTCATAAACGTGTTTCAGTACAGTATACTAGTCGTGCAAAATGAAAACTTCAATTCTGGTGGTAGTTAGGGATGCCTCACAAATGCAATGCTTCCTTCAAGGTGACTCTGATCTGAGTAACATGCTAAATAGGTTCCACTCACCAAGGACATCATTTACTACCTGGGGTGGTAGCAATATAACCAAATGATGCCTGATGGTCTAGTGGGTGAAGGCATTCAACCGGATGGGGTCAATGAGGATTTACATCAGAGGAGTGCGTTCGGTTTATTATTCATATAAGGGCACTCATGGGATGTTAGGCTGGTCACCCTCGCCTTAAAAATAAAGACTGAGCAAGCTAGACCCAGGGTTCAACTCTCCTGATAGGAAAGAAAAGGAGTCAATGATAAATGATACATAAATGAAAACTGTTCGTCGACAGACCTTATAGCCATGATGCATTCAAGTGTAATCAGAGACGAATGCTGGCTATGAGGCAACGTGCGTGAATAAGTCTCGTTGATCATCCCATATTCTACCGTATAATTCGACAATAATCGTTGGTGTTTCTGCCTTGAGCAACTGCAGGTACCAGTGCATTCCTTGGGGTCTCTTCCTCCCAGTTACCAGAAGGGAAATTTAGTACCGAACATATTGATGCCTCGCGGCGTGCCTGAACCCCAATCATCCGCAAATCGACTTTTGGCTACCACTATCATCACCGTTAAGAAGCACTGTCTTCTTCACGCCTGATAAATGCTCACGCCTTCTGTTTAGTCTTAGGCAAGTGCGAAGTGCGAAGCTTTCACTAGAACCGATAGCTACAAGGGGTGTGATTGAGTGGAGGGCAGGGTGGGTGTTAGGGTGGGCAGGTAGTGATGGGCTGCGGCTGAGGTGTCAGGCAGGACTGCAGGCTCTTATATTTTCAGACGTTCCTCAGCTCAAGTCGTGTCTAAGACTGCTTGCTCTTACTTTGGTGTCCACTTAAATAGTTATCACACACTTCACAACTAAACCAGAGTGAACTTTGAAGTAGAAATACGGGAAAACTAAATCCTTTCTGATAATAGTAAGCTGCAATGGAGACCTGTTACCCTGGGGGATGGTTGAGATACATGATAAAAACGAGTCCAGGTGCTAATATGCTGTGGCTGCCCCCTCATCACGACAAGTATCCCCGCGCAGCCTAGCCAACGCGCCTCCACCACCCGGAAATATTGCCCGTGCCACTTCCTCCACCAATGTCCTTGCACGCAAATCGAGGGCTCCGAATCTGAAAGCTAACATTCAGAGTTGATCTTACAATGCAGATCAAACTGGATTCTCTTTTGAGTGAATTTTTAATACTGAGAGCAAAATCTGACATGTGCCAATGAATGGAATATATAGCGGCGCAAAAACATGTGTTTTTTCTGCCATATTATTGAATGCACAAATATTTTTTTTGAACAGTTAATGAGAGCAAAAATAACAACGTACTTTAGTCAATGGAAGTTAAAGAAGAGAAGTTTATACATAATATTTACCAGGACGAGCATCACTTCCATAGGGCAAGTCAACGAAAAAGGGCAGTTCACGAGAATATATACACATATTATATATACAGTATATATATATATATATATATATATATATATATATATATATATATACAGTATATATATATATATATATATATATATATATATATATATATATATAATTCCGAAAAGAGAGGTGTATGACGATAAGTTTTCACACACGATAGTTCTACTCACCATAGGGACAAATTAGGCTCCAAAACAGTCAACAGCTATTGCCCTACCCTATGTAATTCGACAAGGAAATGTCTTAGAATGAAGGAACTGTATCTACTGTAGTAGTCAGATCCACCATTACGACGACGTCCGTTTTTTTTTTCATTCTATGTACCACGAAAAGATTATATGTCGTTTATTGGAATTCCCTTGTAGTGGTAGTGAAGGGATTAAGGTTAATACATTAAAACCTTATGGTCGTCCAGGTGATAGGATGCTGTTACTTAGCACTAAATCGGTAACTTTCTGGCCATGACGATAACGAATTTCCAGCCACACAGCAGTTTGTGCCCTCCACATACTTAATATAATATTGTCACTAGATGGTCGGTATTCTTCTTCTGTTGGGATACCTTATAAAACCTCTTCCATAATGAATTATATTACACTTAACACACAGAAATTCTCTTTCATGTTACTAATACACACTATGTAGATATTCATCATTATATTACACTGCAGTCTGAAATACCTTATTCTTTTTTTTTTCCAGCCTTTGTATTCAGCTGATGAAAGATCTCTTATACTGTAGGGACTAATGAAAGCCCTAACACACCCAATATGAAATGTCTTCCCGAAACTGAAGAAACTTGCCTGAAGTTAGCAAAAATAAAACACATAAGACGTCACTTTATTGAATGGGTAAAAAAAAAATACTGTAAATACAGTATAAAAATGTAATGCTGAAAAGAAATCGCCAAGGAAGGTATAATGTGAAGTGTCTGGAATGCTGGTCTATAACTACGGACACTAGGTATTGAGGTATGCAATTTGTAACCTCCGCTGTCACTTACCTGTTATGGTACAGAACAGCAATTGGCCCCTTTCATATGGAGGTCCAACTGCCCTAGGTAATAGAAGACTTAGTGCCATTTTTTCTGTCTCAGCGATATATTTGCCCATTTCACCAGACTGTTTTCTTGTAAGTTATTGATGCCTATTTGTTATGGACAAGTTCGCATCAGTAAAGCAGAGGATGATCATAGCATTAATCCAGCCATTCCAATAGCAACAAATTGTGCAAAACTCGGTAAACAGAGAAACTTTTATGTACCTCGGAATGATCAGTGAAAGTTCCGTCTAACCCGTTCTGCTTGAAAAACCTCTCCTGAGCCGAATAAATTTTTCTCTGTTAATCAGTATTAAGAGAGAAAAATGTCAAAGGGAAGGCTTTAATATTCTCTTCCATAACAATGATATTTGTTCCATATGGATATGGTCTGCATTAGAATCCTACAGTACAATATTTAAGCGAACTGTACGAAATAACTCGCTGAGGAAGAAGCGTTAAGGAGTCTCCAAAGGTAACGAGATTATGGCATTTTAAAAAAGGCAGGTGCAAGGCGTTCACTGTGACTGGGTTTCTTACCAACGACGTGTGATGTTGATTCTGTTGTAACTCTCTCTCTCTCTCTCTCTCTCTCTCTCTCTCTCTCTCTCCATCTATCTATCTATCTATCTATCTATCTATCTATCTATCTATCTGTGTGTGTGTGTGTGTGTGTGTGTGTGTGTGTGTGTGTGTGTGTGTGTGTGTGTGTGTGTGTGTGTGTGTGTGTGTGTGTGTGTGTGTGTGTGTGTGTGTGTGTGTGTGTGTGTGTGTGTGTGTGTGTGTGTGTGTGTGTGTGTGTGTGTGTGTGTGTGTGTGTGTGTGTGTGTGTGTGTGTGTGTGTGTGTGTGTGTGTGTGTGTGTGTGTGTGTGTGTGTGTGTGTGTGTGTGTGTGTGTGTTTCCACATTCTCGAAGGATCAGTAACACAGAGACAATTTTGTCAACTTGAAAGATTTCACTCAAATCACTTCGATGCAGAGCTCAGACATTATAAGCAGAAGGATATCGCAATGTCCTCCCACAGAATACTGCATAATATATATAAATCTCGAAAAATGTCTTCCCCAAATTATCAGTCGAGGATTAAATCAATAACTTCTCTTCACTTTTCAGAGTTTTCAAGCGTCATTTACATATGCCTACAGGTGGTCTTAGCGGCTCTTAAAACGTTCAGCAAGTACCAGCTTCATTTGCGGAAAATTGAGTTTATTTTATGGAATTATAAGAAGAATGTGAAGAACAGCCACAAACTTCGCAATCACGGCTATCTGTTTTCTTGCTCTTAGGGATAACTGACCAACAAATTACTGTTATAAATGTATGGCGTGTTGTGTACTTAAGGGCAGAGGAGCTACTAGATGCTATTACTACCTGCGGCCTCAGAACTAATACAATTATAATTATTATGGGGGTTCGCTCCCTCTCCGACAAGGGCCCAGCGGGAGACTGATTTAACTGGCGGATACACGAGTAGAGCTGGAGGGAGCAAGAGATTCTGATTCATAAACAAAGCATTGGGCTACGCGGAACTGTTTGTGTAGAGCGGCTTCAAGGGAATTCTGCATTTTTGGGGTTGCACTGTGAACGGACTCACAAGTAGCAAGGCGTCTCGGGAACTGAGCTCTCACATCTCTACCAAGTCGGATTATCTCAAAATCTGTAAAAACACCCGATAAGTTTCAACATAAAAATACGTTAGGTAGTATGAATTCTGGCTAACATAAGAAAGATATTGTAAAAGTGAAATATCAAATAGTATTTTGTTACATCTCAGTTAACTTCACGAGCCCGACAAGTTTCATCAGTGTTGAATAAAAAAAAGTCTAGCGGAAAACCAGCAAAAGAAACTTTTTGGCACCGACAAGTCTCATCTCGGCTGAATAAAATAACTAATGGAAAGCCAGAAACAGATAAAAGAAGATTCCTTTGGACTCAGGAAGCTAAGGAGAGTTTCCCAGACGGCCATAATAGAGTTATTTGCACCGTCCATCTCTGGAGGGTGTCAAATATTATATATACGTGGTTGAACAGCGTACCGCGTTGTTTTTGTATACTTGTTTGAGTTGAGTATATCATGTTGCCCTCCACCAGCCAAGAGTTTTCCTAAAGATAATTTCTTAACTTAGCCGCAGCCCTCTGACATGGCACTGGGCGATTACACAGGTAACGTAATTGATTGCAATAATCTGAAATTTTATTACGATTACCACTGCACAAACTTCGGAAGCATTCGCTTACGATTTCGCGTATATATGATGTAATCGTGTTTCCAACTGTGATTTATTTAAATAATATTGTATGAGAGAGTAAATCACAGTCTTCTGATGTAATATGGCTTTATTATCTTGTTATTTACCAAAATCATGTGATTTATATTGTACCTTACTTTTCAACTGCATCAATAAACAAAATAAGATTTAATACAGCTTAACTTGACAACACCCTTCACTTCCTCTCTATCTTTCCCTCTCTCTCTCTCTCTCTCTCTCTCTCTCTCTCACACACACACACACACACACACGGCACAAAAACATGATGAAAATTGGCTCAGTACAGAGGCGTCTTTTATACTATATCCCATTGGAGCCCAGTGTCCTCAGTATTGTACAGAACTGGGAATTTTCAAATCTTAATAAAGTAGGGAACCCCCGGGTAGAAACCTATGAGCTTCGTGACTATGAGCAGACAGGCGGAGGACGGTACGCTTAGTACCCTCCCAGTGCAGTGTCCCGCCCAGCAACTCTGGGATCCAATGGGATATATAGTTGCCTTCACACGATGTTGCTCAGCTTCTCAGTGACCTCATGTAGGGAAGGTGTTGATGAAGGACATGAACACTTCTATTACTAAGTGGTGCTCCTGACTGAATATTCATCTGGTAGTGCCATGAACACAGAAAGACATCCCGATACTAAAGGATTTAAATTGTTGTTCTTGTATATCAGTGTTAGAAATTATAGTAACATCAAATTTCGGACTAGTCTACCTTCTCCTGCCCGTGAAAAATCTTTTGGCAGCTTTAGACAAAGAAACTGCGCTTACAGTAGGAGAGAGTTTCATAACAAGACGGGTTAATAATGGCATTAACATCTGACTACGATTTTTTCCCCTAAATTTACTTGACGGGATACTAATAATTTTACTTTAAAATTTGCTATCTCTAAACTATATTATTATACAGCTGAACAGGGGTTAGGGATTGGCTTTATTAATCTCTTCAGTACGAGCAAAATTTCCCATTTTAAACGAAAATCTTATAATATAAAGCTAAAATATGAAGTCATCGTACCTACTTGTTTGAAATATTGTACTTATCTTGATCTGTATTTTAATCTGTTCCTGTTACATTCACTGTAGGACAGGACTTTTTCTTCAGTGAGTATGATGGCCAGAAGTAAATCCTTCCTTATGTTGGCAAAAAACGATCGGGGGTGTCAGAAGTGATGCATATGAGTTGATGTGCAGTGGCTATGATTGTGTCCGTGTCTGTTTATTTGTCTAGCTATCTATTGCCAAACGCCTTAAACCCGTAAGGGGTGGCCACAACAAATCATCTTCACGTCACCCTGTCCACCGCCATTTTGCTGCTGCCCCCCCATCTCAAACATCCCTATCACATATACCTCTCCACTCCATCCCTCCACCTCACCGTCGGCCTCCGCCTTCCTCTACCCCCATCCACTTTAATCACATACACTCGCCTCGTTAGCCTTTCGCTCTAAGTCCTCTCCACATGGCCAAATCGCCTCAGTATATTTCTCCTAACGTTTTCTTTCACATCCACATTCACACCACGACGCTCCTTCGCTTCCTCAATTGTCAGTGCGTCTGTTCATGTAACTCCACATGCTTCTCTCAAATAACTCATTTCCGCTGTTCTCACTCTTGACTTGTGTCCTTCCAACAAGGTTCAAGCTTTACATCCATGCGTCAAAATTGGTATCACAATACTATCATGCAGCGATTTTTTTTTTTTTTTTTGGTTGTTGTTGCTACTATGCTCACTCCCCTATTTCTTATCATTGCGTTCAAAGAACCAGCAACCTTTCTTACCTGTTGTACTCTTTCAAGCACTTCATCCTCCAAACTTTCATCTTTACTCATCACACTTCCGAAGTACGTAAATGTACTCACAGTTTCCATTTCCTCACCATACAGCCTTACTGTATATTCAGTGACTTCATTTCTCTCGAAGACCATAACTTTACTCTTCCCTATATTCACCTTTAGATTCCGTTTCTTACACACTCTCCCAGACATTAGTAAACTGTGTGTGTGAACATACGCAAGCACATGAAGTGACATGAGTACTCATTTTTTCTGCCAAGACCCGGGTTAAAATAATAGGCTTAGAACAAACATAGACTGAAAGGAAAACGCGCCATTGATTGAATTTCAGCTCATTAACACTTACGCTGTTTCCACTTTCTTATTAACACTTAGGCTGTTTGTAGAAATATGGATAAAAATACAGGTCTCTTATAATGAGCCACTTGACTCTCAGTTCAGTGTCTTGGCCAAAACCACGAAGTGAAAATCTAATCCCACTATTATTCTTTTATGTTCTTCTCGGCTGGCCATGAAACAAAGACATCTCCGACGCTTTCTTGAACGCTAAGAATACGGGGAAGGGAGACTGACCCTAGACAAGAAAAAAACAATACCTATACAACTAGAAAAGAATTAGCGAGGCAGCCAAAGGTGTATAATCTCTCTCTCGCCGCCTAACAATCCTCATGTGTTTATTACGTGCATAAGAGACAGCCTGACAAGAAAAAAACAATACACATAAAACTAGACAAGAGTTAGCGAGGCAGCCAAAGGTTCATAATCTCTCTCGCCGCCTGACAATTCGCATGTGTTGATTACGTACCGGTACTGTACATAAGAGAGTCTGATTCAAATAGAGACGCCCTCTCTCTCTCTCTCTCTCTCCCTTTATCTCTTTTTCTCTCTCAGTGTGTGTGTGTGTGTGTGTGTGTGTGTGTGTTCTCTCTCTCTCTCTCTCTCTCTCTCTCTCCCTATGAGGCGCGTAGTGATTATGAATTACAATTTCTCCACTTTACAAGACCGATGCACCTCACGAAACTCCAGGTCAAACAATTTCTCAGCTGTAACATTAACATCTTCAGTATAATGGCATATGTTTTAATTTTGCAGCGAACATATTTCATTCATCTTCTGGGAATATCATGGCAGGGTACCATTTTACCAGCAACACCCATTAAACGTTTGACTCTGACGGCGTGATGCTTTGCAAATTTTAATTCCAGACGATTTTATTAAATTCAGGAATCATATCTATTTTGAAAGTGGATGATGAAGGCTACACCCATTTTCTTCAGTTAGTCAAGTCACTTTGAATCCGATGCAACTTTACCTTTATAATTTTCTCATGCATGAACTAGGAAAAAAAATTGAGTTCTGTCACTTAAAAAAAAAAAAAAAAAAAAAAAAACGGAGGATTTCTCAAGCTTAATGAAACTGCCTGACATTAGCGGAAAAAGGATTAAATTCTTATATTGTTATCAAGGGATTAAGCTGTGTTCTGAGAGCAGATAAAATTCAGAATGAAACAAGTAGAAAGAATGAAGGCAAATGGTACGGAACACTGAAGACCAAACTCCTCAGGACTTTGGAGGATCGCTTTCATTCTCTTCGATACAGTGACTTTTATTATTATTATTATTATTATTATTATTATTATTATTATTATTATTGCTCTCTTTAGACGATTATTTTAGCTTATGCGAGGCATTGCAGACTGAAGAGGTTTAGGTAGAGCCTTCATTAACACCATCACTACCAGGCCTTTCTCTTTAGTTAAATGAAAGTGCCAGTCAAGAAATTATAATCTCCAGGAATATGTTATCGTAGTGAAATAGTTAATTTCGTTTTAAATTCTGGACAGGGTACGTTCAGATATTTTTAATCTTCCATATACACAACGAAAATTATGTAGATATTAAAAAGGTATGGAAGAGTGATGAGTATGTACTCTATGCATTGTCAGAAACGCCCTGAGTGTAAGTTATATACTATAGACGTATTTTACGGGTTCTATAAGGGTACTGGAGCGATCCACTAAGCCAAGGAACACCACTTTCTGTCCGCAGAGAAATGATCCTCCCGCACCCAATCCTTCATCCACGGAGGTGTGGAAGGATTTTAGAGTGCATAGTGAGAAGTGTATACCGAAATCTGTGTTGCAGGAATGGTAGTGTTTATTGTCACAAAGGAAATTTGATAAGATTTAAATACACGACAGCACACAGAACAGACTGTACGTAGGAAGAATAACATATATGAAAGCCATCACTGTCGTCAAGGGGTTAGAGGGCCTGAGGCAGCAACGGAAGTAGGCTACCAAGGACGGAAAAGGTGAGAGTCGCTTGTTATGGCCAGGCGGTGACGGTGGGCTTTAAAGGTTCCTTCTAAATTGAATGAAATCGTCTGTCAGAAGTAAGAAAAGCATAAAGAGTCGTCATCGCACTTGGTGGATTGAGAGGCGTGAAGCAGTAAAGACAGTAGCATGGATAAAGTAGGTGTAAGTGGCTTATTATGTTCTAACTGTGACGGTGGGAGTGGGTGGGTTACGGTTCCTTTCGAAGTTCAGTACAGTTATCATTTATCAACTAATTCAAAACAAAAATACACCATCTTAGTGAAGGGCTTAAAAGAAGTGAAGCAGCAAGGGAAGTACCAAGGACAGAATGAGTGAGAGTTGCTTGTTTTGTGCAGGAGGCGACGGTGGGGTTCAGGGGGAGGGCTGCACATTAGGACACACACACACACACACACACACACACACACACACACACACACACACACACACACACACACATTCACCTCACTAAATTTCCATATATCTACCTATACCTACTGTACATATTTATCTACCTGTCTGTCTACCCACCTTCCTACCTACCTACCTATCGATCTGTATCCATCATTATGCCTACACATTTTTCTATCTAGCTATCTAACAATCTACCTCACTGTCTATTCATATATAACGCTAGGATCAGTGAATAAGCACAAACAATACAAAGCGGATTCTGCTTCTACACTCGCCAAGAGGCTAGTGGTGCCAGTTAAAAGGACAGTGAGGTAATATATGATGATTGTGAACCTCTGAATTTGGTGACTTTAAGATATTAGCTTTTAACCCCGCATTACAAGAGATCATCCGTAAACTGAATAAAATAGCATACTGAGAGAAACAAATACAAGACATCATCGTGCTGAGCGCTTACTGAAAAATGTGAATAATATGAGTTCAAGAAGTATTAGGTACAGTAAGGTGAATAATACTGTCTGATGGTTGCATAAATAAAAACATGCCATCATTGAACTAAGAGGATAAAAGCCTTGACTTCAATGACTCCTCTAATTTATACTCACTAGCACCAGGCACTTTTACTCAGCTAAAGAGTGACTGTTCGCACTGGAGAGGAAAAATATATACCTCATTTCTCTGGACCGGGAAAAAAATATCCTTCACTCCCTTTTCCTACTCTGCTAAAAGTCTTTCCTAATCCGAATCAAAGCTGCCTGGATGTAGCTAGAATAATACCAAATAAAAATAGGAGTTAAGTGATCAAGGATATGATAAGCCTGACCGATTATTATTTTTGTTCCATCAGAGAAACGCAGGACAATACTCACCAGTCTAGGGGTTCTAAACTCCAGGTGTCACTGATTTTTTCAAAGTAATAATTCACGTGGTTTTCTTTGCTGTATATTATGGCTAAAAGACTTAGATTTGAATACTGTGTAAGGAATGACGCTTGGTGGGCGTGGGTGTGTAAAGTGTGGGTCTCGATGTATGAGGTGTGTTGGTGAGTGTGGGGGTGTTAGGTGTGTGTGTGTGTGTGTGTGTGTGTGTGTGTGTGTGTGTGTGTGTGTGTGTGTGTGTGTGAGAGAGAGAGAGAGAGAGAGAGAGAGAGAGAGAGAGAGAGAGAGAGCATGAGTGCGTCCGTGCGTGCGCGTGCGAATGTTAATAGCTAACATCAACCAAATATGTGTGAGACTAAGCATTAGACAATTAATGTGGCATGCTGGGGAATATCTGGCGTAGAATGAAGGGCCTTTGGATGCTGTTTCTTCGTCACACAGTATTAAACTCTTGGCTTAAAAATCACTCGGTTAAGTGGTAAAAGGTAAAAGACTAAGATTTTTTTTTTTTTTTTAATTCTACTGCATGATTTTAATATCGGACATTTGGTGCCCCACCCATTTTACATGTTTTACTTCCTGGTATTAATAACATACAATTTATGTTAGTTACTTGTCGATGGATGAAGACAAAATTTTATGATTTCCTCATTCTAGACCAACGTATTGTCTATTGTAACGTGCAGTGACCATCAGGTAGCTTTTAACAGCCTAGAAGAAATTCCTGACAGTGAACATTTATTAACAATATCCACAAAGCCTCTCGTTGTAATGCTTTTAATTAGCAGAGGGTGCGTCAGGATAATATACTCGTTATATACTTTATTTCTTTATCCCCGACTCTGGGTATAGTCCTTAACAGCCCGGTTCCCGAGGCCCAGCAGTCCTCTTATATATCATACACCACATGTCACCACTTCGACGCTAACATACACCTTCCGTATTGAATACATGATAGGGTTGTCTCATACTTGACTGGCTTGCAAATATTCGCGAGGGTGTTTTATGACACGTTGGCGGATCTTTTAGTAAATATGAAAAGTCTTCTTTAACGAAATTCAAATCCTTTAAATTGTTACCTACTCCGGCCGGGATTCGAACACGCATCCATTACGACAGCAGACCACCTATCTGCGTACTGTTGATATGTACCGCAGTTTACTTGTATCGCTGGTTATGTGTATGCCGTTTATCTGTGGGGTGCTGTTCTATTAGGTTACTGCCTTTAAGTGTGCTGCCGACTGCGAGTTCTGTCTTAAACTTGCGAGTGTCATCGAACGCTATCTGCAAAGAACATTTGATATGAGTTAAATATCTGGTTACGCAGTTACACAGGCAATGTATTTGGCTCAGTGGCGGTTAATGGTTCCTTTATACCTCCAGAAGCTTGCATCAGAACTCCGAGATATATTATCAAACTAACAAGTAACACTGAAGCAGTGAACCATGTTGGAAGGATAGGAATTTTGCTCCATTAGTTCCAAATCTTAGGATTGTAAAAGCGTTCTTGACCGTAGCTGCACATTTTGTTAGCGTTACTTTTAGTATTGCTGGACGAGTTTTTTTTCTAATCTGTTGTCTTTCTTTCTTTCTTTCTTTTTTTTTTTTTTTACATATATTTTTCAAGCAATATTTCGAAGTGAATAGGAAGGGCCAAATAATTTTATTAGGTCTGTGATAAACTTTCTTAGTGACTGTGTTGTACTGTTTCTAGATAACGTTATTTATTTCTAGGAGACACATATCGGGCGAAATAAGTTGTACTACTGCAAGATCATGATGATGATGATGTCTGGTGTGTGAGAAACTTTAGTAGTAAATAAACTATCCTGTTGTTGGACGTTATCATTCGGCTTGGGAGAGATGTTTCGTACCGAGTAAGTTTTACTACTTAGATTGTTTATTTAATTTGGGAAAGTATTTTTGTTTTGAATGAGTTGCGCTAACTGTAGATGTTGTTATTCATTTTAAGAGAGACATTCTTAGTGAAGAAACCTTACTACCGCTGAGCGACGTTATTCAGTTTGACTGAGACCTATCTTTGTGAAGAAGTTGTGCTACAATTACACGATGTTATTAAACTGGGGAAAGAGCTTTCGTGGTGATTTATAATGCTATTACATTTTGGAGAGGCGTTTTGACGTAAATGAGTTAGCCACATACAACACCACACTACACCGCCTCAGCACCAACCACTCCCACTGTTTGGGCCAGAAGGAAGGTAAGCACACAAGCCCAGCATGTTGGCGCAGGGATTTAGCACGGTGAGGCTTGAAGCATTCGTAAATATGGAAACAAATAACGACACACACACACGGCGGAAGAGTTACCCGGTACGGCACTCTCTCACACTCTCTCCCCCACTGGCATACAGTACTCAGGGACGAAGACGAATGAAAGTAATTGCGCAGATATACATGGAAGGTAAAAGTGTCGATGACGAAAGAGAGTAAGAGCGCTGAAAACAATTGCGCAGATGAATAGTTAGTTTAAATGAGTACATGAGTGGGGACAGTAAATATGTCGATTTTTTTTTTTTTTTTTTTTTTAATGCATGAAAGAAGGAGCCAAAGTCCAAAAACTCGAAAGATTGTTCCCTCCGAGAAATAATAAAAACAAAATAACAGAGTCAAATTCAAGAGCCGTTTATTTCGAGGTCCTTGGACATATAATTGTGAACACAGGTCACACTGTAGGCAGTAAAAACTAAAGAGTAAGACAGTACCAGAACTGACCTGTTGCATACATGAAGGACTGGGAATAACGGTTAACTCTTGCATTAGAAAATTAGACGGAAAATGGATGAGATTCTGCTGCTAGTCGGGTGCTAGTGCTCAAGGAGAGTAAATACGTAAATGAATGGGGAGCGTAAGTAGAAGGTAAATGTGCTGATGAAGTGGGAAAGCATATACCTAGGTGCGAAAGGGCAGTGAAGTGTCGCGTAAATGCACAGGGAAACTAGCTCTTTCAACCTGAGTACATCATTTTCACTTTATTCCTTAGCAACCAGACGATTTTCCTCAACTTGGGGAAGGATTTTAGTCGTGGAGGGGCTCCTGAAGTCTATAATTCTTCTTCTTCAAAAAATCTTGTGTAGATGGAACAAAATCGTCAGTATATACTAAGAACGAACTCAAAAGACATCCCGCGTGTTATGGGGTTAAGGTCTGTAGTGGGTAGCTTGGAAAAATCCTTGACTCTTAGCTTACCCCTCATATGGTGAGAAAATCAACAAGATTCTATTTCAGTTTAAGTCAAGCTATTTTATTCATTTGAGTGTTAGTTACAGGACTATGACAGAGCAAAACCCTCTTATGGTCCAAACAACCCTTAGTATTCTGCTCCAGCTGACGGTAGACGATTTCATTCACTTGAGAATGAGTCGAAGGACCCTAAGAAATGTATATATCTTTCCCTTTGAAATTTAGATGAAATCTAAGTAAATTTAATTAGGAAAAAGTTCAGTGTTTCGTACAAGAAATGGAACATTATTTACTCCTGACAATTTCGTTTCCAAAAGACGCGACTGTAATACAGCATGAGTTCTCTCTCCACCACTAAAGGTTTCTCTCAGTCTGGCGGCAGTAAGAATAAGCTACAACAATGTATCGTTGTAAGAATAAATAACGAAACTTTTTTTTCTATCCTTTCGCTATGAGGAATTTTTCTTTAGCTGAGTAAGTGGCTGATAATAACAAAGATAAAATACTAAATTATCGTCATACTATTTACGTCAATCTTTCACTACGAGATACATAAAAACAATCTGGCAACGTAAAGTACTGAATTAGTTATGAAAATGAAGGTTCTCATGCCCTAAAAGGAGAGGAACGGACGATGGGAGGATACAGATACGGCGGGAAGAGAATCACAAATACGGACACAAGTATCGCTCCACTTTTTTAGTCGAACAATGATGAAACTCTCACCCAGTGCTTTTAGAAACTTTCTGGGCATCGGGGATGGCAATATGGAGTTTCGATAGCCACTGATCACTGTCTTATTATCTATCATAATCAAGTGAATCTATACTTATGTTACCAATAGTACATGCAAAAAAGCCGTTTCTGTTATTGTTGTTGAATTGAGACGCTTCGTAACGCCTCCCTTCCACTGGCTGAGCAACTCAGTTCACTGACATCTTTTTGTACTTCATTACTATTCTTAAAGATAATAGTCAAGCAGCAGAAAACTTAAGTAAAAAAAAAAAAAAAAAGTTCCAACTCCCCCCACCCAAAAAAAAAAAAAAAAAAAATCTGAGCCTGGAGGATAGAACCATTTAAGACACGGTAAACAAATTATATTCCATTGTTGTTAACTCCAAGCATTTTTTAATCAACTTCAATAGGGCGTGTGGTAGTGACGAGGATAAAGGGGTTAAAGATGACTGAGCGTGAGGCAACGACCATGATGCCTTCCATAAACGTACTCCATTGCTTGTGTGTGTGTGGGAGAGTTTCCGCGCGCGACCATGCAAGTTCTCACAAACACACACACCACTGCCATCTTGTTTGTTTCGTAGCTTATGTTGGCTCTCTTGAACGCATATGACTACCTGCTTGTGTGCGTGTGTGTGCGTGTGCGTGTGTGTGCGTGTGTGTGCGTGTGCGTGTGTGTGCGTGTGTGTGATGTTCGTGCAGGTCTTCCCCAAATCACACACAATTATCTGCCACTGTGTGTGCTTCTAAGCCTCCCAACAAACGAACTCAATTTCCTCCCTGTGTGCGCATGATGACTGTCACAAAGGCACCCGACTGTCTGCTTATTAGTGTTCGTGGAATCCTGTTCACTGCACACTACTACTTCCCCTTGTGTGTGTGTGTGTGTGTGTGTGTGTGTGTGTGTGTGTGTGTGTGTGTGTGTGTGTGTGTGTGTGTGTGTGTGTGTGTGTGTGTGTGTGTGTGTGTGTGTGTGTGTGTGTGTGTGTGTGTGTGTGTGTGTGTGTGTGTGTGTGAGAGAGAGAGAGAGAGAGAGAGAGAGAGAGAGAGAGAGAGAGAGAGAGAGAGAGCATCTCCGAATAAAGAAACATAATGCCGACCTGAAAAAAAAGGGAGATTCATTATCGAGAATCTCACCGTTTCTCCATTTAGTGGGTACATTAGAGGAAACTGACAAAAGGAAGCAATGGAACTTGAATCGACAGATTTTTCCGCAATTTTTTGTGAATTGTGGACATATTCTGTATGTTTCTCAGCTGAATAACATCCCCTGGCGTTAACAGGAATACAGTACCGTATCTCTTCCTATTATTTGATTTAATGGTGCCCAGGTTAACAATCTCCGGTGATTCATTCTCAGCTTAATGAAATAGCCTGGCTTTAGCTGGAATAAGTTGCTAAGGAAGGCAAGACCATAAATGGATTAAAATGTAGCTTTGTTGTTATTTTCTAAGAAATTAGTAATGGTATTATTAACCCTCTAATAGCAGGGACAGCTCTAGTATTCTATTTTAGTAAATGCCATTTGATTTTGAACTCTTGAATCACATGAGCATAGGAGTGTTTATATAAAAATAAAAAAGAAAGAAGCACCAAAGAGACGACATGCAACTTTGACTCACTCATACAGGAAACATGTAGGCGGCCTTTCCTCGTAAAGTAAAAAGTGCATGCAGGTGTCGCGTGGCACGGACCAATGGGAGAGCGCGGAGCCTGTGACGTCACCTTCAGGGTCGGAACAATTTGCAAAGGTCGTCTAGAGATTTTTTCCCCGTATTGAGGTCAGGTGATAGACGCCATTTTGTTTCAGTCGTTGGTGGCGCTAATATGGCTTAAGCCTTTTACTACACTGGTGTCTGTATAACCATCATCCATTCACTCCCATCAGTCCTTCACTGCATGAGTCCTTTCACCACCATGACCCTTTCATTGCCATGATTCCTTCACTACCATGACCCCTTCATTACCATGATTCCATCACTACCATGACCCCTTCATTGCCATGATTCCCTCACTACCATGACCCCTTCACTGCCATGATTCCATCACTACCATGACCCCTTCATTGCCATGATTCCTTCACTGCTATGACCCCTTCACTACCATGACCCCTTCACTGCCATGATTCTTTTACTACCATGATTCCTTCATTATCATGATTCCTTCACTACCATAACTACAACACTACCATGACCCCTTTATTGCCATGATTCCTTCATTATCATGATCCCTTCACTACCATGACCTCTTCACTACCATGACCCCTTCACTGCCATGACTCTTTTCTACCATGACCCCTTCACTACCATGACTCTTTCCTATCATGACCCCTGCACTACCATGACTCTTACCTACCATGGCCCCTTCGCTACCATGACCCATTCATTACCATGACGCCTTCCTACCATGACCCCCTCACTGCTATGACTCCTTCACTGTACGTCCATTTCCTACCATGACCCCTCCATTATATGCCCCTTTCACTACCATGCATGACACCTTCACTACCATGACCCCTTCTCTGCATGACCCTTTACTCAATGATCCCTTCACTACCATGACTCCTGTAATATTGTGACACCTTTACTATCCCTTACCATGATCCCTTCAGTACCATGACTCCTTTAATATTGTGACACCTTAACCCTTTTACCATGATCCCTTCACTACCATGATTCCTTGACTATTATGACTCCTTAACCACCATGAATCCCTAACTACCATAACCCTTTTACTACGATGACCCCTTTACTACGATGACTCTTTACTACGATGACCCTTTACTACGATGACCCTTTACTACGATGACCCCTTTACTACGATGACCCCTTTACTACGATGATCCCTTCACTGCCATGACCCCTTTACTACGATGACCCCTTCACTATGATGGCCACTTTACTACGATAATACCTTCACTATGATGACACCTTCACTACAGTAACCTACTCGGTATAACGTAATGGTGTCATAATACACCCATATCACATGGCACTGACAGAAAATTTTTAAAAAGATGAGTTTATTTTCACGGAAACGGACTAACAGAATCCAAAGGTTAAGCAGGTATGGGATACTAACAATATTTAACCTTCTCATTATCCGGCCAACACCAACAGCAGGCGGTTTTATTAGGCTAAAAGTGGGTCACAGGAGCTTGAGAGTTAATACCGTCGTCAATGTCCCTTTTTCGGTCGAAACAGCTCCATTCCTCCACCAGACAATATTGGATTTGTTTATTCAGCTGAGTGTGAATCATGCGAGCCTGAGTGACAGTACTGGTTGGGGTGACTCGAGTTTTCTATTGCAGCTTTGGTTTAGCAATTTTTTTTCTTTAAGCTGAGAGTGAGTCATGGGAGACAAGAAGTATTAGTAATATCACGCAATGACTGGTAAGTACAGTTGACATTGACTAACACGGTCATTTGGACTTTAAGTATGATTCATAATCGCCTTAGGACGGAAATTAGATGCTTTAGTGTGAAATTTATTGCTCAAGGTGGTGTGACCCGAGATACCACTTCCTCACTTCTCGCTTTCATACCCGCCTCCCTCCTCCCAGCCTTAAGAAAACCAGGTTTATATTTCCTGCTGCCTGTCTGCCTGTCTCTCAACTTCAACAGGTTTCCATCTATCTATCTATCAGTCGATCTATCTATTTGTCTGTCTATTGCCTAACGCTGCTCCCTGTGAGAAATGATGTCGATGAAAAGGACCTGCAGGTGTTTTCTGTCCCAGCTCAGTAAGGATCCCTCTTCCCACGATACACCACCATATCCCTTATACATATTCTCGCACCGTACCTCTCCACTACGTTCTCAGTCAAGTAGTTAGACAAGTTTTCTGTTGGCCAGAAAGGGGCAATTTCAATCCCAGGTTAGGACAGAGACCGGTTTTACGATCTGTATTTCTTTAAACAGGCGTTAATGGTATTCCACAGGACCTACCGCCAGCGATGACCTTACACTTCGGGGAGACCTAGGCAGGAGTCACATTGGGCCCTACAGCATAACTTGCGATTTTCATATCCTGACCTTAAAGTACCAGTAGCATTTCTACCGGATATTTTAGGTTCTAAAATATTTTTACACCTGTGATATTAAGTGAAAGGATAAATACTAAAATCGTATTAAATTAATCTTTCAGAAATACGGTATTATACTAGTCAAATGGGGTCCCCTTTGTGAATAGGCTCTGAGCCATTGCCAAATTTGCCCACCCCTTAAACCACCACTGCCTACTGACATATCATAAAAATAACTCGCTAAAACGATCACACCATTCTTGGATAAGACAGCCCCTGCATGTATTCGGTATGACCGGTAGGCATTATCACCAAAGTGATGATAAGTGAACGTGTGTAGCATGTGGGAACGACTGATTGTCTTCATGCAACTGACTGTCAAATCAATACTCGGATATGGACAAAAAAAAAAAAAAAAAAGAAAGAAATGTATTAATATACTGTATATAAATGCGGACCGCAGTATTCCCTCAACAAATACGCCTCCTTGGGAATGGTGAACTGTCAGTATATCATTATCTCAGTCAGACTGACATGTGTATTTTGACCACTGACATGTGTATTACCAGGGTCTGCCACGGTAGTATTTTAACCCTTTGTCTGTGATTTTTTTTTTTTTGTTGTTGCTACCCCAGACTATTCATTTCTGCATAGGAAAAGCCTATCAGAGTGTTGAGATTAAAAGTAATCTTTGCGATTAGGTCCCGCTTCAAAATGTTCTTGTATCCTCTAGGCCAGCAGATTTAGAAGAATTGTACCGGTACCAACTGTGGCAAAGGTTGTTTGAGATACAGTATCTTCAGTCCAACCTGGGCCCTGTTCAGGTCAGGCTAAAACTATTGTACGCTGCAGTAGTAGTAGTAATAGTAGTAGAAGCAGCAGCAGCGGTAGTAGTAGTAGTAATAGTAGTGGTGGTGGTGGTGGTGGTGGTGGTGGTGGTGGTGGTGGTGGTGGTGGTGCTGCTGCTGCTGCTGCTGCTGCTGCTGCTGCAGCAGCAGCAACAGTAGTGGTAGTAGTATACTCTGTTTCATTGACCTGTGCAGCTGAAATGTATGTGGCCAGTAGGGTGTGTTTGTTTCGCGGCTGTTGATTGGCCGCCGATGATGTAATTCTCCAGCTCGTCTTATATTAACAAGTATATAATTTATGTTTTCAAATTGCCTGCAATATAAGCAGCCACTTTAACTATGGAGCAATTTCCGAAGCTAAAGGGGTCAAAATTGCTTTAAAAGTTTTCTGTTATCAAAGAAAATTAAAAATTGTAAAGTTTTATAAATGATGAGTGATGTTTGAAGTAAATTATCCACCCACGGTGCAGGGGCGTACACCCATGTCCGCATATTGCACTGCATCCACCCACGGTGTACACCTACGTCCGCTAGTTGCACTAGAATATCCACCCACAGTGTACACCTACGTCCGCACGTTACACTACAATACTTGCCTGCATTACTTCAGTGACATCATCGGCGGCCAATCAGCAGCCGTGAATCAAACTCACCCTGCTTGCCCCATACATCTCAGCTGCACAGGTCAATCAAGTAGACTATAGTAATAACAACAGAGCAACAGCAGCAGCAGCAGCAGCGGCAGCAGTAACAGCAGCAGCATGGTAGTAGTAGTAGAAGTAGTAGTGGTGGTGGTGGTGGTGGTGGTGGTGGTGGTGGTGGTAGTAGTAGTAGTAGTAGTAGTAGTAGTAGTAGTAGTAGTAGTAGTAGTAGTAGTAGTAGTAGTAGTAGTAGTGGTGGTGGTGGTGGTGGTGGTGGTGGTGGTGGTGGTGGTTGTGGTGGTGGTGGTGGTGGTGGTAGTGGTGGTGGTAGTAGCAGTAGTAGCAGTAGTAGTAGTAGTAGTAGTAGTAGTAGTGGTGGTGGTGGTGGTGGTGGTGGTGGTGGTGGTGGTGGTGGTGGTGGTGGTGGTGGTGGTGGTGGTGGTGGTGGTGGTGGTGGTAGTAGTAGTAGTAGTAGTAGTAGCAACAACAACAGTAGTAGTCGTAGTGGTAATAGAATTTTAGTTGCAGTAGTAGAAATTATTGTTGTTATTGCTGTTACCCAAGTTAATCTGATATGTGAACCGACAGTCCATTCTCCTCCTCTAGGGCGATAGGGAGAGAGTTGAGGGATGTTTGTTTAACCAGGTAGCTCCACCACTCAGTTATATCGGTGCCAATACATGAATAATGGCATCCCTCTTCAGCATCTAAGATTATCGTGTCTCCACAAGAAACAACTCTTCCAAATGTGACTGTGGTATAATTCTTCCATTCATTCAAGTCATGGGAAAGAGATATCAAGACACTTTATTTGGTTTAGGAATGTTGTGTGGTATAGCAGCTGGTTACTGTATTTGGTGTGTCGGAGTTGTAGCACAATAGTTTCTTTGGCCTGATTATTCCTAGTTATTTTCATTTTTTGCACCTACTGCCTGCGTTGTAAATGATGAAACAGGGGACAGTATAAATGTTTGGCAAGATAGAGATGGAAAGTGAACACAAAACGATATTTATTATCGGTCAGGATCGACTTTCTTGTACAGATTTCCTGTAAACTAAAGAATACGCAACAATAACCCTATAATGATACCGAACGACATCAAACTCTTCCTTCTTTCTATTACAGCTGGTGATAACTGCCAAATTTTCGCCTCGACCAGTTCTAAATTTTCTGAACTGGCAAATATTTGTAACCTAAGAGAGGTTTGGAACGTTTCTCTGTCCAGAAATGATTCGCCCTTTATTATGATGTGTTAGGGAGGAATATAAAGGTGGTACCCTAAGTGTGAGGCAGACTCAGGGAGGTGAACTTTTGTTTGTGACCGTAAAGGCGCTACTATGTTCCGTCGACCACACCCGCCACCTCACACCAACATCAACGAGTAAACCCCATTAACCATAGGGTCACAAAAAATTCGTGTCAGGTTGAAGTTATCTGGGCAGCCTCATTAAGCATACAGAGAGATATGTGGAGAGAGAGATAGACTGTAGAGAGAGATAGACAGATAAAGAAAGAGACAAAGGTAGAACTAGAGGTAGGCACCAAAAGAGACGGACTGAGAGATAAACAGAGAGAGAGAGAGAGAGAGAGAGAAACTATAATTATGTTCTGTTAATAGACGCCTCGACCTAGTTCCCTAATAGCATATATCGAGGGACGGTCGCTGAGTACACTATTTAGACAAATCTTAACGTCGCCAAAACTCTTCAGTGGCAGCGAGATAAGACTACCTCCTTCAGTATTCAAGAGGGGACATATTCTAGGTGGCAGAGGAATTTTTTAACACCTTTTACTTAGTGATTTATCATGCACGTTGACCTAGACTTCGCCTTTGAATTATTTGTGTTCCAAGAATCCACATTGTTTGCTATGGGAACGTACAGTACGCCCGATCAAAAAATTATCTTTATACTGGTGATTGATGACTTCACAATGAACGTGTTTACCGTCAGAGTACATAGTTTTGAATGATACTTTAGATTGCATGATATATAAGCTTTATGCGCTATGAGACCATGTGGAAAGGATGGAGCATGAGAGACTGTGTGTGTGTGTGTGTGTGTGTGTGTGTGTGTGTGTGTGTGTGTGTGTGTGTGTGTGTGTGTGTGTGTGTGTGTGTGTGTGTGTGTGTGTGTGTGTGTGTGTGTGTGTGTGTGTGTGTGTGTGTGTGTGTGTGTGTGTGTGTGTGTGTGTGTGTGTGTGTGTGTGTGTGTGTGTGTGTGTGTGTGTGTGTGTGTGTGTGTGTGTGTGTGTGTGTGTGTGTGTGTGTGTGTGTGTGTGTGTGTGTGTGTGTGTGTGTGTGTGTGTGTGTGTGTGTGTGTGTGTGTGTGTGTGTGTGTGTGTGTGTGTGTGTGTGTGTGTGTGTGTGTGTGTGTGTGTGTGGTGAACGGTGACAAGGAGGTAGGGGAGAGAAAAGATGAGGTGGAATAACTGAGTGGAGAAATATAGAAGAGAGGAGGTTTTGAGTTGAAGGGAAGACAGCCAAATAAATGATTACAGGGAGACAAGGAAGCGATTTGTTTGTGGTCACCCCTTACGGGACTGGTGTCTGACTATATTAAGCTGGGTAGCTAGATAAAGAGATAAAATAGCTGACAATGACTAAAGTGGTAAGTGAGAGGACAAATATTTCCAAATAGTTCACCCACTGTTTTAAAACGTACAGACCGCGTAGTGTAAACATGTCTTTTATAACAGCGCTGAAAAGAGGTTCAAAAAGAGTCAGTAGTGTGCAAAAAAAGTCGCCAAAAAAGAAATTGCCATACTCTGATCCGATGTTAGAGTCCTTATTCGTAAACCCCAGTTCCTTGTCAGCGTACTCGCCAGAATAGTAGGGGTTATTTACAGACGGGAAGTTCTGTTCTGTGATGAAACGTCATATGTTATAAACAGTGAGTGAAACGAATGAGCGGAGAGAGAGAGAGAGAGAGAGAGAGAGAGAGAGAGTGTGTGTGTGTGTGTGTGTGTGTGTGTGTGTGTGTGTGTGTGTGTGTGTGTGTGTGTGTGTGTGTGTGTGTTTATCACTGACAATTCTCTTTCAGACAGCATTAACAATTATCAAATAAGCATCTTAGAACTGCGTCTCAACGGATCTCAGTGTCTTGTTTATTCCCTCATCCCTCGTGAGAGAAGGGAGTGGTGGACCGTGATGGAAATCCTGAGGGCAAATCTGACAATGAAGCTAATAAGTACGTACTTATTGCCATGGTTCGTTGCCTCCACATTCATTCGCAAGTAACGTTGCAAGAAAGAGTATGTCGGTGGCACAGAGTGGATGAGTAGGTAGGCGCAAGGCGGGTAAGTGGTTGACCGCAAGTGAGATGAGTAATTGGGTGAGAGAGAAATGAGTGGCTAGGCGATTGAGATACTGCAGCAGCAAGAGGAAACAAGCAGTTTGTAGCTTCGTTTTTCTTTTTGGGGGGAGAAGGGTGAGGAATGTTACATGGGTAGTCAAGTCTGACTACCACAGGACGATTCGACTCAATTGACAGAGACATCTACTCAACAAAGGATTGCACTCATTCACTCATTCATCATCTAATCCTTTTTTTTCCCTCATCAAGAGCGTTGAGGCATTTGGCTACGCTACTCAGCCCCGACATTTAAGGAGAGTGCCACCACCCTTGCGCACCCCGAGTGGGAATATGTAAACAATAAACACTTACCCCTCCTCGGACGTATACCATTACGGGTCTCACACACTGAAAATCCGTATATAGGGAAGATAGCATAACTTCAGCCCGATATGAATCCTCTTGTGATATGAACACAATATAGCACCCTTATGTGACTATATCTTATTATTAAATATGACACAGCGGTAGTGAAACTAAGGCATGTCAGAATGTCTTACATGCCCTGTATGTAATATCTGGACAGACATGCATGTACCGTACGATCCTAAATGGTCAAACACACACACACACACACACACACACACACACACACACACACACACACACACACACACACACACACACACACACACACACAAGCAAGCACACACACACACACACACACACACACACACACACACACACACACACACACACACCGCTCGCTGGTGCAGTGGTAACGTTCTCGCTTGCCGTCTGGTGGACGGGAGTTCGCGCCTCGCTCAGGTTGCGAAAAGTTTCACTGACGAAGTGGGTGGTTACTGTCCCCCCTCGAGCAAGGGGACGGGTGTGTGCGTGTGCGAAGGTCACAGCCTTGCCCTTAGATCGGACTATATGAGCTCTCAGCTCCCTTCCGGGAGGGTAAAAGCTGACTATCACGACCATCAAGTGATCCTGACCGACCCGGTGAATTACACACACACACACACACACACACACACACACACACACACACACACACACACACAAGCACACACACACACACACACACACACACACATACACACACACACACACACACATACACACACCACACACACACAAAGCGCGCAGGCGCTCAACACAGACAATATATAAGCAGGTAGGGAAGGGCAGGTAGTCAAGGCATTGAAGGGAAGGCAGACAAGGCAGGATAGGGCAAAGGCAGAGCAGAGCAGGGCAAGGCAATGCAATGTTGGGGTAGGGCAGGGCAGGGTAGGAAAGAGTCGGGTAGGTTAGGGTAAGGCAATGCAAAGTAAGGCTAGGACAGGGAAGGAGAGAAACAGGCAGGGCAGGGCAGGGCAGGGCAGAATATAAACAGGCAGGTCAGAGGAAAGCAATGCAAGCTAAGGGCGAAGCAGAGCAGGCAGCGCAGGACAGTGCAGGGAAAGAGCGAATCCAGCAATTCAGGGCAAGACAGTGCAGTATAGGGCAGGCAGGGCAAGGGAATGCGAGGTATAACAGGCAGGATAAGACAGAGGAGAAACAGGCAGGTCAGGACAAGGCAATGCAGGGTAATGCAGGCAGGGAAAGGCCGGACAGAGCAGGACTAGGCCGGGTAGGGCAGAGTCGGGGAGGGGAGGGCTGGGCAAAGCATGAGAGAAGCATGTACTTTAGGTCTGGGAAAGAAATCGAGGGTAAAGGCAGGGCGGGGCAGGGCAGGACAGGCAGGTCAGGACAAGGCAATGCAGTGTAAGAGAGCAGGCAGGGCAGCCAGTGCAGGAGAGGAAAGAAACAAGCAAGTCAGGGTATTGCTGGGTAGGGTGGGGTAGGGTGGGGTAGGGTAGGGTTGGGTAGAGTGGGGTAGCGTAGGGTAGGGCAGAGCAGGCAGGGTGAGACAGGGCAGGCAGAGGTGGTAGTGGGAGGCAGGGCAGGCAGGGCTAGCCGGGAGGCAAAGCAGGCAGCGAGACAGGTGAGGCGGATGGGTGGTGGGTGGCGCCGGGAATTGCTAGTTTCCAGGCCAGGGCCGGGCGGCCGCTGCAAGGGTTTATTAATACAATGGTTGAGGAACTTGCTTCTGCTTCCCTGCCCCCTTCTCCCCGTCCTCTCCTCCCCATCTTTATCTCCCCTTCTTCCTACTTTTTGCCATCCCCCTTCCTCCCTTCCCTGACCATCTCTCACCTTCCCCTCTCTCTTCAAGTTTCTGGCCCCTTACCAACTCTCTTCAACCTTCCCCTCCCTCTCTACTGCTTTTGGCTCTAGACCTTTACGACCAACCCTAACTTTCCTCCTCCCCACATTCCTCGTCCTCGTCCCTACTCCTGACTTCCTACCCCCTCCCTCAAATCTCCTTCCATATTCTCCTCCCTCCAGCTTCTGGTCTCCCATGTAGCACCGTCCTAGCTTGTGTTAAGTTCTGGCGCCTCCCCCCACGCCAACTCTCTCCCCTTCTTCCCTCCTCCTTGCTTCTGGTAACCTTCCCCCATTCCCCCTACCCGCCCCTCCACCACAAGTCTTATCAGTAATCGGCCTCCCCAAGTCTCTTTTTTGTTGTGTTTGTTTTTGCTAATATTTGTCAGCCTTTTTCCTGTCCATCTACTATCATCGGCCTCCCGTCATCATTCCACACATTTTTCCATTCTCATAATTTTCATTCCTGCGCTTGTGAAGCCAGAACAGGCATCATGCTTTGTTCGCTGTGTGTGTGTGTGTGTGTGTGTGTGTGTGTGTGTGTGTGTAATTCACCGGGTCGGTCAGGATCACCTGATGGTCGTGATCGTCAGCTTTTACCCTCCCGGAAGGGAGCTGAGAGCTCATATAGTCCGATCTAAGGGTAAGGCTGTGACCTTCACACACGCACACACCCGTCCCCTTGTTCGAGGGGGACAGTAACCACCCACTTCGTCAGTGAAACTTTTTCGCAACCTGAGCGAGGCGCGAACTCCCGTCTACCAGATGGCAAGCGAGAACGTTACCACTGCACCAGCGTGTGTGTGTGTGTGTGTGTGTGTGTGTGTGTGTGTGTGTGTGTGTGTGTGTGCAAAATAACTCAAACAGTTTATATTTGTTTTTTCCAAACTTAGTGGAAGGGTTGTGGAACAGATACCTATTATTTTTTAGAAAATATTTTAAAGATCAAGGTAACTTGCCGAGGTCGAACTCTAACCTAACACGGTCAACTTACATAGTTTACACCTGATTTTTACTAAATTTGGTGGAAAGGTTGAGAGCAAGGCAACTACAAAGGGAAGTGAATCTGAGAAGATTTCGTTAAAGGTCAAGGTCAAAGGACAAAGTGAAAATTCGATCCTCGTGTCTGTCAGTGAGCATCATGCCTGAAGTTGTCTGATACGGGCCAGTCATGGTGGCAGGACTGAGGCTGGGCCAAGGGGATGATCTTTTAATTTGAACAAAGGGTCAAAGGTCAAGGTTAAATGGCAAGGTCAATTTAAAGCTTGTATCAAATTTAGACCAAAGTTTTACGGTCGGTTCGGATTAAGGCACGGGTAAGGGAATCCGATTTTGAGAACAGCCAGTTAAAGGACAACGTCTCAGGGAAAGTGTCGTGGTCACAGGACGAGGTCAGCGCAAAAAGCAATAAAATTATCTTGGTCCAGTGTGAACCAGATTCAGATGATGAACAAACGGTCAGGCATGAATGAAGTATTATGATCTTGAGAGCAAATCAGTCGAAAGTGAAGGTACAGGGCAACGTTCAACATTCGGTTATAAAAAGAACTGATGGGCGCGGATTTTGCACTCTCAGGGTGTCCCTGTTTTACATTACTTCCGTTTTTTTTTTTCCCTTTTCAACCCCCAGTGATGGAAAAGAGTTCAAGTTTTCTATTTTTGCTAGTAGGCAGACGATTTAATTCCCTTTAAAACTAAGAGCCTTGGAAAATAATGCAACCTTCCTTCAGCCTCGTTTTCAAATTCCCTCCTCCCCCCCCTTCTCTCTCTCTCTCTCTCTCTCTCTCTCTCTCTCATTTTTTCCATCTCGTTCATGCTTTTTTTTTTCTTTCTCTACTTCCCTCTGACAGACCTCATGAAACTCGACCTGATTTTTTTTCTTGTTTGCCTTTTATTTTTGTTTATTTTCCATCCTCTCATTTCCTCTGATCGGCCTCCTTCGCCATCTCTTGTTCATTTTTTCATCACCTGTCTATATACTAATTTATCTCTACTTATTTTCATTTTACGTCTATCCACCTCTTATTTATTTCTTTGTTGGTTTTCTCTTACATTTCACATGTTTCGAGTCTCCTGATGATTGTTTTTAATTCTACGATTATTTTTCTGAACGTTCTTCTCTTTATTTGGTCGTTTTTTTCCTACTTCTGCGTGCCATCTAGTTTTTCCACTTTTTTTCCCACTTTTGTAACCACTTCACTGGGATAACGTATATTTTGTTTTATTCTTGCATCGAACCGACGGTTTTCTTCATCTTAGGAAGGTCCCTTAGTAGAGTACAATTTAAGGAAGGCTATATTTATGTCCTCCAGTACGAAATCTCTCACCAATATTGAATACAAATTTCTAATGTACGAAGAATAACAAAAGTGCGCCATCAGCCTGAATGGGTTAGGTCAGTGCCCCTCTTCGCTTTCTTTTCTTTCTTCACTTGCTTCGCCTTGTTACTCGAGACCTTGTTCATTTGTTTCGCCTAATTATCCTCGTCAGATTCATCATCATCTTTATCTTCCTCGTTTTGCATCTTTCTTGTTCTCATCTGCATCTTCTCTCTCTCTCTCTTATTCTCCGCCTTTTTCCTCACTGTCATGCTCTATGATCTTCACACTCACTCTCGTTCATCTTCATTCTTCTTCTTCGCCATTCTTATCCTCTACCATCTTCTTCTCCATCTTTTTTTCACATCCTTCATTAATATGTGGTACTCCCTAATTTCTCATCATCTTCGACATTCTTCACCTTCTCCCTCATTACCCTTCCTCTCATCATTATTCCCCATTATCTCCTTCCTTATTCAGTATCTTCTCTCGTTCGCCATTTTTCTTCATCTCCCCGTCTCCATCATCATCTCCTTCTTTCTCCATCTTGTCTGTAATGCTTCATATTTTTCATCTCTTCTTCTCCATCATCTCCCTCCTCCTCCATGTTCTCTCCCTCATTCTTCATGTATCCATGTTCCTCAATCTTATTCATCAACTTTTTTTTTTTTTCATTATCGACCTCATTTCCGGTAACTTTCTCCATCATTTACCATCTTCGTCATTCAACATCATCTGCCCCCCTTGTATACCCAGCTTCTTCCATATCTTTTTATCCATTTTCCTCACTTTCTACCCTCTTTCTCCTCCTCCTCTTTCCTCCTTTATCCGCGTCATTTTTCTCAATATCAATTCTTTACTCCTTTATCCTTCAGCATCATTATCTCTCTTATTACTCTTCGTCGTCATTCTCACTCTTGTACTTCTTTCTTATTCTCCTCTTTCTTTCTCATTCTCCTTAATCTTCTCTCTCATTCTCCAAGTCGCTTTCTCAGCCCCATTGTCCATTGTGCTCTTCCTCACAATTCTTTTTTTTTTTCTCTTTTTTTTTTATTTACGTTCTTTTTTATCTTCTTCCCTCTTCTTCTTTTCTCTTACCAGTTTGTTTTAATTTCTTTAACTGTCACTTCTTCTGTTTTTATCTTCTCCGTTTTCTCTCCCCCTCTGGCACCTCCTCCACCTCCTCTCGCTCTCCTCCTCCTCCTCCTCCTCCCCCCGCTCCCTCTCCTTCACTCTTCCTCATGTCTCCCGCTTCCTTCTCAGCGACCTTCAGATCTTTAGCCTTTGCAGTCTTGCACTTCTTCCACTAACTTCCTTTTATCCTACTCTTCCTCTTCCTCACCCAACATTTCTACCCACTTTTTTTTTCATTTCCTTAACATACTCACCCAAAAGAAAACTAGTAAATTTTATTCTTGCTCTCTCTGGACCATTTTATTCAGCTTAGAAGACATTTGTTGAACTGCATGGGGTACATAAAGTCTCCATCAATACCCTATTTATGAGTGGTCTTTCCCGACTGAGGAAAATCGTCTGTTGGTAGAAGTGATTGAAAATAAAAATGCGTCATCTTACTGCGCAGGTGATCGTTCTCCTCCACCTCTCCCTCCTCCTCTCTCCTTGCCATGTTTGACTTCTCACTCAAACTACATTGTCCTCTTCCTTCTTTACACCCTTAATGTTGGTATTTTCTAACAACTTTCTCTACTCATTCTTTCCCTGTTTATCATTACTGCTACTACTACTACTACTACTACTACTACTACTACTACTACTGCTACTACTACTACTACTACTACTACTACTAGTGCTGCTGCTGCTGCTGCTGCTGCCACCACTTTTTCCCTACTTGTAAGTTTTTCTCTCTCCTTCCATTTTCCCATACCTTCTGTTTTTTACCTTTCCCTCGTTAGTTCCTGCACCTCTATCTCTTCCTTCATTCATTCTCATTCTATTCATTTCTTCTCCTCATTTCTTTAGTTTCCTTCTCATATTACCACATTCCTCCATCTCTTACCTATCAGATTTACCACCTTCCCCATATTTATCACGTATATTCTCAATATCCCAACTTCCTCTTCCTCTGCTTTCTTGCCGCAGCTCCTTCTCGTTGTCCTATGTATAGTGCCTTCCTCCCTAATAACCCACCTACCCTACTCTGTACACTAACTAAATCGTACATTCCTTAACGGCCAGCAGTCCACCAATGTGCCGAACACTCTCCAAGTTCACCACTACGGCGCTAATGCCCACCGACCATAATAAATACGTGCTTCGAAAGCCATCAAGGACGGGTGTAATCGTAATATCGGGTGGGTTTTTTATGAAACGTCTGCGCTGGGGCTCGTGGAAGAACAATGAAGCTTGTCTTCAAATTCGAATAATGGGTCTGGTTTCTGCCCAAGTTTTGAATCGAAACCACGTTCTTTCAAACAGCAGATACTTCTCTGACTACTTGACAACCGCCTCCTCCAGATCTCGACTTAAGTGTTAACGCTACTTTTTCAATACTTCTTTGTCACTCTCCCATTCTCTCCACAACTCGAAAACCGTCAGTTCGATTCTAGGGCTGGTCAGAGTAATGGATAAGGAACATTTTCTCTAATCACTGATCATCTGCAAATATAACTGGGGGCCAAGACGTCATTCAACTACTGCGATTCGTCCTCTAGGGAAAGAAGGGAACATTGCAACAACTTATCCTAATCCAGTCACTACGATGGCGTGAGCTTCAATCACACTAGCACCAGATAACTTCACTGAACGATTTTATTTATCTATGGTATGGAATAGGTTAATGAAGAAAGGAACATTGGAACAACCTATCTGCCTCAACCTGCTCACTAGATGGCATTAACATTACTCACGCTGGCACCATGCAACTTTATTAAACGATTTTATTCAATTTTAATATGGGAAAGGATCATAAGGCAACACATAACCTCTCCAGTTTTTAAAGTCTCCTAATCTGACTTAAGGCGAGTAACAGAATAATACAGACAACATCGCAGTGGTGGACTTAAAGATACTGGTCTGGTGGGGAAAAAAAAAAATCTAACTCCTTTTCCTCTTTCACAACTTTAAATTTTCTTTTTCTTCTTGTACATATATTAACTCTTTTCTTTTCTTCATTTCCTCTACGCTGTCTGTTCCTCCTCCTAAATCTCCTCCCTTATTCATTCTCATTCACTTTATCTCCTTCTCCTCTCCCTTACTCCTCCCCTTCGACCTTTTCTCCTCGCTTCGTCATCTTCATTACTCTGGGGATTCTGTCGTCATTTCCTCCGTTCTGTGTCAATATTTTAAGTCTCCACTCCCTCTGTGTCTGTCAGTCTGTCCGTCTCTCTCTCTCTCTCTCTCTCTCTCCTCGTTCTTCATAACTTTTTTTTTTCTAATTTTCTTTGATCATTTGCTTCAAACCCGACCTTTATTCTTCTTGCTTATCGTTTTACCTGTCCCCGCCCGGAAGGGGCTCAGGGACAGGTATTGTTTTCACTCTGTTTGTCTGTCTGTTTGTTTCTTTGTCTGTTTGTCTTAACAACTTTACACGAAAACTACTGGTGTGATTTTGACTAAAAACACATAGATGATGGGCTATGACGTTCTGGTCACCTGATTAAATGTTGGTCATATTGGGCCAAGGCCCAGGCTGTAGGTATAAAAAATGCACAAAGAAGATGTATCTATCTATCTATCTATATACCTAGGCTGCTTCCCCCAAGGAAAGGGAGGTAGCCGAGACAGGACGACTCACTCTCCATTTACTCATCCATTCAAACACATTCATTCGCATCTTAGCCCCAAAGGGGAGAACGGACAGATCCTCACCGCATCACACCGCACAAGGGTCAACTGCGCAATGCAATCAGTGACATCCGCAGCAGGGCCCGACAGCAGAACTGGTTTACCCCTGCCACATCATAACAGACCCATCCCCTTACCCGCACCTGACCTGACTAGCTGATCAGACCAAATGCGGGAGAATATCCCCTCAGGGCTGCGTCATCACTTATTCATTCACAATTTCTCTCCATTTATTTCTGTCACGCACAGCCACTCTTCCTTGCTCAACAGACATCCCTCTCGCATCCAGCGCTCTCTTCACACTGTCCATCCATCCTATTCGTGGTCTCCCTCTCAGCCTTACACCTCTCACATCAGATCTAGTTATCTTTTTCACCAATAGCTCATTATCCATTCTCTCCATATGCCCAAACCATTGCAACACCCTCTGCTCAACTCTACCAGCCATCTCCCGAACAACTCCAGTTCTCCTTCGCACTTCATCATTTCGCACTCGATCCATACGCGTCACTCCACACATACTCCTCAGACATCTCATCTCCATTACATTCAAACTTTTCCTCTCTGCTACACCCACATTCCATGTTTCAGCCCCATATAATGCAGTTGGTACCACAACACCCTCATACAGCCTTCTCTTTACATCCATTCTAAGCGAACGACATTTAAACACTTTTTTCATTCCTCCCAGCACCTTTCCTACTTCATTTATTCTAAACTTCACTTCTGCATCTATTCTTCCATCCACAGCAACATGTGACCCTAGATATTTAAAACAATCTACCTCCTCAAGCAACTCACCATTCAAAACTATATTCATCCCCCTACCATCTATCAACCTCGTACACTTCATCACTTTACTCTTATTCTCATTTACTTTCAATTTCCTCCTTTCACACACCCTTCCAAACTCCTCTACCAACTGTCTCAATCTCTCCTCTGAATCAGTCACCAGTGCAGTATCATCTGCAAACAGCAGCTGCTTCAGATTCCACTCTCCTCCATCAACATTTACCAGACTCAGACCACCTAAAACTCTTGCATTCACCTCCCTTACAACACCATCCATGTAAATATTAAACAACCAAGGCGACATCACACATCCCTGTCGCAGCCCCACTCTCACGGGAAACCAGTCACTCACAGCATTTCCCACTCTTACACACGCTCTACTATTTACATAAAAACTTTTCACCCCTTTTAGTAACCTACCATCAAGTCCATACAATCTTAAAACAGTCCACAAAGCCTCCCTATCAATTCTATCATACGCTTTCTCTAAATCCATAAATGCCCAAAACACATCCTTGCCTTTCGCTAAATACTTTTCACACATTTGTCTCACAGCAAACACCTGATCAACGCATCCCATCCCTCTCCTAAAGCCACACTGCTCATCACTAATCACTCCCTCTGTACCCTCTCTAACTCTCGCAATTAACACTCTACCATACACTTTACCTACAACACTCAACAGACTTATACCCCTAAAGCTAGTACATTCATACTTATCACCCTTGCCTTTATACAATGGGACCACACAAGCACTTGCCCAGTCAATTGGCACCATACCTTTCTCAAAGCACACATTCAACAATCTTACTAACCAGTCAACAATAGTCACTCCACCACCCTTCAGGCATTCCACAGCACACCCATCCATACCTGCAGCTTTCCCTGTTTTCATATCCTTTACTGCCTTCTCCACTTCTTCCTTCGTGATCAAAGAATCATTCAACTCTCCCAACACATTTATTCCTTGCACCCTTCCATCTGCCACAATCTCAGCCACCCTTTCCTCCTCTACATTTAACAATCTTTCAAAATACTCTGCCCATCTCTTCCTTACTGCATCCATCTCAATTAACATCCTTCCATCCTCTGCTTTTACTCGTTCTTCCTTCCCAGACTCTCCCTTTCGCACCCTTTTCACCTCCTTCCAAAACATTTTCTTATTCTGTTGAAAATTCTCTGTCAGCCGCCTACCCCACCTCTCATCTGCTGCCACTTTAGCATCACGCACAGCCCTTCTCGCTCTATTCCTCTTTTCCTTATACCTTTCATATGACATCTCATCCTTCCTCTGCAGCCACACTTCATATGCCCGTCTCTTCTCAGCCACAGCCATACTTACTTCCTCGCACCACCATTCACTTCCTTTTCTTACACCACCACCCACACGTCTCACACCACACACCTCTTCTGCATGCCCCACCACAGCACTCTTAAACAACTGCCATTCCTCCTCCACGCTGCCATTTTCCCGATCATTCACTGTGTAAAAAAAAAAATCGTTTTTTCGCCATAACCCTTTCAAATTCGTCATATCACCATGAAACCAAAACCTAAATGTGCATCTTTCAAATCTGCGTCCTATAACACGCCTCATTATATCAGGGGGGGGGGGTCCCCCCCTCGTTAACGGTACGGGGGACAATGTCTGGTGGGTGGGGCCTGGAATTTCAAATGGGCAGAACATCGTCATTTTTCACCCGATTTACTCCAAACTTGATAGATGACACCTTTGACTAGATAGCCTGTTGTGTTTATACGGGTTTGATGTGCCTTGGTACCACGTCTTGTTTTTGTTTTCCTTCCGCTCACTTCCTCTGTTCGGCCTCCTTTGCCAAATTTTATTCTTTCAATATCGCTCTCTCAAGAGAGCAGTTGACCCTTGTGCGGTACGGTGCGGTGAGGATCTGTTCCTTCTCCCCTCTGGGGCTAAGATGCGAATGAATAAGTTTGAATGGATAAGTAAATGCGGAGTGTGTCGTCCCGTCTCGGCTACCTCCCTTTCCTTGGGAGAAGCAGCCTAGGTATGTAGATAGATAGATACAGTAGATAGACTATCGCTCTCTCACTTGGAATATAACCTTCATACTCTCTCTCTCTCTCTCTCTCTCTCTCTCTCTCTCTCTCTCTCTCTCTCTCTCTCTCTCTCTCTCTCTCTCTCTCTCTCAGAGTACAACCTTCATAGACTGTCTCAGAATACAGTTATCATTCTCTCTGTCTGTCTGTCTGTCTGTCTGTCTGTCTGTCTCTGTCTCTCTCTCTCTCTCAGAGTACAACCTTCATAGACTGTCTCAGAATACAGCTCTCGTACTGTGTCTCCCTCCCCCCTTTCTCTCTCTCTCTCTCTCTCTCTCTCTTTCTCTCTCTCTCTGAATACAACCTTTGAAGTCTCTCAGAATACAGCTGTCATACTCTCTCTCTCTCTCTCTCTCTCTCTCTCTCTCTCTCTCTCTCTCTCTCTCTCTCTCTCTCTCCATCACACATTCTCCTCCATCCACTTCTTTTCATCCATGTCTCTCATCCTGTATACGTTCTCCTCCTGCTCTTTTCTCTCCATCCACTCCTCGTCTGATGCTCTACGAGTACAGCACACGAACTTGTCTTAGAATTGCGATCTCAGAATGGATATCTCCCCAGGAGCCAAAAATAATGACGGGATTGCAAGGGCCTCGTTGAATGCCTCGTCTGTTGCAATATGCCCTGAGACTATGCTTGGACAGCCGATGATAGGACTCAGTCTCATCTCATGCTTATAAGTAGACACTCAAGAGCCTCTCAGTGAGGCTGCGATGCTCGGGGAAGAAAACTTGGTGTGGAAAATTGAAGGCTTCAGAAAAACAGACCCTGATGATCTTACGTTGCTACTGGTTATACACGTGGTAAGGAATTTATAAGACCTGAGAGAGGCACACCAATGATTTTTTTATGATTCTCTCCCCCACTTAGCTCCTTCACACAAAGAACGGTTTAATTCAGCTTAAGGGAGGCCTCCTTGTGAACTGGAGCTTGAAACAGTCGTTATTAACTCGTTCGTTAGGAAAAACCCAACCTGAGATGGATAGAAATCGCCAGTTCTATAAGAACCAAGAAGCGGTCAAACCCGTCCCTGGCAATCATTTTAGTGATGACGTATAAACACGACAGAATATCTAGTGATAAGATGTCACATATTAAATTTGGAGTAAATCGCGCGAAAATTGACGATTTTTTGCCCATTTGAAATTTCAGGCCCGACCCACCTGACACTGACCCCTCTACGGCTAACTGAGGGGTGACTCCCCTTATGTTATGAGGCATGTTATAGGATGCAGATTTGAAAGATGAACATTTAGGTTATAGTTTCATATCGATATAACGAATCTGTAAGCAGTTATGGCGATTTTTTTTTTTTTTACATTTTTACGGGCTACAGCCTAGGCCTTGGCCCAATTTGGCCCAAAATTTTATCAGATGATCAGGTCACAGCCCATCATCCCTGTAATTTTCGTCAAAATCGCACCAGCAGTTTTCGCGTAAAATTGTTCACAGAGAGACAGACCGACAGACAGACAAACAAATAGTGGCTCAGTGGGTCAGAGCGCTCCGTTCTGACCGAAGGGTCGGAGGATCGAATCCACCCAAGGATCATTGGTAGATATCAGGAAGGGCATCCGGTCATAAAATGCTACACGCTCCAAACCAAAGTCCTCTACCCAGGGGCAACGCCATAGACCTTATCCAAAAAAGGGGTACCTGGCGTAAAACTCACTCTCTCTCTCACTCTCTCTGAGAACAATACAAGTTCCCCAGCCCCTCCGGGGTAGGGACGGGTAAGTAACTACAGAAATACGGAATCATTGTGAAGAGATTAGGACAAGTAAATCCTCAAAAATACTTCAGCTTTTTAAGACCTTTTACCTCTTCATAAGGGCATTCTTCTTGTTAGTATAATAGGAAAAGTGTATGGTAGGATACTTATTGACAGAGTTAGAGAAAGAACAGAGAAATTACTTGGAAAAGAACAGGGAGGCTTTAGGAAAGGAAGATGTTGTGTAGATCAGATATTCATTCTTAGATCTTTAGTGGAAAAGTTTCTAGAGAAGGGAAAGAATTTGTATGCGGCTTTCATGGATTTGGAGAAAGCATATGACAGGGTGGATAGACAAGGATTGTGGAAACTATTAAGAATATATGGAGTAGATGGGAAGTTGTTGAATGCTGTGAAGAGTATGTATGATGGTGCTAAGGCTGCAGTGCGTGTGGATGGTGAACTAAGTGAATTTTTCTCTTTGAAGGTTGGGTTGAAACAGGGATGTGTCATGTCTCCATGGTTGTTCAATCTGTACATGGATGGGGTAATAAAAGAGGTAAAAGGTAGGGTAGTGGATGTTGGAGTGGCCCTGGTGAGAGAGGATAGTGTTTGGAAACTCCCTGTACTGTTGTTTGCAGATGATACTGTGTTATTGAGTGAAGACGAAGGGGAGCTGCAAGGCTTGGTGGATGAGTTTGGGAGAGTGTGTAAGAAACGGAATCTAAAGGTGAATGTAGGGAAGAGTAAAGTGATGGTCTTTGAGAGAGGTGAAGTCAGTGAATGTACAGCGAGGTTGGATGGTGAGGAATTGGAAAATGTGAGTACGTTTAAGTACTTGGGTAGTGTGATGAGAAAGGATGGAGGTTTGGAGGGTGACGTGCTTGAAAGGGTACAGCAGGGAAGAAAGCTTGCTGGTTCTTTGAAAGCAGTAATAAGAAACAGGGAAGTGAGCATGGAAGTGAAAAAGTTACTACATGAGAGTATTGTGACACCAACTCTAACGTATGGAAGTGAAGCTTGGACGTTGTTGGAAGGACACAAGTCAAGAGTGAGAGCAGTGGAAATGAGTTATTTAAGAGGAGCCTGTGGAGTCACATGGAGAGACAGGCTGACGAATAAGGATATAAAGGAGCGTTGTGGTGTGGATGTGGATGTGATAGGAAGCGTTATGAGGAACACACTGAGGTGGTTTGGCCATGTGGAGAGGATGGAGGGTGAGAGACTGACGAAGAGAGTGTATGTGAGTGAGGTGGAGGGGGGAAGAGGGAGGGGGAGGCCGAGGATGAGATGGAGGGATGGGGTGGAGAGGCATATGAGAGAGGGGGGGGGGTGAGTTGGGAGCAGGGCAGTGAAATGGCGGGGGACAGGGCGACGTGGAGGCGATTTGTTTGTGGCCACCCCAAACGGGATTGAGGCGTCTGGGAATAGATAGATAGATAGACCTCTTCAGTAAGTCTCCACCAACCTGTGCAATATAATCTGAGTGCATTTTTACAAACAAGGAGGAGTACTCAGAAAGTGCAACACCCACGACCACTAACTGGTTCAAGGGCCACATACACCGTATGTCTCTGCTCTGTGACCTTGAACTTTGAAATAATCCTAAAAATCGAATTACTTAGTCATTGCCTAAACCCAAACACTTCCAACAGCTTGGGTAAAAATGAGACCAAAACTGTTTGAGTTGACTTTGCCCTGGGACCTTAACTTTTTACCTTTACCCGGTGACCTTGGCCGTTGACCGATTTTTCTCAAAATCTAATCATGCTATCCTTGTATTCGCCTGAACTCACCCAAAACGTTTAGTGTCCATCGCAAGTAAACTTTTTAAAGTTTACTCTATGTTGTTCTCAAGAAAAAAAAAAAAATCTGGGTGATCCTTAACATATCCACCAAGTTTAAAGCCACTCAGATCAAAATTGCTTTAGTTCTTTAGTTCACGCTCAGACACACGGATTGAACTTTGACATTCCTTCATGACCTTGACCTTTGATCGATTGTTCCAAATACTGAATTACTCCCTTCTGGTCTTGCCCATAACCCTTCCAATAAATGTGATTGAAGTAAGGTCAAAACTGAGTTGACCTTGCTTTGTGTCCATAGCATTTGACCCGTCCTTGTGACCTTGGCCTCTGGCTGACTGCATTTAAAATCAAATCTATTATTCTTCCCTTATCCTTACTGTTCCATAGAATTTGGTCTAAAAAGGATAAACAATATTTCACTAACACTGCCTTATGACCTTTTCCATATATATATTGTTTAAAAATGATAACGATGATTACAAGCACACCTACGACGATCCGCAACTACTGCACCAAGTATCCTTAAAATCAGATAAACCTTTCTGAGCTCTTAACAATCCTATACACGGTTCGAAATTTTTCTTTACCATGTGTCCATGACCTTTGACTGATCACTTCATTCTTCCCCAAACCTCAACTCCTCCCCCAAGTTTGGTCATAATAAGATAAAGCTATTTCAATTGATTTTGAACGTTTTACCTAGACTGAATCCTTGGCATCTGAATTCCTGTATTGTCCTCACAACCAATAGGCTTCCTCACTGACCACCCCCTAACGCATCCAGTAAGTTTGTTTAAGACTGCATAAAACTGTTTGAGTTACTGAGAGAACACACACACACACACACACACACACACACACACACACACACACACACACACACACACATACATACATACAGACAGACAGAGAGCCAGCCAGCCAGACAGACAGACAGACAGACAGACAGATAGATCCCCCCCACACACACACACGCACAGACAGACAGACAGACAAACTCAGACAGACGGACACACAGGCAGACACACAGACACAGACACACACAGACCGACAAATAGGCAGACAGACACACAGACACAGACAAACAGAAACACACATACACACACAAAGAGACACACAGACACAAAGACAAACACAGTCTGACAAACAGACACATATTGACAGACAGACAGACACACAGACAGATAGACAGACAAAGACACAGACAGACACACAGACAGAGAGACAGACAAAGACACAGAGAGACACACAGACACACACACACACACACACACACACACACACACACACACACACCGACGGACAAACAGACATGCACACACAGACGCACAGACAGACACACAAGCACACAGATAAACACACACACACACACACACACACACACACACACACACACACACACACACACACACACACACACACAATCAGACAGACAGACAGACACACAGACAGACTCCGACAGATAGACGCAGACAGACACACAGACAAACCGACAGACAGACACACGGACAGACTGACAGACACACAAATACACAGTCAGAAACACACACAAGTACCCACCGCTCAAAAAACGTAACAGCCGCTTTTGCTTCTTGAGTCACAGGTGTAAATATCGTAGTGGACAGGGTTGATGTAGGCTGTTTCTAATGCCCTCTCTACGATGTCTCCCTTTAGGTGAACAAAATCGTATAATGGTTGCAAACATCAATGACAGAATAATGTAATCGTGCTGAAGGGGTTAATTTTGGCTACATCTAGGTTCGTCGCGATGAGAAGTCTCCCATAATCTGGTCAAAATTGCAAATCGGTAGTACGAAAAGAATATAAGTGGTCATTGCAGAGAGCTGGTCATCTCTTCCACCACAACGCTCAGTTTCCCTGCAGTGATAAGAAATATCGGTTGTTGAGCAGGCAGGAAATACGGTGCAGAGAGCAAGTATTAGAATGGGTCAACCCTCCCTCAGCATCACTCAGTCCCCTTGGCCGGCTAGTAATCCAATGTTCAGAATAATCCAATGCTCAGACAGGCTAAAAGAAGGGGCCAGAGTTCCTTCCACTCCAGGGAATCCCCTTCTCCATCTGAAAATCCGATGCTGAGCCAGGGTACCAGGACCTAAGTCACACGCCAAACCCTTGTTTACAGGCCACAAATTCGGTGCTTAGACAGGGTAATACAAGGGACCAACCTCTTCCCAACACCATTCACTTCCCAGCACCGACCCAGAGACAATCCGGTGGTGAGAAACTAATAACAATGTCAGTTTCCTCCCCACCCTAGGGCCACGCTAGTGGGGTCTTAGAATGACGCAGTGTCCTCCGTGTGTGTGTGTGTGTGTGTGTGTGTGTGTGTGTGTGTGTGTGTGTGTGTGTGTGTGTGTGTGTGTGTGTGTGTGTGTGTGTGTGTGTGTGTGTGTGTGTGTGTGTGTGTGTGTGTGTGTGTGTGTGTGTGTGTGTGTGTGTGTGTGTGTGTGTGTGTGTGTGTGTGTGTGTGTGTGTGTGTGTGTGTGTGTGTGTGTGTGTGTGTGTGTGTGTGTGTGTGTGTGTGTGTGTGTGTGTGTGTGTGTGTGTGTGTGTGTGTGTGTGTGTGTGTGTGTGTGTGTGTGTGTGTGTGTGTGTGTGTGTGTGTGTGTGTGTGTGTGTGTGTGTGTGTGTGTGTGTGTGTGTGTGTGTGTGTGTGTGTGTGTGTGTGTGTGTGTGTGTGTGTGTGTGTGTGTGTGTGTGTGTGTGTGTGTGTGTGTGTGTGTGTGTGTGTGTGTGTGTGTGTGTGTGTGTGTGTGTGTGTGTGTGTGTGTGTGTGTGTGTGTGTGTGTGTGTCCTCCCCTCTTTATATACCCTGCCCGCAGCTCATGGAAATCCAAGGAGAGGGTGATGTCCAAGACTTGTGTTGGTGAACTCGTCCGGCGCCACCTTCACTTTCTTAGCTGTTCCCTTATCTTGCCTCAGTAATTTTGTGCCAGACTTGTAGGGAAAACAGGTGATTTTTCTCTCAGTCTCAGGTGCATCTCATTCCTCCTCTGTTTTAGTTTACGTTATAGGTAATGTTGAGGACAGTAATACTTTTACACCTCATGGATTTCAAGTTAATGATGTCACATTCCTGGATTTGTTACCCACTGGAATGTTTGTGTTTAACAAGATTTCACTAGGTTCTTGCATGTTTCCGAGACATTGTAAAAGATCTATTGACAGCATCTCTATATTTTTTCTTCGATCTCTGGTGTATCTCATTTAGCGTGTATATTAGAATGATGCCACTACAGCTTTCTCTTGGGGCTCTCTTTCATCTGTTTCCCTTTGTGTGCAAATTAATTATTAAAACTTTCCACATCTTTGTGGGAAGCTTTCTTGTTGTTATTATTATTATTATTTTTTTTTTCACAGTTATTTTAGAATTGTGATATTCCAAAGGTTATTCGGCCTAAAACCTTCAAACTCGACCAACTTACTCGGATTGCAGTCCAGTTCTTTTGACCAAGTATATTAGCAATCTGTCAACTGGATCTTCGGATATTATCTGCAACACAGAAAAGTGAGTCAGCTACGCTAGCTCACGAATCGCTGAAGCTGGTAAGCTGAAATAGCCTTAAGAAGATATGACGGAAAGAAGTATGGTTTCAGTCGGTTGATTATCCTCTGAGATTGCGTGGGGCCTAAAATTGGAACTTTTTCGGATGTTCCAGATGTCACCTAATATTCTTTGAAGGATTTAAGCTAGAGTAACCAAACTTGATGGATCTATAGACTGTAATGACCCAAAGTGATATGCACAAGATTAGTGAATTTGATCTCACCTAGGGTAAAAAATTGGGATTCTCCGGATATTCCAAATGTCACCAAATTTTCCATGAAGGATTAAAGCTAGCGCCACCAAACTTCGTGGACTTAGACTGTGATGGCCTAAGATGACATGCACAAGCTCAGTGACCTTGACCTTAAGGTCCTTTTATAGCTCGGCTTCTAGTAGGGAATGGCTGTGGGAAGTTTTTTTCAACATTGTCCCTGGACAATTTTACGGTGATCAAGTTTTATTATTATTATTATTATTATTATTATCATTACTAGTTGTTCGTTAGTGAAGGGCGAAGAGAGGTGCATATCCTTTCAGATTTCCCTCTCGGCTGCACTGAAATCCTCGTGTGTAATGTCTTATTACTCGTATGGACTGGGCACTCGTAGGCAGAGGGGGAGGAGATAAGCATTTTCCACAGGCTTCAGTCCATTTCATTTCCGCGTGTGCGAGATCTCACTTATTTTGCTTTCTTACCAGCATGAGCAGGAGGAAGAGATGTACATGTTCTCCATTATCTCTGTCTTGGCTTCATCTCAGTGCTTGTGCCAGTTCTCGAAGTTTTTATTGTCACATAAATCTGTTTGTACTCGAAATCATCGCACATTTACGACCAAAGCAATCTACTGAACTGATATTAGCTTTTCTAAGTTTTCCTACATCAGCATAAGGGTCTACTGTGACTTTTTTTTTCTTATTATTATCTTATCCCTGACTCATGCATGCCGAACGAAATTCTCTGTTGTTGGTGGTGGTGTTTCTTCTCGATATCCTCTCTTTGTTAAAAACACATGCGATGTTCTGACCCTTGGATCACATTAGAAACAATAATCATTAAGTACAGGGACTTTTTTTCGTCACGTTACTCTTGTTGCCACCAGACTTTTAATACAATACTGATAAGACCACCCCGGTTGAATCAGTAAGAAACATACTATATTATTTCCTCAAAGAAATAGATATTATTATTTTTTGTGTTATTACTCTTGATTTTTATTCGGCAATTTATTTTCATTTTCAGCGTCCAGTGGTCATGGTTCACCTTGATCTCTGACTTTCACCTTAAATGCGGTTTATTCACCTGTGAGAGCAGTTTTTGGCCTGAAAACGAAATCTCTGCAGTACATGGGCATTTGACATTTTTCATCTAGAAGCAAGACCCTGACCACTCTTGGCAGTACCCCAGCATCACGACGGATAATTCATGGGTAATCATTAGCTAATTACACCTATCAATGTCAGGCTCCCATAACTCTCTCTCAGCTGAACCTAATCATTTAGCGTTAGCTGGAAAAAGAATTATAGTAATTGTCCCGTGGGGGTTAATTGTAAAAATATTAAACTTAGCCAGGCTCCTATGCTGACTCTCACCTCATTAATATAGTTTGGTGTCAGCTGTAATAAAACATCAGAGTTGCTCCGCTGAGATAAATATAAATCCCAACATAAAGCTTCACAGGGTCATTAGGAGTGATGTATTAAAATCAGACGAAGTAACGGGTGAGGGAAGTTGCTGAAACGCACAGATGATGGAAACAGTATGTATCCATACAAGTCTGTGTGTGTGTGTGTGTGTGTGTGTGTGTGTGTGTGTGTGTGTGTGTGTGTGTGTGTGTGTGTGTGTGTTAATTCTGATGGTTTATGTATTGATTGCTAGTTGTATATGGTTCCTTATTTTTTTACATGTCTGGCTAGCTGTAGATTAAACATTCAATTCACTGAGTCCCAGCAGTTCACCAGTCTGCCCAAACCCTCACATGCAACCTCTGCGCTGATTTCCAGGGCTCATACTGAATACATACTGGAACCAATTCATTCTACTCGTAAAGTGATGGATTGGTAGCCTATTAGAATTTTTTTTTTTTTTAATAACGTGTAGGTGGGTCGTTTAGAGTATCAGGTTTGGTTTAGCGATATTTCATATCTTCAGACTGCTCCCTTCCGCGGACTGGGATCGTACTGTACGGGTTGGATATAGCCTTCATTATTTCCTTCTCTGCTGGAGATTCATTCCTAACATGAACAAAATCGTCTAGTGGTGGCAATTATAAAACATAAAAATTGCTGTCGTAGTGAGGAAGTTAACTGATCATTTCCTGAATATCTATGCGTTGTTAATGAAGCATAGTTAACCCCCTCAGTCAGAAAGTATTTTGTTAGAAAACTCGCTCCGTCCAGTCAATTTTACTAAAGGTAAGAAAGTTCTTTCTTACTGATGGGGCTGAATTAGTGTATATTAAACCTCATGACTCGAAAAATTTCTAAAATAGCAGGATTAAATCGTCTGCTGGTAGCAAGAAAAAAAAAAAAGAGCACTCAGAAGTCATCACCCTCCCCGCCAATTGGTCAATGGCCAAAACGTTTGACTTTGCTTTGTGACTATGACCTTCCACAGATTCTTATCAAAATCTAATTACTTCACTCATGGCTGATCTTTAACACTACCACCAAATTTTTCTCTCGAAAAGCGGAATAAAACTGCTTGGGTTTACTTTGTTCTGTAACCTTGATCTTTGACTTGCTGTTCTTAAAATCAAATCTTTTCATCCCTGGCTAACTCCCAGTCAATACACAAAGTCTGGATGAAATGGAATGAAATCTGTTTGAGTTTTAGGGCTGAACATTTTGGATTGTCCTGTGACCTTGACCTTTCATTCATAGTTTTCAGATCCGAATCCCTTCATCATTGCTTTTCCCTTAACCATCCCACAAAGTCTGGTCAAAACCTTGCCATGTGACCTTGACCTTTAACCTTGCACTGAGACTAACATTAATTTGAAGGTTTTCAAAGCTGAATTCCTTTATTTTCGTCTTACCCTAGACTCCTCAACAAAGCTTGGTATAGATCGGGTAGGGTACAAGCTGTTTTAGCCTACCTTGAAATGTGGCCTTGATTTTCCATCAATTATTCTTAAAAATTTTAGGTCAACACCTTGGGTGAAACTCAACCCTTCCAAAAAGCTTGGCCAAAATCAGATCAGAACTGTTAATTATTTTTTTCACACGCAGATATCCAGGTCGAACTTTGATCTTGCCCTATGACCTTCACCTCCGACTGATTGAACTAATAAACAACGCCCTTCGTTCTTCTTTTACCCTCAACACTTCCAAAGCGCTTGGTCTACACTGAATAAAACTGTCCACAGTGACACTGCCAGGCCAAATCTACATATGTCTCTGCTGCCATGATCTTTGACATGCTGTTAAAAAGAAATATGTTTATTAATTTGCAGAACCTCAGTCCTGCCAATAATTTTTACCCAAATCTGAAAAAAAAAATTGTTTACACACGCTCTCACGCACGCACACGCACACACACACACACACACACACACACACACACACACACACACACACACACACACACAAAGAGGACGTACTCCGACCAAAACAATCCATTGCTCTCGCTTAACAAGAGCGTTTATAATGACGTCCTATGGCTGAGGGAGCTGGGGAAGGGAGAGAGGGCTTGAGACAGACATTCAAATGCAAAGAATGTGTGAAGCAAGATATGAGAGAACTGAGTATGGGGTTGGGGGGAGGAGGATACAAATGAGTACAAAGGAGTACAAAGGACAGTAACAACAGACATTATGATCTATTCGGGGCTGTTTATTACTGAAAGGATTATTAACTATGATAACTAATAGCATGAGCTGAAGATAAGGACAGTTAAGAAAGATCCCCCTCCCCGCCCGTCGCTCTCATTACGAACGATCCACACTTCTTGGTAATTAATTCTGGATGTTGCTCTTTAACATTCTAATTTCTGTTACTGATGGATCCAATGCTGACATTAGTATATACAAGCATCACGACTAATAACAACAAGGTGTCGCCACATTGGAAGGAGGTCTAGAAAGTCTCCTATTTGAATGAGAATAAGACGCTACCGAAGGTAGAGGAGATACACTATGTAGGTTGATCCCGACTGAGAAAAGCGAGAAACAGAAAAAGAAAAGACGTTATAAAAAAGAAAAAAGTAATCGCGAATTCTAGTGACTGGTTATTTCTTGCCTACTGCTGGCCTTTTAGTAAGGCTTTATAATATTGTCTCGCATCAGTTTCTTTGGGTGGAGCCTGAAATAAACGTTCACTCCTAATGAGTGCTCGTGCGTAACCTGTGATCTCTTTGCTCCACACTGAGGATTGTAGTTAATGCAGAGCTGATATTATTCTCTTTATCTCCTGGCACTGAACAAGTTTTCTCTTCAACTCCATTATTTCTGTTAAGAATGTTTCTCTTCTCCCGCCTCTCGTGTACCTTAGAGAAATTTCATTATATATTTTTTTGGAGGGGCTGGATACAGTTGGTTTGAAACCCCCTTCCATCTTTCAAAAAAAATAAAAACACACACACACACACACACACACACACACACACACACACACACACATATATATATATATATATATATATATATATATATATATATATATATATATATATATAGTCAGAAGCCTTAATACCAGAAGGGGTGGCCACAAACAAATCGCCTCCATGTCGCCCTGTCCACTTCCATTTCACACAGTGTATGTGTGTGTGTGTGTGTGTGTGTGTGTGTGTGTGTGCGTGTTTGCTTCCATCTTCTTTTCTTCCCTCCTACTCAGCATTTTAGACAGAAGATATTTACCTAGATGAAACCTACTCTCGTACAGTGCTGAATATGGTCTTGTCTCACAAATCCTTACTAATGGTATTCCAAAACAAGTGCATTTAATTTTTCCTACTTCCAGATAGTTATACTCTTACACACCTTAGGAATCAAGTACAGAGTCATACTTTCTCTCCTGTTCTCTCACAAAACGTATAAAACATATGTAAGACAAGTTGATATATAATTCCAGTTCGCCGGAAGGACGAAGAAAACCTAGCACATAATCTCTCCTTGTTTCTCCTTTCTGGAAAAAAAAAAAAATCATTCTACATATCAACACATCTAGGCCTATAGCCAGACGCCTTAATTCCAGAACGGGTAACCACAAGTGAAAAGCCTAATATAATTATGTTCTTCGTCATCACGCAATACCTTCTCTCTAACTCTCCCCCGTACTCATACCTCCACCTCATTCCTCAATCTCATTCTTGGTCTCTCCCCCCCACCAGCCCCCCACAGGGTTAAGAGTAAATTTTTTTTTACATACGGTATGGGGATGAATAAGAAATAAGAAGAGAAGGACACTTTGCTGGCAGGTGACTGTCGGTAGACTTGGTTCGTGGTAGTAATTTTTCATTCCGTACGTGTGTGTGTGTGTGTGTGTGTGTGTGTGTGTGTGTGTGTGTGTGTGTGTGTGTGTGTGTGTGTGTGTGTGTGTGTGTGTGTGTGTGTGTGTGTGTGTGTGTGTGTGTGTGTGTGTGTGTGTGTGTGTGTGTGTGTGTGTGTGTGTGTGTGTGTGTGTGTGTGTGTGTGTGTGTGTGTGTGTGTGTGTGTGTGTGTGTGTGTGTGTGTGTGTGTGTGTGTGTGTGTGTGTGTGTGTGTGTGTGTGTGTGTGTGTGTGTGTGTGTGTGTGTGTGTGTGTGTGTGTGTGTGTGTGTGTGTGTGTGTGTGTGTGTGTGTGTGTGTGTGTGTGTGTGTGTGTGTGTGTGTGTGTGTGTGTGTGTGTGTGTGTGTGTGTGTGTGTGTGTGTGTGTGTGTGTGTGTGTGTGTGTGTGTGTGTGTGTGTGTGTGTGTGTGTGTGTGTGTGTGTGTGTGTGTGTGTCACTATTCCTCCGTGTCAAATGCTTCCCTGATGTGACGAATGGGTGTGTCATGAATGATTATTGTGATGGATGCCGGACTCGCCTTTCCCATGTCCGGGCTTTGAGAGTGTCCTATTAGTCTCTGTTGGCCCTCGTCAGCACTGCATTTGTCTCGCCCCGTTTCCTATCCCCTGCCACCCCGTCTGTGCCTTCTTCTTGCCACAAATATTTCTCCATGGCTAATTTGTCACCTGAGAGTTTTGACCAACAAGGAAGTTGAAAATACCAAAACATGGTTTTTGTAGTGTTAGCAATAATAACGCTTAAAAAAGAAAAATGTGTGACAATGCTTTTGACATAGTATCAAGTACTTCCTGAACAATTATATGCTCCTATTCTGTTGTAAATATGGAAAGTAAATTATCGAAGATCGTCCATCTCTTCACAGTGTTTGATAAAAATGCTTATTATTTTCCTCATTTGTAGCTCAGTCGAAGCATGAAATTGTTCAACAAGTACTTGATACTATTTCACAGTTATTTTCACACGATTTATCGATTTTATCCCAATTCATGCCAAGACTAGGAAAATAATCAATACTGATATTTTCAAATTCTTTTTTAACCCCAAACTCGCAACTGGCCAAATGAATGCGTGTTGCCCCAACTATAATCCATGGCAAAATGAGAACATGTTCTTCCGTTTTTTCCTCTGATGACTAGAAATACTTTTTCTGCAGTGGGTGAATGTCACCCACATACGAAAAAAAAAAAATGTTCAAAGGATACAACAGCTTCGGTCAGACCTGTACCTTCCAAGTTGTTAGTCTACTTTCTCTGGGTAATGGAGAAAGTGTCTCTACATTTGTTCCGTGGGTTACTGACAGGTTGTTGTTACACCTAATTCTGAATGGCTAATTGAGATGGAGTTATATGTATGTTTCTCCCTTCAAGTAATATTTGCTGTCTACAGCAAGGGTTCATGTTACTATGATCTTCTGGAGAGAGTTTTATGTTCTATTTTTCCCCAGTAATATTATTAATTAACAGTATTTCATTTTCATGGCATTTCTACAGGGCAGCCAAAATCCTCAAGGACATTATGTCATGATCGCCACATGAAATGATGACAAAGCTAGGCCCGTAATTTCCTCGGTTTCAGCTCACAAGAGCCTTTTCCTTACCATTATATTTCTGCGCATGGCACGGTAACATTCTCTTATACATTATTCAGGCAAGGTATGTCCGTATTAAAAGACATCAGCAGCATAAACCATAATAATGAGGTGTAAAACTTAGGATGAATCTCTGAAAAGTTTTTAGGGAGCCTCATTACCCGGAATACGGTCAAAAAAGTCTTCGTCAATAATTATGGTTTATGCGGTCGGTGTTTGCTCATTACCCGTCCCTGCCCCGGAAGGGCTCGGAGACTGGTATTGTTTTCACTCGGTTTGTCTGTTTGTTTGTCTGTCTGTCTGTCTGCCTGTTAGCAACTTTACGCGAAAACTGCTGGTGCGATTTTGACCAAAATTACATTGATGATGGGCTATGACCCCCTGATCACCTGACTAAATTCTGAGCTATTTTGGGCAAAGGCCCAGGCTGTAGGTCCCCAAATGTATAATGTAAAAATCATGTTTTCGCCAAAAGTCCCTTCAAATTCGTCATATCGACATGAAACTAAAACCCCTAAGTTGCATCTTTCAAACCTGCATCCTATGACTTGCCTCTTTACATAAGGGGTCACCCTTCAGTTAGCGGTAGTGGGGTCAGTGTCAGGTGGGTCGGGCCTAAAATTTCATATGGGCATAAAATCTTCAATTTTTACTCGACTTACTCCAGATTTGATATGTGACATCTTTGATCAGATTTCCTGTTGTATATAAACGTCAACACTAAAATGATTGCCGGGGACGGGTTTGCTGTGTCTTGGCACCGCTTCTTGTTTTACTTTTATTAGATACATGAAAGGAAACACTATCAGTGACATTTACACCATGGATATCAACCCCTCCTTGAGAATCAAAAGCATTTCCACAGGTGCCCAAGATCCCAATATTTCAGATACCCATTTCATTTGAGTGGAAAATATCGCTTAAGGAGAGGTTGGGAATGGAAATTTTAACATTTTCATACCAATGATGTTTTCACAACTTATTATTGCTACTTCCAGGCAATTTTTTCTCAGTTTAGGATAGGCTTTTGGAACCAGATGGCAAGATACAATACCAAGGGTCTGTTCTAAGCTGAATGAAATCAACTGGTGGTTGCAAGAGCAGAATAAAACAATTCGTCATCGGACTGAAGGGATTATTACTGATCATTGTAACTGGTACCTGATCCAGTTGGTTAGAATTAGTCGACTGAGGAATAGGATGATCAGCTTAAATTTCTCTTTCCCATTAACCTCCTCACATGGACGACTTTTTAAAATTAATGCTAGCTGTTAACAAGCCGTGTCATTCGACAGAAGAGGGCAACAAAGTAATAAGGTGCTTCATGAAAGCTATGTCAGTCCCTTCAGTTGATATAGTCTGTACTGAGTTCATTACTAGCTGAGATAGTGATGTTGATTTTGCTTTCAATTTGTGTGTGTGTGTGTGTGTGTGTGTGTGTGTGTTTTACCACGATAACTTTGCAAACACTCAAGATATCATTACAAAATTATACAGGTGTGTAGTAGTGATGAAAATCTCCTACGAGCTCGAAATTGGTAAAAGTAGTCAAGGTCAAGGTTACATTCCGAGCCGTGCTAGATACCGGTATGTATCGGCTCGCGGATGGCGTGTTGTCCCCCTTGGGTGAGGCCTGTAGTTAAAATTGCCATTAGATAACAAAAAGTATATTAAACATGTGTCCTCAAAAATTAAAAAAAAAAAAGGAAAACGATAAAAAATCTAGTCAGTCCACACATTCTCAAGACCCCGCTATGCTCCTCAGTTTACACCTGTTTGTTAAAATTTGTTGACGAGAAATTTCTAATACACACACACACACACACACACACACACACACACACACACACACGCTCCTCAGTTTACACCTGTTTGTTAAAATTTGTTGACAAGAAATTTCTAATACACACACACACACACACACACACACACACACACACACACACACACACAATCACCAATCCACCCACCATCAGCGACCTCCGCCCCATCATCCTCATCCTCATACCCAGTCTATTAAGTGAGAGCTTTGTTGCTGAATGGATTTATGAAGACATAGCAAGAAATATAGATACACAGCAGTTTGGCAACATGAAGACATCTACTACCACCCACTGACTAAGCAGCCTGCTAGACTTCACTTACACCACCTTAGAAAAGAGAAAAACCTCCGGTGCAACTACTTTCACTGACTTACGAGGCATTTGATATCGGTAACCACACCATTGTAGTCAACAAATCAAATAAAACTGCTGTCAGAGTGAGTTTCATTCCCTGGCTCGCCGACTTTTTGAACGAGAGAGAACAAGTTGTTCGTCACAGGTGGGCTACCTCCAGCTTCATGCAGTCCCTCACCTGAGGTGGGCCACAAGGGACCAGGATGAGACGGCTCTGTTTTCTTATTCTAATTAACGACGCCCTCACCGACACCAATCTAAGATGGAAATATGTTGACGATTCCTCCATCACCATAGCCCTCAATAACACCTACCCCTAACCAGATTGCCGCATTTTGCGGCAAAATTTGAACAGTCTCCTGGAATGGACACACTAAAACGATGTCATCATCAACTACCAAAAGACTTTCATCATGCAGTTTGACCTGGTCTCTGTTCCCATCCCACCCCCCTGCCCTCAATCTAGATGACCTCACCCTTGAGCTGGTTCAGACTATCAAGCTTCTCGGCATCACTTTAGAAAGCAAATTACGATGGGACCAACACACAGTTTCCATTCCTCAGTCTGCCTCTTTCAGGTTGTACATGTTGTGAAGACTTTCGTTTTTAAGTCTTCTCAAGGTGGACCTCTGCAACATCTACCGTTCTTTCATACTTCCAAATTTAACATATGCCTCACCAGCATGGTCACCAAATTTCATTGCAATACGAAGCAAAATTCAGAGTTTGTCCAGAAGCGTGCTGCAAAGATAATTTTTGGCTTGGTATATGTCAACTATACCACCGCACTTCAAACTCTAGGCTTAACAACCATCTCCGACATCCGTCAAGCATACCTTCGCCAATTTTTGATTCTAACTCATGAACCTCCTTCGCCACCGCAGAGCGAAAACTGAGAATTACAAGAATAGCTTTATTCCTGCCACTGCCCGAATGCTCAACAAACACCAACTAACAAAGTCTCCACCAATCAATATTTTTTTGTTGCTGTTGTTTGTTCTTATTCCTTAAGTAAACCTAGTTACTGTCATTTCGCAAATTTGGCTGTTACATTTACTTTAAGGCAGTACTCGACTTTTACTGACGTTACTTTTTAACTCTACACATTTTGAGAGTCAGGGCTGCCTTGTCTCATATAAACCGTGATTTATTATTTTTATAACAACCACCCGCCCCCCTTAACCCGCCCGTCCTCCTCCCCCCCACTTTCACGCCTGGTACTGATTATGATTGCTACACGTATTTTCCTCCTACTCAGAAATTCTTTAATCCTTTGACGGCCTACCACATTCAGACTATTTCACATAGTCCAGACTATACACGAGGGATGAATTATATGATAGTCATAATGGCCTTCTTAACTATGAGGGGGTTATTTTAAGCTTATTTCAATCGTGCGATCGTAGGAACAGAGCAAAATGTAACTTTACCATACCAAAGGACCTAAAAACAAAATTTTACATTTCCTTCCCTAGTATTAATACAGTAGTTGTAGTTGCAACTCCCGGCTCATATGAATGTGAACAAGGTTGACTGCAAGCTGAACTTGTCATTTTCCTGCAATCTACTATCCTTTCAGGGAACAGAGAGGGACTTGCGGTACGTCTATAAAAACAGTGGAATGTAGCACCTTGGCTGTTGCAGTACCACGACATGAAGACGTCCTTCCCTGGCACCTTTCACTACAAGGCTGATATTCTATCATACTCCTAAGGCTCGGCTGTAGATAGTGGAGACCATCATTCATTCACTTGATGTAGTGCTCTTACTTTTTCCTTCCCATTTCTTATTCTCTGTGTCTGCCCTCTTCTCTTCCTACTTCTCTCTTTCCTTCCTGTTGCTTTTTAATATTTTTGTTTCCACTCCAGATGGTTCTACACCGAGTGACAAGCCTAATGGTATCCTGTAATCCAACAAACTATTTTAAACACTGAATGGTAACCATATAATAAAATTATGTGGTGAAGTGGAGCCTACTATGGAACTCTTGTTAATCGAATGGACAGATTCAAATGGGATGTCCATCCAGGAACCAAACCTTCACATTTTTCCCTCACCTCGCTATGAAGAGGTGCTGTCAGTTGCAAGGGAACATCAGTTCCCAGCACACACATCCAAAGCCACTCCAACATTACACTCACACTTACGAGCGTTTCTCACCATACAGTACATACAATCTCTGCCGGACAACCTAAGCCACTTGGAAGAGATACATTGACTGCATCGTCCCCACATCGGTCGGAATAGGCCGGACCTGCAGTGGACATTCAACGGCTGGTGATGATGATGATGATATATGTTGATATCCACAAGGAAAAGGAAACACGAAAAATCCCAAGCTCTGTTGTGCATTCACACACACACACACACACACACACACACACACACCTTCCCCTATTCCAGTTGCCTTGTCTCACGTATGCCCGACTTCCCCTTGGCACCATTCTCAGCAAACAGGTCGGATACCCACTCTCCATTAATCATGCCTTCCTTTCACGCTTTTTCGGGTATACGGCCAAGAGCTGAGCTGGACAAGATGTGAGTGGTGCCATTTTTTTTTCTTGTGTGTGTGTGTGTGTGTGTGTGTGTGTGTGAGGGGGAGAAGGGAAGTGGGAGTGAGGAAAGGGAGAAGTTTGTGTGTGGGGTGAAGGAGGGAAGTGTGTGTGTGGACGGGGTGGAGACAGAAGTGTGTTAGGAGGGAAATGTGTGTGTGTGTGTGTGTGTGTGTGTGTGTGTGTGTGTGTGTGTGTGTGTGTGTGTGTGTGTGTGTGTGTGTGTGTGTGTGTGTGTGTGTGTGTGTGTGTGTGTGTGTGTGTGTGTGTGTGTGTGTGTGTGTGTGTGTGTGTGTGTGTGTGTGTGTGTGTGTGTGTGTGTGTGTGTGTGTGTGTGTGTGTGTGTGTGTGTGTGTGTGTGTGTGTGTGTGTGTGTGTGTGTGTGTGTGTGTGTGTGTGTGTGTGTGTGTGTGTGTGTGTGTGTGTGTGTGTGTGTGTGTGTGTGTGTGTGTGTGTGTGTGTGTGTGTGTGTGTGTGTGTGTGTGTGTGTGTGTGTGTGTGTGTGTGTGTGTGTGTGTGTGTGTGTGTGTGTGTGTGTGTGTGTGTGTGTGTGTGTGTGTGTGTGTGTGTGTGTGTGTGTGTGTGTGTGTGTGTGTGTGTGTGTGTGTGTGTGTGTGTGTGTGTGTGTGTGTGTGTGTGTGTGTGTGTGTGTGTGTGTGTGTGTGTGTGTGTGTGTGTGTGTGTGTGTGTGTGTGTGTGTGTGTGTGTACCCTTGTTTACGATTGTTGCAACTGTTCATAACTCAGCGTACAAACTGGATCCCCGTGGCTCGAGTACTTTTTCTAGAGAGGGGAGGCAGTGTTTAGCGATTTAAGTGAAGGCGTTTTGATGATGAAATTATTATATTTTAAGAATAACTGAGCCGGGATGCAGTTGTCTACTCTTATTTATTAGTCTCTCAGACACGGAAAGTAGTTTTAACCCCTGTTTGTTTGCTAGTTTCTTAGTTTGTTAGCAGGATTATTCAGAAACTAAGAGAGAGATTTGGACCAATACTGGATGGGAGATGGCCAATGTCCCAGGGAACAATCGATTAACTTTTGGGACCAATCCGGTTCGTATTACAGATTCTCGATCCGGAGAACACTTTTTGCGAAACCCTAATCAGTGATGAAAAAAACTAACCCATTATAAACAGTTGTCTGGAAATTACGTTGCCCTTGTCGGAGAGATGTGCTCCAGTGAGTGCCCCTCTAGTTGTCGTTGTTACCATTATTAGCATGATTATTTTGCTATTATTATTAATTATTATTTTCATTATCATTATCAGTATATTTCTTTTTATTATTATTTTCATCATCATCATTTTCATGATCATCATTATTATTATTACTGTTATATTAATAATAATAATAATAATAATAATAATAATAATAATAATAATAATAATAATAATCCATCATCATCATCATCATCATCATCAACATCCTCGTCATCATAAAAATAATAACTACTACTACTACTACTACTACTACTGCTACTTTCGGTGGATGGCATGGATGGGAGAGTTAACACTGATCGTATGAATGGTATAATGGGTGTAAATGAAGCACCAGGAGACAAATATAATGATGGATGATTGAAGAGCATGTGTCAGGTAAGGACGTTATTTATAAGTAGCTTAAATATCAAGAACAATATACACGCATATTTTCATGGTACAGACAGAGCTTGGATAGAATGTTGAAAGGAGCCTGAATGATTATGGACTTGTAGAAAGAAATGTATTGTTAATAAGAGTAAGATACTCGTAAGAGGGCGATGTATAGGTTTATCCGATCATGCGTTCGTGGTATTTTGAACTAATTCTGAAATGAGAAACCTTAGCGAATCACTGAAAGCGAAGAAACTGAGACACAAAACAATAGGAGATAATACCATGTTAAAATACTGGAGAAGTTAGAGTCAGCGAAATCGGAGCAAATGGATCAGGAAAACTTGGGAACGGGTATACGAAGTGTTTGGTTGGGAAGACTGGAGGTGTTATTGGTCTAGCGAGATTAACAACTAACAAGAAAGATGCAGCTTGGTGGGACGTAGAAGTTGAAAGGGCTGAGGAGGAAAAGAGATTGAAGTGGCTTAACTAGAGGCATGAAAAGGGTTCTAAGAAAGGAAACGAATACACTGAGAGTAAAAAGCATGCATGGAGACTTATGACGATAATATATAAAGGATCAAATGATTGTGGAAGAGAAATGAATGTCAACTATTCTAAACGGAATTGTGTATTTTGGAAAGTATAAAAATGCATAAATGATGATGGAAAAAACAGCGTGAAAGTGTGAGAGACGAAAGTGAGTGTTAACAAACTGAAGTAAAGTAAGAAGTAGAAAGTAGGACTATTTTGAACAGCAGACGAATGGGAATTGTGAGAGCATAGCAAAAGCAGTGGAAATAGGTTTACTGAGGAACGTGCATGGAGTGCAGAGGGTGGATGGCATAAGGAATAATGAGATTAACTAAAGACGTGGAGGCTTGAATGAGGAGAGCATACTTAGAAGGTAGGGGCATACGAAGAAAATGGGAATAAACAGGACGCTGAAAAGAGTGTATTTGAGTGAACTTGGAGGTGGGACAAGATAAGCCAAGAAGCTGGCTAGATATGACTAGTAAGTGTGTGAGAAAACGAGGCATGGAGATTGATGAGGCTAGAAAACTGGCAGTGGATCCAACCAACTGGATGGATTTAATGCGAGAGTATGAATAAGGCTGGCACCCCTGTTTTTCACGGTGACGTGATAGTCATCGCATTGATTCTAGCTTGTAATTAATGCTGTTATTGTTGTATTGTTTAACTCTGTCTGGCCAAGCATATTAACTGACCACAGAAAAACAACAACGACCGTCCAACAGGTACAGTAAAGCATATACGTCGTGTAGGGAATCGGCCACCATTAGGGCAAACAGCACCTCGCCAGGGTAGGACCAAGGCCCTCCCCACTGGTGAAGTTCAGGAAAATATGAGGTTTGTTTCTTGAATGGATACCGCAGCTACTTCACTCAACCCAGGGTACGCAGTGCCACCAAGTCAAGGCACCTTGTCAGCGTCCAATAGATAATGTAAAGCGCGTAGATGGAAAAGCTATGTCCGTGAGATGGAGGCAAAAATCCGAGGGTTTGAACTGTGAGCAAATGAAAGTGTGATCCTTTTAACTGGTTGATTACTTCTATCAATAAGAATTTTGTTAATTTCTTAGCTCTACTTTAACATTCTGTATTTCAAAAGTTTTCCAGTCTACTCTTAACAAAAATAAATAAATACATAAATAAATAAACATCTTTCCTATCATAAACTTCTTTCTGATCTCCAGAATGAGTTCCGCCAGGGACGCTCCATTGGCGATCTCCTCACCTACCTTTCAGTCTCCTTTCGTGATTTGGCAAAAGCTTTCCCACTGTACTTGACATCTCAAAGGCTTTCGATTGAGTCCGGCATAAATCTTTAATTTCCAAACTGCACTCTTACAGTTTTTATCCTTTTATCTGTGCCTTCATCTCTAGCTTCCTTGTCTGATCGTTCAATTGATGCTGTTGTAGACGGACACCGTTCTTCTCCTAAAACTATCAATAGCAGTACTATTCAGGGCTCTGTCCTATCACCAACTCTCTCCCTTTTATTCATTAATGAACTCTAAGCTGTACGTCTAAACCTATCCACTCATACGCTGATGACTCCACCCTTCACCTTTCCATTCGCTTCCCGCAGCGTAGATCTTAACAGTTACTTTAACAAACAAAGAATGAGGCTATGGCACACTTAATGTCTGAATTGGCTCGTATCTCTGACTGGGGCATTAATACTCTAAAACTCAGTTCCTACATTTATCAACCCTACAAAATCTTCCGCAGGAGTAACCTCTGATTTTTAACTATATCCAGCTCAATCCTACATCATCGTTAAACATACTTGGTGTTTCATTCTTCCTGGATTCATCTTGGAAAGAACATATTACCTTTCAAGTAAAATCTGCTTTCAAGAGATTTGGCGTGATAAGCCGACTCCGTGCCTCTCTACCCCTGCACAGGTGTTCACTTTATACACGGGTCTTAATCGCCGATGTATGGAGCACAACTCTCATGTGTGGGAAAGCTCCCCACATACAGCTCTTCTCAAAAAGGTGGAGTCAAATGTTTTTCGTCTCATCAACTCCCCTTCTCTTACTGGCTCCCTTCAGCCTTCGTTGCACTGTTGTATCTTATCTCTTTTCTGTTGCTACTTCAATGATCACTGCACCTCTGAACTGTCTGCTTGCATCCCTCCACAACGACGGTGGGTGCATAGCACCCGTCTAACAACAAACTCTCATCCCATTTCTTTACAACTCTCTAAGGCAAGAGTCCTTTATGTATGCAACAGGTCAGATTTGGAACTGCCTCTCTCTGCCTGTATTTTCCACTACCTATGATCTCCAGTCTTTGAGACGCATTGTGTCCAGGCATCTCGAACTGAACATACCTTGAATTTGGCACTGTTATAATCACCCGCCTTTGCCAAGGCGGAGAGATAATATTTTGTTCGCATCTGTGTGTGTGTGTGTGTGTGTGTGTGTGTGTGTGTGTGTGTGTGTGTGTGTGTGTGTGTGTGTGTGTGTGTGTGTGTGTGTGTGTGTGTGTGTGTGTGTGTGTGTGTGTGTGTGTGTGTGTGTGTGTGTGTTTCCCATCATATCTCATGAAAGGCTATCATCATGAAACCTTAAGGGTATCAAGATATGGCCAAAATCTTGGACGAGTCCGAAAATGGGAACTCGGGGCCAAGCTCAAGGTCAACAAAATGGATACCAAAGGTCAATTGGTTTTTATCGCCCGTCTTTAGTACCACTATATCTCATGAAGGGCTTGAGCTATCAATATGAGACCTTCAGAAAATCAAGATACCAAGGATGGAGCCGCCGCCCCCAGACCCCCGGGTGGGGGCTCCCCTCAGCCCCCAAGGGGGGGACGCAGCCCCCCCGGCCCCCCAACAGGAAGCCTTATCCCCGAGACCCCTCCGGGGTTGGGGGCCGCCCCCCCGCCCATCCCGGGGGGCCCCGCCCCCGGCCCCTCCCGGGGGCTCTGTCCCCCGGTCCCCTCGTGAGGGGGGACCCTCTTGTAACTTTGCCAATAGCATATTCTGGCAGGCGAACGGCATTCGGCTCCCGACTGCCGTTCTTTCATCATGTTTTTGTTTTTTCGTGGAGGGAACAATTTCCAGGTTCCTGGCCTTTAGTTCCTTCTTTCTTGAAAAATAAATAAATAAAATAAATCCTTCCCTCCATCGGTGGGAATAAGAGTTTTTGAATGATGATGATGGTGATGATGCTTATTATATTATTATTATTACCATCATGATGATGATCATGATGATGATCATCATCATTATCATTAGTACTACTGCTATGATGATGATGATGGTGATGATGATGATGATGATGGTAATGATCATTATTATCATCATCATTATCATTATTATTATTACTTTTTACCATATAAATGGCGAAGCTTAATGTTTTCGTATTATTATTACTGTTCTTCGCACTTTTTTTTGAAAGACCTTGATGATGATATTCAGGAACGTACCCTAGGGTAATTGAAGTACTTATGCCAAATATAAATGACCTTGACCTATTTTTGAAGGACATATACTAATTTTTTGTTCAAAATTTTGATATCTGAAATTGAAATATGTGAAAATACAGCTATTTGGTGTCAAATCCTACGATAAAAAAAAAGTTGACTGAGAATTTTGGCTAAATATATTGCCATTTAGCCCAGTGCAAAGTACCAAATTCAGATCTGCTTAGTGTTTTTTTTTTTTCCACACGTTTTAGAGAAAACCAAGAAAGCTGTAACTTTACCGAAATTTGGCTGTGGTCCCTCTCATTACCTGAAAAGAATATAATTCCTGTTGATCATACAGTTAGCCACCTTTTGAGACAAGTGTACAATGTACCCATGCGTTCTTCCACGCATATGTCCTCAGATCGTGTTGGTATTACACAAGAAGCTACCTTAGGCCAATCTAAGTACATGTTCCAAATATAAAGGACCTTTAACTTGTCTTAAAAGTCAGAGACTTGTTTATGATGCCAAAATATCTTACCTTATATAAGGTACCATAAACCGTTATGGCGAAGCTTCTTTATTGTGGCTACACAATAAGTAAATTGGTGACTAATTATTATTATTATTATTATTATTATTATTATTATTATTATTATTATTATTATTATCATTATTATTTATTAATATCCTCCCCCTTCTTCTCCTCCTCCTCCTCCTCCTCCTCATCATCATCATCATCATCATCATCACACCATTTCTATCATGCGGGAGTGCCCTATATTCAGTCATTCGCTACAGTGGTCACACCTTCATGTAACAACAGTGAGACACAAGGCATTTACGGTACTACGTTGGATCAGGATAATAACCACATACCCAGCATAGGTACGCTTCGGGTCCTCCTGGGGTAAGTTGCTGCAACGAGGATGTGGTCAATAAGCATTTAAATCAGAATGGCGGTGGAGGTACTCTATACTGGTGACCTAACACAAGGGCTGATCAATTGGCCACACTTGTCTTAAATATTTGGAGTAAGTGGCCTTGCACTTTTCTCTGTTTTCTTGTTGGGGCAATGAAAAAAGGGTGATGACTGGTTTATCATCATCATCATCATTCTATAGACTATAGAAGTTCATAGCTAATTTTTTTCGAGAAACAACTTTCCACTGCAGCTAGCTGTTGAATCCATTTATTTTGTCTCATTTTTTGCGTTAGTATTGATTCTACCTTGGTTACTTGTATGAATGAAGACAGAAATATATGCAAGTTATCTTCGGCATGCATTCGCCAGAAAAGGTTTATAAATACGACCACTTAGCTCAGATGATTAGTGTACAAGAGAAAGCTGAAGCAGTTCGACACCAGACTATGTAAAAACTGTCCAGGTCGAAAGTGCGGCCTTGTAATAAATTATATTTGTTTACAAGAAAAAGTAAAAAAAATAAATTAAATAACCCTCATGTTTTTGTTCTCAATTATGCATGGGCGACTGACTTCAGGGAACGTTAACCCTCTCACAGTTGCGTCTCTTCTCGTATTCCATTCTAGCTAATAACAGGCGATTTTATTTAACTGAGAAAGTCATAAGAGGCTTGTAAAGTATATACTGGTACACTGTCACTGCTAGGCTCGAGAAGTGTCTTGAAATCTAACCCAGCCAGGGGCAGACGATTTTATTCAGCTGAGAGGAAATATAGCAGACAAAAGAGTTTAACATTTGTACCATCAATGTTTTTATTGTCAAAATAATCCTAATACTCAACTACAACTAACATCATACGAGTTTATTCAGCTGAGATGGAGAATGCGGTGCCCGATTGATAATTTTGCTCTTTTACACAAAAAAAGAAAAGGAAAATGATTTTTACATCTAAACCTATCAGAAACTTGGTGAAATGCTTTGTTTGGCTAATGCTCGCACGTGTGTGTGTGTGTGTGTGTGTGTGTGTGTGTGTGTGTGTGTGTGTGTGTGTGTGTGTGTGTGTGTGTGTGTGTGTGTGTGTGTGTGTGTGTTTTACCAATATAATTCAAATAGCATTTCCACTGTTCTTTTGTCAGTGATGCAGTCTTACGAGATTTTGAACTGATTAAGTCGGCTAAATCAAGGGGTCAAAGATCAAGGTCATATGGGGTCAACTTAATTTATCCTTTTAAGTACAATATTTCCCGAACCTCTCTGCGGATTTCTGCCAAACTTTTGTCAGTGATACAGTATGAAGGGACGATGAACTGCTAAGGTCTGCAAGGTCAAGGTCATTCGACTTAGTTTATCCACGTGGGTGTGATATCTCCTTAACTCCTCCACGGATTTCGACCAAACTTTTGTCAGTGATACAATATGAAAGGATGATGAACCGATTAGATCAGGAAGGTCAAGGGGTCAAAGGTCAAGGTCATATGAGTGTGGATGCGATATCTTCTGAACACCATGACAGATTTCGACCAAACTTTTACCAGTGATAGAGTATGAAGGGACAATGAGCTGATTCGGTCAGCAAGGTCAAGGGGCCATAGGTCAAGGTCATATGGGGCCAGCTTAGTTTATCCTTGCAGACGCTATATCTCCTGACCCCCTCGACGTATTTCGACCAAACATTTGTCAGTGATATAGAATGAAGGGACGATGAAATGATAGGTCAGCACGATCATGGAACTTGTATGACGAGTCCGTGATCAAGGCTTGGTTGCGGCATACCGACAGTTCGGGGTCCAAGTTCTCGGCGTTTCATTCTATTTTAACCAAATTTAGTCGAACGATTGAGGGGTAGCCAAGGGTGAAGTGATTCGATTTTCAGAAGAACAGGTCAATGGTCAGTGTCAAAGCACAGTGTCAACATAAACAGCTCTAACCTGACTGGATCAAACTTTGTTGGGAGGGTTAAAGCTCTGACAGGAACATATTACGTCGATTTTGAGAACAACTGACTTAAGGTCAGGGTTTCAAGGCAAATGCTCAGCTTTTAACCCAATTGTAGGGTGTGGCGGATGCATTCTCTGGGCGCTCCTTTATGTCAGTCTCTTTTTTTTGTTCCCAAGTAGGCATGCTTATTATCTAACTTTATCTGACTTCACTGTATCTTAACACATTTAGGCTTCTATGACTCAGGCTCAGGTGAACAAAGTTTGCGGGCATTAACTGGAGCAAAATAACAGAGCTGTCCTGCCCGCGTGGGAGTTGGTAACTGTATTAAAACTCTCAGGTTCGTATTCTCGTTGGTCAAGGAGACTTCATGGCAGCTCTTCCTCAGCCATTTACTTTTGGATCAGGCTGGTTCATATCGTTTTGAATCTTACTTATGCAGAGGACGGCGATATTAGAATGATTTAAACAACACAAAAGACGATAGTATGCATAATAAACAGAATAAATCCCTGAGGAAGAGGTGTTAGGGAGCTTCCTTACCCTGCGAGAATAAGGGCCTTAATCTACCATACTCGCTTAGCTGAATAAAGTCATTTGCGTTACCTGCAATAAAATTCTGCATAGGACGCGACAATGATATTTTCGCCAACGCTTTCCTTTATAAGAAGCTCAGTTTATTTTTATTTTCCGGCCATTTGAGCATGAGCGGCCGACTTCAAAGAATGTTTAAAAAAAAGGCAATGATAATGGATGTGTTCAAGGTGCCTCATAAATGAAGATCAGAGTAGGTGAGGTATTTTTTACTTAGACTGGGATGCGGCTCTACTTCAGTTAACATCTTCAGCCAGAGGATCACGTTTTGTTACGTCTTTTGTTACTCTCTTCTATCAGGTTAGGAGACTTTTCGTACAGGAGAAGTTAAAATTATTCTCTTGTACCCGAGAATAAGATGACACAAAAGTAAGAATAAAAGTTGTGTGAAATTAGACATTGCATGGTCGCTAAAGGTGTTACAGAGAGAGAGAGAGAGAGAGAGAGAGAGAGAGAGAGAGAGAGAGAGAGGTAAGCCACTGCGAAATACCGCGGTGCAAGGTTTAAGTGAAAGATTCTTCTGAAGTACCTTAAAGTCGCTTTTATCTCCATGGCTGTTCAATGTGTATATGAATGGAGTGCAGGGATGGATGACGACATGGGCTATCGGAGGGAAACCTCTCTGAAGAAAGGAGGTAAAGAGTGGGAGATGTGTGTTTCTGCTGATGGTGATGAGGAGTAGATAACTTTGGTGAAAGAGTATGGTTACGTGTTTAAAAGACATGTAGTAAAAAAATACGTAAGTACAAGGAAGGTAAAGTAATTAAAAAGATATGTGGGAACAAACTTGAGTGTGATATTAAGTATTAAATCAATGGAAACATAAATGGGGTGGTCAAGGAATGTGCAAAATTTGAAAGGAAAGATAATGTGAATGATCAATTGAGTCTGAGGGTGATACTGAGGAGAATAATAGCAAGGGATTTTGAGAACATTCAGAAGAAGCAGGAGTGCAAGTGTGGGATTAAAGAAAAGTGTGTCTGATATATTACTGGCAAAGCAATGACGTAAACTATACTGTTTTTACTCCTCCTTGGCCAAGATTCTCGGCCTTTTGCATCTTATTTTACATACTGGCAGAAAAAATGCAGCCCCACACTTTTTCTGCAGCACTTCTCTGTGACTAGCATCATATTCTGCTACTAGCCTATCGCTACAAGTGAGCATTGAAGATGGAGAGATGGTAGTTTTAGGCCAAGTTAGAGTAAAATGGGAACATTATCGCGTGGCCGTGGCTTGAAACTCTTTTCACCTTAACTATGCGAAAATTTGCCTTCTGTCCATCTTCAACCCTGAGTTACAGCAAGATATTAACAATGGAATAAGATACTAGTCATGAAAAAGTGCTATGGGAAGGATACAAAGCCGCAGCACCATGTGTTTCTAATTCTTGACCACGTGAAATACGCTGCAAAAGACGAAAATACCGGCCATGATAAACGAACTCTAATTACTGGTACCTAAGAAGTGTCAATGGAACATCATGAGAGGACTGACTGGCAAATGAAAGAATTTATGAAGACGGTGTGAAGGCTGATGTAATGGAACAGAGAGTGACACACTTACTACTGCAGTCCATATGAGCCAGGCGCTGGACGGTTACGTAAACCAAAAACAGCATAAGGATGAGAGTATACTGTATTATTTGGGAGGGCGGTTACTCATGTCATTTCTATTTATCCATTATTTTCTTGTGTCTAGCTCTAGGAAAAGGTTTCACAGCCTTTCCTCTGAGGCCCAGCAGTTCTCCTACGTACTATACACCTCTACATGGAACCACTTCGGCGCTAACACTCACCGTTCAGATTGTACATGCTAGGGTCTCGTACAGGACTGGTGTACGGGTATTAGCGCGGATATTTTTACATGCTGGGGGGTGTATGGCAGATCAGTAAGGTCTCCTTTAACGAATTTAAATCTTAAAACTGCTCCCAGCCCCTGCCAGGATATGAACCTGGGTCAATCAGGACTTCAGGTCACATCTCTACTGACTAGACCACTGAAATATCAGGCAATGGAGAGATAATTAAATCTTAAAGATGAAGATGTCAATTAGTAAATGTTTAAGATGGCTACTTTAAAGTTCCAAGTATGTTATATTTTCGAACAATCCATAACATTTATTACAAATTTTTAGAAAAGAGATGCTTTACCCACACTGCAGTTCAAAGGTGAATATTGAGCAAAAAAATAAAAAGATGACCCCATTATAAGGAGACAAAAAATGCAGACCAACGTACATAAATGAGAAACTGCTAACACTGCAACGACATGCATTTGTTTATCAGAGATATGCAGTAAAACAACGGACTGAAGGATTGCTTAAGCCAATACATTGCCGAAAACTATATTTAATATAAATTTTACAATAGATGGAACATTTAGCAGTTATGATAAGAGGATGGGCACACCACAGTGGGCTTTAACAAAGAATGAAACAGTTTGCACCGTCCGACAAAATACATAGGAGCGACTTACGCTATAGATATACTTTATTGAAAATTTGCTGGAAAGACGTATCATCACCATTTGGTAAGCGAGCACTTTTGGATGTTACTGTAGCACCCGCCACATGATATTCAGTAAAGGGTCACCCTAAGTAATGTAAAGATTCAGGAGAAATATTAGCTGGAAAGGTGGCGTATTACCGTCGATGCCGCATTATGATCAGGGATTTTGGGTAGGTAATGTAAATAAGAATATGAGCACAATTTATACATGCTTAGGTGAGAAAGTACCAACTAAGACAGTAACGACAATATTCGCGAAATGAAACAGTGGAAACTGAAGAAAGCAATCGTTTACCACAAACAACAAGCAAAAGTCTTACCCTCGAGTGACAGGGTTCCTACCGCAGCACGAAAGCAACCATGTAATCACCATGGACCTCCTTGTAGTGCATCAGGCACTGCTGTTACAGGCACACACCAAAACAAACACTAAATATTGAAATGCTTTACGTTTACAGTCACTAAATCATCACAATATGGCTAAGCCCTCTTCAACACTGGTTATCCATGACCGAGCCGGGTGAGTACTAAGGCAGGCAAGTCCAATGCAGGCGAACCAAAGCCATCCGCAACCGGCACGGCGAGGCATGATCAGGTACTTCCAAGGGCACACAACTCTGCCATCAGGTTATTAAGCGTCAGGATAGCCCCACTCCACCGGTTCTACCACTTGGCTATTAGTGCCCTCCTGGCGACAGGGAGTAAGTGCATCGCCAGGGTTGGTGGGTGAGGGAGGAATGTACGATTTTTTTTCTTACTAGTGGATTACGAAATCTTTCTTCTGAAGCTAAAAAATAAGATTGTCGAATAATTAATTATCATTAGCATCAGTATTATAACCAAGACCATCCTAATCCTATTCCTAACTTACCCATGGGTGGTAGAGGTTCAGAACAAGAATGAGAAGCACCAACGTAGAAGAACTGTCAAGTATTTTCGTCAGAATTTAATGAAAAAAAATCACCAAAACACATAAGTTTAGGGACCTTTTCATTGGTCCTTGATGGCTCTATATTGCTAAACTGATCAAAACAGCGCAGTAACTACCAGGATGAAACAGATTAGTTGTCACCGTACTGATTAGATAACCGCATCAACCTGAGGACGCAATTCTTTTGTTTTTGCTTATACCAGATACTTTCATTCAGTTTAGGAGAAAGACCTGCCAGTAAGAGAATGAATTTTCCATTTAAATCAATTGGTTTAAAATTTTGTATCAAGGCAAATGAATTATGATGAGGTAACACGAATAATATAAGGATATACTGTACACCCTAAAGCTAAGAGAGCTATGAAATTATCAAGCAAAAACAAATGTGCTCAAGAATAATATTATTGAGAAGAGTGATTTGATGTGGAGAAAGTTGAGGAGCGGCTGGATTAAATGAGCATCAGTAAGGTGGGATCTGAATAAAGTGTTGGATATAAATGGCAAAATTATTGGTAAGGAGAGTACATAGTAGAATGATTGTGATCGGAAGGAGAAGCGGCAAAGAGAAACGGGTACTACGGATGAGGGCGGGTGGGGGTGATGGGTTGAAAGTGAATGTGAAAGACAGGTGAAGCAGTGAAAGGGAGAGGTGGGTGCCAGATGGGGCAGGTGGATGGCAGCAGTAAGTAGGTTGCTAGAGGAAGTGGGGCAGGGACAGGCGGGAGTCAAAGGTTGAGTCAGTGGCAGGCGCATGTGGGTATCGGAGAGGGCAGCAAAGAAGTGGCAGTCTAAGGCCGGTGTAGGAAAGTGAGGCAGTGGCATGGGTGGGTTTTGAAATGTGAGGCAGGGCAGGTGGGTGAGGGAGGGTGAGGCAAAAACAGGGATGGGTAGGTGTAGAAGAGTGACACAGGAGCAAGGTAGCTGTGTGCGAGAGAGTGAGGCTGGAGGCTGGGGCACGAGGGTGTGGAAGGGTGAAGCACTGACAGAGGTAGGTAGGTGTGGGAGGGTGAGGTGGGGGCAGAGGCGGGTGTGGGAGAGTGAGACAGAGGCAGAGGGCGTTAAAAGTGGGAGTGGCAGGATGGGGGCAGGCAGGTTGGCAGTGCGTGCAAAGAGAGATTGAAAGGAAGCGAGGCATTAAACGATTCTCGATGGATCTGCCAGTTACGTTGTGAAAGAGGGCACGATAAGCTTAGTGTGCCGCTTGCTTTCGCTTTTGTTCACAGTTAAACGGACTACGGCGCTATATCATTTTGCCCTTTCTTATCCTATTACCGACCGTTAAATTTGTGTAATGAACTGAATGGTAACTTCAGAGCTATATCTCAGTGTATGTAAACACAAATGAGCTTCGCTAACCTTCGATCAAAAAAAAAAGAAAAAAAGTCAGAAGTACGCATGCGAGATGTGGCTATTGTGGATTGAACTTTTAATATATATTCACCAGTAGAAATCTTATGCACAGAGTCCCTTATCTGTACTTGATACAGGCTTACAGTTACCTCTTGCCTTTTAAAAGTCAGCACATTTCTCTTTTCCGACCTTGGTGTTCTTTTTGCTCATGATGCTTCTGGATGGATCAGATTATACCCCCTGCTATGTCAGATTCTTCTGACATATATAGAGTACTCTACTGACTCCGCGAATTCTTTAGACCCGGACAATTGATTACTCTAAGCACGACCCATGCTTGTTCTTAATGGAATAGCTTTTGTCTAAGTCATCCTTTGAAACAGCATGGGAAAAATGTTAGATCTCTCAACAGCGCCCATCTTCTTACTGACTCTCCTCACTTTTTCCCCTCTCTCAATGTAGTTATAACACTTAATATTAATATTGTGAGCTCTATCTCCTCACCTCTCTCAAAGTATTAGAACGCAACATCCCTCGGTCCCTCCACATTCTATTTCGTTATCTGTTGTTACCTCGCCCGGGCGAAGTTCGCGAGGTATTGTTTTTGGTCGTTTGTTTGTTTGTTTCTTTGCTTGTTAGCAACATTACGGAAAAAAAGGCCGCATGAAATTACATGAAACTTTCAGGATATGCGGGCACTGGTCCCAAAAGATAGTGATTAAATTTGGGGGGTAGTCGAGAGACCCTGAGAGGTCAAAATCAAGGTCACGGATATTCAGGGGGCTATAACTCGAAACCGGTTGAATATAGAGAGGAATTTACTTTTATCAACATATATGAAATCCCATATGGGTTTTTAATTGGTACTTTGACCTTTGACCGTAAGTGACACTGAAAGGCCAAACTCAAGGTAACGGATATTCAGGGGGCTATAACTCGAAACTCGTTGAAGATAAAAATATTTACTATTATCGCTGAAGATTGAAATATTATCATGATATAGAAAGTCTCATATGGGCTTTCATTTGGCAGCTTGACCTTTGACCCTGAGTGGCCCTGAATGGTCAAACGCAAGATCACGGATTTTCAGAGGGCGTAACTTGAAAACATTTACGCCTTTATCTTAGATTTTAATAATGCGCTGACACTAAATGGCAGAAACGAGTCAGTATTTAAGAGCAATAAAATAACTGCTGTCTAGTGAGGTTTGTTGGGCTTGGGACCATTTGTTATTGTTGCAGCTGCTGCTGTGCTACCGCAGTCTGCATGACTGAGGAGATCCATCAACCGCAGGCAATCAACCGCTCCTGCAGGAACATCCCATGCAGTAAACCGATGTTCCCATGCGGCTGACAAGGACAACACTTCGCCTCATCAAGGAGCTGGGATCAGTGTGGAAGTTTTGTTACTGGGTGGATACATTTGCTTCTCTCCACCCTGTTAAAATTGGCACTACAGTGGCCATCACAACACCCCGTTATTTGGCTATATGTTTATCAACCGGTGGTGTATGTGGTTTCCTGAGTTACAGGAAACCATTTGGCTTGTCACTCAGTGTACAGTATATCCACCTGAAGTGAAAAGAAGAGTAATAAGTAATGACAGGAAGGATGGGAAAAATAGGAAAAGAGGAGGACAAACATAGAAACAGTATTAGACATGAAGGATGAAGTAGCAGCAAAGCATCAAGTGAACGGGTGAAGGGCACCCTCACCTACTGTTCTTCTCCCGCTTCGAATGACCATTCAAGGTTCAACCACAGACGTCTCGGCATCCAGAAATAATGGAAGGACGATTCCGATGCTGTTCCTCCATCACTTCCCTCCTCTGACTTCCTATGTCTTACAACAGTATTTCTTCAGTTGATGTACTGTCTGCCATCACTGGTCTCAGTACTAGCAAGACATATGGGCTTAATGGGGTTCCTCCAGATGTTCTGAAGGACTGTGCTTGTTTATACTGTGCCTAGGTAAACTTTTTCTCCCTTGTCTGTCGACGTGTACAACTCGTTGTTGCAGGAAGTTTGCTCTCATTCTGCCTGCCCCAAAGAATGGTGACCATTTCCAGCCCTCTAACTATCGCCAAGCTGCTTTTAACTTCCTGCGTCTTTAAATATTGTTAATCAATACACACACACACACACACACACACACACACACACACACACACACACACACACACACACACACACAATTAAAACATCTTTCCCATCATAACCTTCTTTCTGATTGCCAGTCTGGGTTCCTCCGGACGCTTCATTGGAGAGCTCATCTTCCTTTCAGACTGCTGGTCATTCTCGTTTCTGGACTTTGGCGAAAGCTTTGCCGCTGCACTTGTCATCTGAGAGGCTTTTGATCGAATCTGGCATAAATATCTAATTTCCAAACTGCCCTGTTTCGGTTTCTATCCTTCTGTCTGTGCGTCTGTCTCTAGCTTCATTTCTGGTCGTACCATAGCGGCTGTTACAGACGGCCATCGTTCGTTTCCTACAGCTATCAATAATGGTGTTCCTCAGGATTCTGTCCTATCACCAACTCTCTTCCTTCAATAATATTCATCAATGACCTCCTGAGCTTTACATCTAGTTCTAACCCAATTTATTCATACGATGATGACTCCATCCTTCACCATTCCATTTGCTTCTTGCAGCATCCATCTCAACAGTTATTTCAACAAACAAGGGATGAGTCTATGGTACACCTGATGTCTGACTTGGCTCAAATCTTTGACTGGGGTAAAACAATCTTGTTGTTACCTCCACCAAGGAGGATATGTTTTACCCCGCATTGGTTGGTTTGTTTGTTTGTTTTTTTGTTAGCAGGATTACTCAAAAAGAGGTGGACAAATTTTGATTAAATTCTGTGGAAGGGTGGGCCATGGGCAAAGGAAGAAATTATTAAATTTTGGGTCGGACTCGGATTCGGATCCGGAGCATCCCGCACAATATCTCCAAAAGTTCTCAGTGAATTTCAATGGAATTTTTTTACAGAGGTGGGTGATGGACCAGGAAAAAATTATGAAATTTGGGAGCGGATCCGGACCCAGATCCTATATCCACGGATCCGGATCCGGATCCTTTTAGTGGCAATGGCATTAGTGAAGGAATGCGCTCTCTGAGCGCGTTCTAGTTTTTAAATGCGTTAAAAAATCAGTTATAATATCTCTCGACCCCTCAAAATCTTCCGCAGGAGTATCCTCTAATTTTTAACAAAATCCAACTCATCACTGATCATGCTTGGGGTTTCACTGTCTCGGAATTTATTTAGCAAAGATCAAATTATCTTTTGTAACATCTAGCTCCAGAAGATTAGGTGTGCTAAGCCGACCCCGTGTTTTCTTTACCCCTGCACAGTTGACGACTTAATACAAGGATTTTATACGCCCCCTGTGAAGAGCACAACTATTAGGTGGGAAGGCTCCCTGCATAGAGCTCTTCTCAACAAGGTGGAGTCAAAGGCTTTTTCGTGTCATTAACTCTCCTCCTCTTATTGTCTCCCTTCAGCCTGTCTCTCCGCCAAACTGTTTCGCCTTTATCTCTTTTCTATCGCTATTTCGATGGTCAATGCTCCTCTGAAGTGTCTGCATGTGTTCCTTCACCACTACAGTGGATTCGTTTCTCCGTAAAGCCGCAAACTTATCCTTTTTCTGTCCAATTCTCTTATGCTAGAGATAACCGTTACTACCGGTCCTTCATGCATGTAATAGGTTAACTCTGGAACTGTCTTCCTCCGTCTATATTTCCTACTGCCTATGATCTAAGCCTTTTAAACGCAGTGTGTCCAGGCAACTCGAAATGAATGAATCCTGAAGCTGGCTCTCTGTTATTCTGTTTATAATTTCTT
>NC_137029.1:9468094-9470594 GCF_032717465.1 Coenobita brevimanus
AGAAATAACAAACAGAAAATCCCATAAAATTTGTCATACGATCAAGTGAACACATATTACATTACTGTTAAGAAATATTTAATGAGAATTTGAATGACAAAAATACTATTTCAATAATTCATTGGTGAAAAATGTTTCACGAAACTTTATATTATCAATAACTTCAAGCAGAAGCCAATGCCACTGCAAGAGTTAGAAGGCGCAAGGAACTTCTCCGAACGTTTGAATAGGCTGCGGCTCCGCCGTATAATGTATCATACCTGTATTATTTTCATTCAACAAGATTTCAGTTTTATATTGCAAATTTTAAATCTGCATGCACTTTAATAACGTATAGTAGAGTGTGCAAATATAGTTCACTCATCTGATGGAATTCTGGAATCAGTATTTCCTTTTTTGATAAGTTCGGACGATGTGCAAAACGAAAACTCGCTGGTCTAGGCTCGCAGAGATACGTACCACAATCTTGGGTGAATTGATGCTTGCTCTACCGGCATGATCCTATTCTTATCACCCACCTTTAGCAAGGCATAGTGATAAGATTTTTACCGCCCGCTTTTAGGAAGGCGGAGCGATAATGTTGTTGCCAGTGTGTGTGTGTGTGTGTGTGTGTGTGTGTGTGTTTTCCCAAAATATCTCGAGAAGTTGTGGACGAATTTCACCAAACCTTCGGGAAATAGCAACTATGCAGATATACAAATGTCTATTACTTCTGGTGTGGATTTGATCAATGACGGCCGAATGCCAACCGCCATGCTTCATAGTATGGACTGTCTTTTCGCAAAGCGTAGTAACTGAATTCCGTAGTTTTGCTAATTTTATTCAAATTTCTTTTGTTGCCAATTTGCACCTTATCCAACGATATATTATTAGCACTAGGCTCTCGAATGCTATTGTTTCATTTCTACATTTATTTGGGGTCAACGGTTATTGTTGCAGAATTGAAAATCGAGGTGCAAACTATGTTTGTTTTTAAATAATATACTTGTATATCTCACATCACTATGTACTCCTTTTATATACCTAAGGCTGATTTCGAAAAGATTAGGTAGACTTGGCCCTCAGACGATCAAGAGAACAGAAGTTTGACCCTTGGGAAAGACTGAGTTTGACACCAGTGAATTTGGGTAACAAATTAGGAATCTATTCTTTTCTTTTATCATACCATTTCAAAATTATGGTCTGAGTACTTTATATTAAACCTTGAATTATATTGTTTTTCGATGGTGACAACGTTCTTTTTTTCTTTTCTTTTTTTTCACCCTTCAGATGATTATTTCAGTCTAGGGAAGCCATCGCGTACTTATAGATAGAGTTTTCTTGTTCTCATCAGGCATTTTGTAGAGCCCCTCGTGGTGATGCAATTATACTGTGTTTGATAATAATCCTCAGCCTGGTACGTGAAAGCCTTTGGCACTATTGTTTTTCTTTTCCTATATTAAGCATCAGAATCACTGGATGGAAACTGTGGTTCATATTTTGTGATGCTTATGTGATAACAGTAAGAACCACGTGGATCTAAGATCACATCATCACACAAGCGAAAAGTGGAGAACCATCGAACTTGTTATTAGCCTTCTGCCGGCATAAAGAGAGAGTGAGACACACACACACAAACATTTTACCAGAGTTCGACAAATACGAAGCGTAAAACTAGAACCATCGGAAATGTGCACTAGAAAAAATAGGGTTTTCATTGTATTTCACCAGTTGTAAATTTTCTTCAGACGGGACTGGGAAAAGATGTTTTTCTTACTTTAAGTCATATATATATATATATATATATATATATATATATATATATATATATATATATATATATATACAGTATATATATATATATATATATATATATATATATATATATATATATATATATATATATATATATATATATATATTCCTACCAGATTATTCGATTAATCCTTAGGAAGACCGTGTATCGTAGTGGTCAATGAAGGCTTTGTAAAATCCCTCCACTTCAGACAGTCTCCCCAAAGCTTAATAAAAAGTCTGGATGTAGTGGAGAATAAGATATGATCCACGTTAGACAGTCTCACGAAAGCTAAGTAAAAAGTCTGGAAGTAAGAAAGAATATAATCAACTTCCTGCGGCTGTAGGACTTATCCACTTAACATCTAGGGAGTATTCTTCCTTATACTCGTGTATTCTCAAGACGATTATCTTAAACTTAGAAGAGGCTCTTGGGGGTGTTAGATATATCCTTGATCAGCTTATTCAGTACAAGAATTTAATAAATTCCATGAATAAAATCGGCTGATGGAGTTAAGATCAAAATAGAAAAATCGTCATGGGACTGCAGGGGTTAATGTAATATTACGGAAAAGTGTTGGTGGACCCGACATCACACGAGAAGCGAAGTGCTGGAGAACATTTTGTTATCTTCTTCACTCTAACAAAGCATTTTTCATTTTACTCGCGATACCACCAGACGATTTCATTCGCCTCAGGGTCGATCTTTATTACTGAAAGCAATGAT
>NC_137029.1:9473094-9795594 GCF_032717465.1 Coenobita brevimanus
ATTTACTTAAAACTTTCGAAGTAGGATGACCTCTATTCCCCAAAAAAATGTTTACTCAGTTCTCTCATACTGCAACATCAGACAGGGATAAATTTACCAGTAATATTCATTCCTCAGTATTTTGCAAATGGTTGAATTATACATGCATGAAACTTTTATTCCACGAGTATGGAATAAAATCCACATCCGTCTTCCATTCCCGTGTCTAAAACTCACACTCATGAAACTTGTGTCTACGCACAAAGGGCAAATGTGTGTCTATCATTTTCCGGATTTTACAGCCTCATTTGGGATTTACAACATGCTGTTCCTTTACGGGGCAGGATCTCGAGTAAAGGTCATGAAAGAGACGTAAGTTTTTCAGAGCGAGCGGAACAATAAAAGTCTAGTCCAGTAATAATACTAGTGTTGATAGCTCTAATACTTTTTAAATAAGGTTCATGGCCCAGCCAAGGAGGAAAACATTAATACCCAATCGCTAAACTTTATCACAAACACAATGAGCGTTTAGAAACTAAAGAAAAAAAAATCTTAATTACTAATAGCTAAGTAATTCAAAAACCGAGCATTAACAGACGTTGTATAAGGCTTAAACTGCAGAAGGGAAGGCAGCTTTCAGAATCTGTATTTTAGGAATAATCATTGCATGCCACATTACAAGGCGCAGTCAGTAGCACTATATAATTGTCGGTCACGCTTTATATTCGTCGTGTGCTTCCGTTATTATCGTCAAAATTGAGGGTTTTCATTCCCTTCACATTGAAAGGGGTAAGTGTATGACTACAGCTGTACAAGAGGCGTCGACAGTAAAGAAGACAGTGGCTAGATATGATTAATGAATGAATAACAAAGCGAGGTAAGAAAGTGGACGGAGAGGAGAAATTAACAATGGACAGAAATGGATAGGTGAAAGATGTCTGACGATGCATATGGCGTGGGATTCAGTCCTGTTTAAATCTGGCGGCCGATGAAACGGCTCTGTTACATAGGTATCTCTAAAACGCATTTAAAAAGTACGAGCAAATGGCTAGTCTTCGAGGTGGAGCCATGAATTTCGATGGACTTGCTTACTTTAATTTTCTGGACTTTTTCTCCTCGTTTATAGGTACTGAAGGGAAGTAGAGGAAGGATAATGAAGATGGAATTAATAAGTGTGTGTGTGTGTGTGTGTGTGTGTGTGTGTGTGTGTGTGTGTGTGTGTGTGTGTGTGTTTAATAATTTTGCTGTTCTTCAGGGCCGCCCTCCCTTTTGGAAAAGATTGATACAGATAATCACGTTGGAAATAAGGGATAAGTGAGAGTACTAGCGATACATGAAGGGGTTCACTTTTCAGTCAGCAAAACCTGAAGGGGCTCACATCCAAAACGATACGATCTGAAGGCGAACTAATTATAATAATAATAATAATAATAATAATAATAAAGATAAATTTCATACTGTTTCTCGGTAGCCTTGACAGTGTTCCTCTGTTGAACTCGTAGTGAAGGACATGGTTTGTTATTTTCGGGTATTTACAGTCATGCTTTACATTCAGACATACATCTGGACCATGGTAATGCTTTATATTCTTGCTTCTTATTTTATGTGCTAAAAGAATTCGCAAAACAAACTCTCCCTGGAAGGAGCAATGTGGTGACAGCTAAAGTCTACGGAAGATGCCATGACACATTGTTTATCTGACACAACAAGTCACAGAGTGGCATACTGCATTACAAAAGAAGGTTAAAAAGGGCCTCTCATTTAAGGATTCACAATCTTCCACCTCTTTTTATGTGCACTCACAAAAATGCTAATAAATTCGCAGAAACTGTTGCACAGAAATCTGTCTGGCTCATCCAAGCATCCGACTAGTGCTGCATACAGCCTCTGTGTCTATAACTGTGGGTACTGTCGAGCTAGATATTCTTGTCTCTTTTAATTACAGGTTGCCATTGTGCCTTTCCACCCATGGTATCTGTTTCAGTACTAATGTAAGGGTGTAGTATTATGATTACACTAGAAAAGGTGCATAATATCTAAATAATAGAGCCTATGCCAGCGATTATCATGCAGAAAAGCAGACGGTACTTGCGACGACACCAGTAAGTACAGTTATAACTAGCTCTACACTAGATCCCTTTATATGGGCATTCCTTTTAAATGTTAGTATCATCAATAACTTGTGTGTTTTTGCACTGGAAAATTATTGATGTGATTGCAATAACATGCAATTAGAGCATAAGGTCGCCATACCTGATGTACAACATCAAAGGATACAATATAATTCTATTACTCTATGCATATTTATTCCTTTCAAAGAGAGTTAGCATTACTTATAGTTATTGTAAAGCTACATGAATTTGGATTTTGAAAAGCTACATGAATTTCGAGTCGTTCTTAATCTCCACTGGCTTATTTTAGCTCTTTCTGTAAGAAGACACTTAAACTTTATTCTTGCTGCCTCCCAACGATATTTAGCTTCGTAAGGATCTCTTTGTCTGAAAGTGTCAGAAATTATTTCGATTTTCCTTTTTTGTACGAGTCTATAATGTATTTAGTTTCGGCTTGTTTCCTGCAGACGAATAAATCAATATAGGAAAGTGTGTCGCAGTGAAAAGGTTAAAGGACTTCTCCTACAAAAGTGATCGGTAGCAGTAAATTGTACTTTTACTCACAGATATCTCTAACAACGTCTTATGATATCTGGCAAAATGGAATATACTTTTTTCGTTTGCCACGTTGCATCCGTTGGTAGGTAAGTCTCATACATCTTTTTTATAGACATACAAAAAAAAAAAAAAAAAAAAAGGTCACGGCATTCACAGCAGTCACATTCGGAAGAAAAAAAATGTTAAGACGGCTGAAAACGTTAGCCTTGTTATACTGAACTCGGCTTATTGGCTCTTGATGCCGAGTAACGAACTGTCGATGGAGGGGGCATGAGAGGACAGGGACAATGCGGGTCACAGGAAAGGAAAAAAAATCCTAATATCGGTCTTGAGGGTTGACAGACAGCGAAGGACAAAAGGAACAAAGCGTTTCTTACGTGGAGACTACAATGTCAGCTACCTGCCTCCGTCGCGCCCGCTGCTCCGCCTCCTCTTTGTTTGTAAGCTCAACAGTTTTGGGCTTCGATTGTAAAGCTATGGTCCTGGAAATTGATATGGGAGAACTTAAGCTTTCAGCAAACTCAAAATTCATATCAGAAAAGTCCTCTAACAAACACATATGGTACTTTTGTTTTCTACGATAACGCCTTCAGAGCTGCACCATTAATGCCAAAACATATGAGGAGTGAGAAAGGCCGGGTGAGAGGCCCAGGAGAGGGATCAGACCCCTTTGTACCCAGCTTGATCCCCGAATGACGTGACGTGAAGAGTGTTCGATTCGCCGTATCCGACGCCGTGATGTCACCGCCAGACGCACCGCTCAGTAGCAGGGTCCTGACAGTCGCAGGGAGAGGAGGTGCTGAGGTGTGAATTAGTGCTAAGCCTCGTCACACTGCCACTGTAATAGGGACACCTGCCCCGTCCTGTGAGAAAGCACCAAAAGGAAAAGTTTGAATATCCCTGATAAGCGCTTTCATTTCTACTGTCTTCCGCATATGGAATTAAGGCGTTAAAACATACGGGTTCCTCATTTATGAGCGACATATCCTAAATATGAATAATCTTGAACAAATATTCACCGGCGGACCCCTGTCAGCAATATCTATAAAAACATTTTCTTCTCAGTAGTACCCGAATGTCAGAGAATATTTATCCTTCTCATAGCTTTATGTTGTGTACTTTGTATTACTATCTCTTCTACATAAGTTGGTTTTAATGAAAGAAGTTACATCGAACATCCAGCAGAAAAGTACCGGCGATAATTTCACCCTGACAAAACTTGCCAAAGGACATGTAGCCACTGTGAACTATTAGGGAAGTCGTTGTAACAGATGTAACGCTAAAGTTATACAACAGAATTACAAGGAACTGAGAGTGTTTAACCGAATCTGAATCGAACACCATTCTCTTACCATCCAAAGTCGAAAAATGCTGTATGGTTTACATACTTAGTGTGTGTGTGTGTGTGTGTGTGTGTGTGTGTGTGTGTGTGTGTGTGTGTGTGTGTGTGTGTGTGTGTGTGTGTGTGTGTGTGTGTGTGTGTGTGTGTGTGTGTGGGTGTGGGTGTGTGGGTGTGGGTGTGTGGGTGTGTGGGTGGAAGGGTGGGTGGGTGGGTGGGTGTGGGCGTGTGTGTGTGTGTGTGTGTCATACATTTTACAGAATCCAGCCACCTTCATGGATGTAAATTAAAGACTGCCATCAAGTCCCCGAAGCAGCAGATGGAATGGTAAAACTTTAAAAGTGACGGGTTGTCTTTTTTTTTTTTTTTTGGGGGGGGGGTTGAGGGATCAATAGTAAAACAGAGGAAGTGAAAGCTGGTGTCGCTAAACAGAAAATCTTCGTGAGAACAAAGGCACTACAAGACAAAACGTAATACTTCAATAATTATTTGTTTTCAAACTTTAATAGGCGTTTTTAAATATCAAGTGGATATATGTTGACCTGCTGGGAAAATGATGCAACCAATGATTATCTGGACTGTGAAAACTGCCGTAGGTACTTCAGTATGTGCAGAGAACGGTAATTTAATTCATTTTGAGTTCCTGGACAGATTTTCGCCATATTTCACCATGATAAGAAAGCATTAATTTTACAAAAAAATAAATAAATAAATAAATATACGGTCAACTACTGGTACTGTAAAACATCACCTACAGCAATTATACGTACTGAAAGAAATCTCATAACCTGACAACAATTGAGTTCATGCGCTCTTCCCATAATACACGCAAGTGTAAAATTTCAGCTTCGTGAAGCCACGAAGGTTGTATTTCTTGCGACTATTAAAGGGTGAGTGCAGAAGCAACACTATATTGAAAATTTTTTGAATGAAAATTTGCTCTAACAAATAAGGAAATAGTACATAAGAATTTTTAATCCACATCTTATTTTATGTATACATAAGTTTATGCATCGCACACAATGCAAATCACGATGAAATATTCACAGCAGCACTGGACATTTGGTGGCAGTAACTCCCAAACTCTGCCATTTTCTCAAAAAAAAAAAAAAAAAAAAATAATAAGACTGGGATTAAAAAAAAAAAATGTTAATCAGAAACGCCGAACAAATGAGAGCCAAAACTGAGAGAGCAGTGTAGTTCGAGATGCATGAACATTTTGTATTTATGAGCTGGAGGTCAGGAGGGGAGCGATAAAGCCTGGGGAAGACTTTTATGACGATGAAATCTCTTATTTTGAGCTTTTAAACTTAGCTTTGAAGAGAATCCTTATGGCCAAGATGTGGATGAAGCTATATCTAACTCCAAGGCTGAAATGTCTCCCTTATGCTGAAGAAAATAAATATGTGGTAGGATGCATACAAAGAAAAATCTCAGTGCTGAAGGAATTAAGTTCGAGGAGCTAATTATGAAACGGTAGGTATTTTCACTCTGACAAACACCTTCTTTACTATGTGGTCTATGTTTAAGTATACAGCTGGAAGAAAATTATAACGCAGCTGTATCTCATGTACTCGAAACACACACACACACACACACACACACACACACACACATACCGACGCACGTAGATTGTAACCATACATAAGTTTGATCATTCTATTTGGAAAAAAGAACAAGTTACAGTTCGTTTTCTACTGCTGAAAAATCCTCATCAATGAAAACGTTATGCTTACTTCTGTCTGCCACTCCATAAACATGGTATACTAAGAGAGCATGTATACAAAGAAACAACATGGAGAGAGAGAGAGAGAGAGAGAGAGATTATCTACATAAATTATCTAGACATCCTATGTACTGTATATTAATATTTTCTGTTTATAACATAACAAGTGCTGGTCTGCAGTCATTTGCGAGACTAACTAATAACTCTTCCATCATTAAATGTTTGCAACTAACATTATCTTTGTTTCCATACCGCTATTGAGCCCTCAGTGAGTAATTCTGACCAGAAAGCCGAAAAAGTGAGTTTCTCATATTTTCGAGTGATGCTGTTTTCAACAGTTTTGTGCCGTCGCGTCGCGCTTGATCGCCAAAATTTTTGGTATTTTTTAGAAACACCCTGGATACCCAGACTTAATGCAAGAAGAATTAGGGCGATATGTATTACCGTTCTCTTGAAAGAAACGAACGAACGCACAGACATACATATACATAGTTTAACTTTAATTTTCAATAACATGAATACCATTCAATAACAAAGATAACGTAATTTACCTTACCTATCCTATGTTGTTTATAGAGAGTTTTGCAAAAGTTACCAATAAATAATAAAGGGGAAAAAATGTGCGATATTAATAGGTATTTCAGTTTCCAAAGACTTTGGTATGATGGTACGAACTCTAATACATTTCACAAATTTCTAATGGGTGACCTTTGACAAAAGCCACTCTACTATTATATGATAAAGTTATTGTGATGATGATGATGATGATGATGACGATGATGATGATGATGATGATGATGATCTTTATATCGTAAGCTCAAAAATTAAACTAGGCTAAACAAAAGAACATGTTGCCAAAGAAACTAGAATATGAATCACAGAGAAAGAAATTAATCTTAAACTCCTCTTTCAACTCCCGTGCAAACAGAAGGCTACACCATTTGCACCCCACCCAGCTGTTTACTAAATATTCACACCCATGGCAAGGTGTCCTCAGAGGGTCCTTCACCCCGCACTTCTCAGGTTTATCTCCCTCAGTAACAGAGCACTACTTTGTGATAAATTTAGTCCCCACAACCGCAGCAGTTTTTCCATTATTCCTACCCTGAGTTTATATCAGCGCGGCTCATCTTACGGTCTTTATCGAGCACCGTTTCTTCCCCTACTCCTGCTCCTCCCCGGTCCCGCTCTCTCACGTTATCTGTGTTGGCCCAGTCACCCATGTAATGTTTTTATCAGTAGTCATCTGGCACTCCTCAATGGCTACAGAAGTTTGTGAAGAGAGACTTTGTTTGTGCGTCCCTGTAAAGAAAACTGTTTGTACGGACGCTGACTGTGAATGCTTAAGTCCCTTCAATCCAATATAGTACTGTATTTTTATCGTGTTTTTGCTGCTGTACAGTCACCACCAGAAGTCCTGTCGCTTGTTCTGCTTCTCTCTCCATTAATCCAATATATATAATGCTCGTAAAACCTAAGCTATTGTCACTGATGACACTGATACATCCGTAAGTAAAGACGTCAGTGTTGGTTGTAGCAGACTTACTGTTCTGATTTTTCGAAGTTCACTGAGAAAGTAGCAGAAGAGACATATCATTTGAAGCCTACCTTACTTTCAGATTTGACTCAGTTTGGGAGAACGAACCTGAACTGCAAGAGATAGCAGAGAATATACCTAGTTCCTCCCGTTCGAAAGATCACTACTAAGCTAAATACAATTATGTGTAGGTTAACTGATAAGAATAAAGAGTAAAAATAGGTCGTTCCACTGAAGAAGTTATGTTTCGTGTATAAAGGTTTAATCCCGCCTATGCTGTTTAAAGAAGGGTGTATCATGCAAGTTTGGCGCGATTCGTTTGCTAATAAATACTTATTTGTTGAAACTATACTTCACACACACACACACACACACACACACACACACACACACACACACACACACACACACTCACAAAGCCAAAGCTATTTTCAAACTAGAAAGCACTCAGAAAGCACATACCTCCGCGAATGCCATTGTCATTAAAAAGGATCCGGATCCGTGGATATAGGACTCGGATCCGGATTCGGATCCGCCCAAAAATTTAATAAATTTTTTCTTGGTTCATGGCCCACCTATCCACAAAACTTCATTGAGATACATTAAGAACTTTTGTAAATATTGTGCGGGATACTCCTGATCCGGATTGGATCAGGCCTAAAAATTTATGATTTTTTTTTCCTTGGCCCATGGCCCACCCTTCCACAAAAGTTCATCAAAATCCGTTCATAACTCCTGCTAACAGACAGACATACAAACCAACGCGGGGTAAAACATAACCTCCTTGGTGAAGGTAACAACATGTTAACTGGACAGGCTAAATCATTTTTGAACGAGCCTAACATCTTTTCCTTCTTGCGCGTTGTCCAAGCACATTGTTATTCCAGTCATGCGAACTTGAACTGCCCGTTGTACTGAGAGATAAATCTCGGCAAGTTCTTCTTCTTATTTTTTTTTTCTCTTCGGTGGTTAGTCTTGAACTACCCTTTCTTTTTCTTTCGATCGTCGGGCTTTTATGACATGCCTGGTTGAATGAAATGACCTGGAACTTGCTGAAATAAAATATGGAAAAAAACTCGTCGATGAAAGAGTAATGGAGAAATACTGACATTCTCAGGCTCTTGTGCAAACTGTCGTCCGCATCATCTCGACTAGCTGGAATTAAATACTAGAGAAGATTCGACGAAAAAAGTGGAGAAGACCCGCAAGATGAAAGAGTAATGGAACCAATTTTGACACTCGCAGCCTCCAACGCACACTGACCTGGACAAAGTAGCTGGCGTTTGCTGGAATTAAATACATGAAGATATGACCTTAAAATGATAATATATCAAAGTAAATTATATTGCATATTGGTGTATTATCATAGCTGTTATCTGGTTATCTCCATGTCCACCATATGTCGGCCTTATCTTGAGACACTTCATGCTTGAAAACGATCCCTGAAAATAATGATCCTGACATTCCTAGCTCACCCCCCTCCCTCCCACTTGGCCTCCACATGGATCTGATTTGTCCATGGGGCAACATTCATGAAAGATCTTAACCATTTTATAGGATTAACAAGTCCCCATAGCATTTACCTAACCCAACAATATTCAGAAATTGCTAACGCTCCTTCATTTGCGGATGCGTGATAGCTGTACTTGTGTCCTTGGTCTATGATCTATGATACTTGTATGTTTCATTCAGTTTTTTTATTTGCCGTAAACCTCTAATGATTATAACATTTAACGAACCAGATACGTCACTTTAAAAGGTAAACATTTTGTATGGGTGAAGGCAAAATAATAAGCAAGCTATTTTATATACATGTAAAGCTCAAGAAATTTTATAACTTCGATCACTGGGCCTCTCGCTTAGATCATGGCGGGTCTTTTAATCTGGTCGCATTGTGCTCTCGCCATTCTTCGCCCCCTCTCACCCCTTAACCATCCCCCCCTCCCTCCATTCTGTCTACTTCCATTTTCATCACGGTCTTCCCATCATATCCTTTTTCATCACCTGGGCCTCCCGGTTGGAACACTGGACTGCCTCCTCAGTTTCATGCGTTCCAGAGATTTTCGTGGGGGATTCGCTACATTATACCGGCTTGTTCTATAGGCTCCTTTGACTCATTCTCAGGTTAACATAATCGTTTGAAGTTAGCCACAACAGAGTTCCAGAGCTGTCCCGGCCTTATGAGGGTTTACTGGTGGTAATATTAACACTCAAGCTTGAACGACTGACTTCCTGACGAATGATATTTTAAGCAGTTTTAGAGGGAATTGAAAATGAGAATGCTTTGAACATTAGAGAGAGGTCGATTGTATTCAAGCTTGGCTCTCTCATTGTGGGAAAAATCTGAGCAACTAAAGGTTACTGAAAATGCCAAAAGGATATCAAACCTACTTTGGCAAGCTGAACGAAAGTCACTGGCATTCTTTCCCAATACCCTCACCTTCTCCCCTCCGTCTCCACCCCGACCCACCAACTTTGGACATTGTGTTTACTTCTTTCTCGCCCTGTGCTCGACTGTATTGTGTTTTTCCTCCTCTTCCCATTGTGCCTCCCTCCACTGTCTATCGGGTCGCATCAGTTGGGGGCACTACGCGCGAGGAAACCGCAATAATACACCGAGGAACACAAGAGGCAGGGTGAGGGAGAGAAAAAGGGTTGAGGAAGAGGAAGAGAAGAAAAAGGAGACAGGGAAAGGGGAGAGGAAAATGCTAGAACACAGCGAGGAAAACAAGGGAAGGGAGGTGAGGGAGAGGGAGAGGGAGGAGAGGAACTGAAGAAATGGGAGAGAGGAGGAAGCAGAGAGGGAAGGGAAAGATAAATGGGAAGAGAGAAAATGCGAGAATACACCCTTTGTACTCTTTTAAGAACAAGAGTGGGAGGGCGGTGATGGAAATAGGGAAAACGGTTTGAGGAAGGGGGATAGATGGAGAAGAAGAGAGCGAAGAGGGAGAGAGGGAGAGGGTGTTAGGAAGGAGATCAATGGGGGGTATGAAAATACAGTATATGCCTTGGAACATAAGAGGAAGGAAAAAGGTGAAGGAGAGGGGAAATGAAGATGGAGAGAGGGACGACGTAAAAGAGATATAAACGAGGAGAGGCAACAGCAATAATACAGTCACCAATACAAGAGGGGTTAAGGGAGGTGAGACAGAGATGGAAGAGGGAGAAAGAAGGTTAAAGAAAAGGGAGAGAGGGAGGAGAAGAAGAGAAAGAAAGGATGTATAAAAGGGGAGGAGAAAATGCAATTTTACACCCGGGAACTCAAGAGAGGGAAGTGAGGAAGATAGTGGAAAATGGCTGAAATACAGGGGGTAAGGGAGAAGAGAGGGAAAGTGGAAATAAATGTGGAGCTGAAAAATAAAGAAATACACCCAGGAACACGTGGGAAGGGAAAGGGATTTAAAGAAGAGAGGGAGAAGGAGAAAGAGGAAGGGGAAATCAACAGGGAAAGAAAATCCCAGGAGGAAAGGGTGGGGGGAGTGGTCAGCAGGGAGATGAAAAAGGAAAAAAGTTAGATGATGGAGAGGAAGGTAAGAAACAGAAGAGGAAAAGGGTTCGAGAGCCGAGGGGTAAGGAACAAAGAAACAGAAAGACGTGAGAAGAAGGGAGAAGGAAAATAGATAATGTAAGAGAAAAAGAGATAAGAAAAGGGAAGATGAAGAGGGAGAGACGGCTAAACACTGATAAACCTGGTAACGGAACAGCAGTAATACAACAAGTACGAGGGAAGAGGGGGAAAGAAAGGAGGATCGAGTTAGAACAAAGAAGAGAGAAAGTGCAGGGAGAGAAAGAGAAAGCGAAATAGATGAGGAGATGAGCAGGGAGAGAGGGAAAAGGGTGATGAACAGGGAAAGGAAAAGGATGAAGAATAAGGAAAGGGAAAGGGAGATGACCAGGGTGAGAGGGAAAAGGTGATAAACAAGAAGAAAAGGAAGGGACTGAGGACAAACAAGGCAGTGCATGGAGAGGTGAACAGAGAAAGAGGTAAGAAAATAACGAACAGGGAAAAGGAAAAAGTTAGGCAAGAGAGAGAGAGAGAGAGAAGGAGAGAGAGAGAGAGAGAGAGAGAGAGAGAGAGAAGTATGATGATGATGGATTGGGAAGCGGAAATGAGTAATGATCAAGGAAAGAGGGAAGTTTGTGATGGATAGTGTGAAGGAGAGGAGGTGAGAAACAGTGTACAAAAAGATGTAGGAAACAGGAAGAGAAAAGTGAGAAACGAAGAGCCTGTTCACCGCTTTCTAAGCTAAAGGGGAAAAGGTGAATACAATTTTCTAATATGACTAAATCCGACAATTTCACACAAAAAATAAAAAATAAAATAAAACCTAACTGCCAATAATCACTGCCCAAGCTTTACACGGAGTTATAAATGAGGTGATTTTGTATTAAGATAAATGTTTATTATTTTACTTTCATCATTTCATTTTAACCACTACAAGAGGACTTTCTTTACCTCTACAAGAAACCCTGCATCAAAATGGGTTATAGCTCGTGTATGTATAAATTCTCAGCCAACTTTACCAATTTGCTGGATGCCGAGATGCAGTGTTATTCACGTGGAGAAAAACACCACGTCTCAGTAATATATGATTCAGTAGAGGTTTCGGGCACTGTCTTCATTAACTGCTTAATTAGCTGACTATAGTGCCTTAGACAGAAGAACAAAGTCGTCTGGCGGAAGAGGAATGAAATGAAAATCACAACATCGAAGTGAAGGGGTTGATGCTGATATTATTTGTTGCATTATTAATACTGCACTACGGAATACTGAGTAAATAGGACGAAGTTGTATGCTCGAATAAACTTCTTTTAGTCCATGCACTTTATTCATTCACGTTGAGGAATGCATGGTCAATGAAAAACTTTCGTATCTCAGATTTAATGATGACAATCGAGTAATCTGGCTCTTTACTGTGGGTTAAAAGAACAATGGTGGTTATGCTGAGATTCCATCTGGGCTGCTAATGTCAATCCACAGAAACCACTGTACGAGGTAAACATTATTTCTGTTTATATGCAAATTATGTAAGATCTACAAGTTAACCATGATTTAAGTCATCATATATTACACATTTTTCTGTATGCAAATATATTCAAGTTTGTGGTTTCCAAGAGCGAGGAAAACATTATGTATACAAGAGGATTTTTTTTTTTTTTTAATCAAGACCTCATTATTTTTAGTATTATTGGTCTCTTACAGCACATCTCTCTGTTATTAATAAATAACTTATTTCAGTACGTAATTGAAACTTATATGATGCAGCTGGATTTAATTTATATGGTAAGACACCCTATTAGATAAACACTAGTGCCAGCCCGCAAAAATATGCGGTACTAATTAATGGCTTTTCCATTATAAATTATTTTCAGATACCATTATCTTTGTTTCCATACCGTTAATGACCTCACTGTAACTAACTCTGATCAAAAAGCCGTTCATATAAAATTATTTTCGTAAACATTCATTGGTCGCAATTACCAAAAATTTCGCGCCGCTGCGTCCCACACGATAGTCCAATTTTTTATTTGGTATTTTTCTAACACTTTCTGGACTTACCCTGACGTAAAGAAAAAAAAAATCGATATTTATTACCGTTCTCGTGAAGGATGCACAGAAAGATATTTTCGCTTGTCCCGATTTCTGACGACTTCGCTCAGTCGCGTCGCGCACAATCGCCAAAATTTTTGTTTATATGTATTTTCAAATAACTCCCTGGACTTGCCCCAACCTAACTGAGAAAAAAAATTAGGTCGATATCTATTTCCAGTCTTGCGAAAGAAACGAAGAAACACACACACACACACACACACACACACACACACACACACACACACACACACACACACACACACACACACACACACACACACACACACACAGCTTGACTGTATTATTTAGATTACACAGAAGACGGCTCATAGTGAAGAAAATTCTGTCTACGTAGAATTGTATATTATATCTATCCATCTATCTATCTATCTATCTATATATATATATATATATATATATATATATATATATATATATATATATATATCTATCTATACAGTATAGATAGATATATAGATAGATAGATATAGATATATATATTCATATGTTATGGTTACGAAAGTTAAATATGAGATATTAGATACAGGAAAATATGAGAAGTAATGCTTGTAGTGCTTATGATATATTTTATATGTCTATTCTAAAACTACCTTGGCTGACAACAATAGAAACTCTTCTATGTCTAGAGCGCAATTTTCTTATTTTCAGATACATTTATGAGAACCGGAAGAGATGGAGGAATTCTGGACAAACTAATAATAAAAAATATATATATGTTTATTGGTTTTAATGTCTGACCCTCGAAAGCATGAAAATGAATTTAGTCCACACATTTCTTTACCTGAATTGCCTTAATGAACAGATACACCTGGAGATTACTGGTGTTACCCACTGCATAGATATTTACCTAACTGATATTTAAGAAGGAGTGGAAAGTCGTGAACTGTGTGGCCGGGGAGAAGAAAAATATACATTATTTGTGTACTCAACGATGCAAGAATTTTAAGGATTACTGTCAGTGTTCACCCATTTGCTGCCATGGATATTTTAATCATGGCCAGGGAGAACAAAAATATAGATTGTCTTTGTATTCACTGAAGTAAGAAGCATAAGGATTACTCCTCGTATTCACCCTTTTGCCGTCATGGAATTTCGTGGGTATTTTAATTAAGATATATCCAGTCTTTTTTTTTTTTTTAATCGAAGATAATTGCAGACCTCCAAAGGTTTATCGGATTATTTTTCAGTTCTCTGAATATAATACTGTCATTAAAACTTGACCAGGATTTTCGTCACTTTACAGCTTATTTAACGCAGCTGAGTAGCAGATCAAGACAATGCTGCAGCTCTACATCCTTTCCGAAGCACTCCTTCGTTACTAGCATAATTTTATACTGTTAACTTTTTTTTTGCTACACCTAAGCATTCAAGATGGAGAGATGGCAGTTTTAAGCCAAGTTAGAATATAAAAAGCATACTATATTTCCCTACAGATGAATGAAACAGCCTTGTGGTAGCCTGAATAATATCACTCGTTTTGCATTAACCTGGATCAGATTCTCATTCCTTTCCAACCTATGCTACATAACTAATTGCCAAAAACAATAAACTACTGCTGCTCTGCATCGTTTCCATAGCATTTTGTGACTAACATTGTTCTAATGATAGTCTATTGGTACAACTCAGAATTTTACATGAAGAGAAGGCAATTTTAGGCCAACTGATTATAAAGGAGTATAACAGAATTCCCCACAGATGAACGAAACCGTGTCGTGGTAGCCTTAGTAAAATACATTCATAGAAGGTGAAAGACTTCATTAACAGAGTGTACATCATGTTTATCCAAGCTTGAAACCGGTTAAGGTGCTATTATCTCCCTGACTTCCATCACCAAATGATTCATGTATCCGAGGTGTTGAAGGCAATGAATGATGCAGGCAGTGATGCATGGAAATGTTGGTGTTGTCAGGCCATGATGCAGCTAATAGTGTGGCGGTGTTGACGGGGTACGATGAGGCTAGTGGTGTGGTTTGGATGGAATACAGAGTGTAGAAGTCTGGTAGGTGTGATGATGATGATGAATGTGAAGGTGCGGTGGGTATGAGACAGATGGGAGTACCAGTGTGGTTGGTGTAATGGGTGTTGTTAGGTTGGACCAAGAGGTTTAGGGTAAAGCCTAAGGTGTTCTTCAAACTATTAAACATTTTAGGAGTATGCATAAGTTCTTAAAGTTATCGTGCTTTAATTTAATATCGCCCAGGGAAGAAAAAACAATAGGAACAATGAGGTTCTCGCTGTTATTTATCCACCCAGTAACAGAAATCATTCTCATAAAGTCATGTCTTTGTTAGGGTGTATAAGAATATTTGCTTACTGTGGATAATGAATTTGTGATAATATATTTGCATGTAATGTATTTTGTTATTACTGTTACATTAGTACTGTGTGAGTAATATCAGATGATTTAATATTAACACCAGCTCTCTCTCTCTCTCTCTCTCTCTCTCTCTCTCACTCTCTCTCTCTCTCTCTCTCTCTCTCTCTCTCTCTCTCTCTCTCTCTCTCTCTCTCTGTATACGCACACACACACACACATATATATATATATATATATATATATATATATATATATATAAGAGGAGCCTGTGGAGTCACATGGAGAGACAGGCTGACGAATGAGGTTATAAAGGAGCGTTGTGGTGTTGATGTGGATGTGATAGGAAGCGTTATGAGGAACACACTGAGGTGGTTTGCCCATGTGGAGAGGATGGAGGGTCAAAGACTGACGAAGAGAGTGTATATGAGTGAGGTGGAGGGGGAAAGAGGGAGGGGGAGGCCGCGGATGAGGTGGAGAGATGGGGTGGAGAGGTATATGAGAGAGGGGGGTGAGTTGGGGGCAGGGGAGTGAAATGGCGGGGGACAGGGCGACTTGGAGGCGATTTGTTTGTGGCCACCCCAAACGGGATTGAGGCGTCTGGCAATATATATATATATATATATATATATATATATATATATATATATATATATATATATATATATATATATATATATAATACTGCACATAATATGAACAGGGAACTTGTGAAGGTAAGCTTGTTAAAAAAAAAGATTAGTTAACGTAAATTATGCTGAACAGATTCGTTTAATCTCTTCCATCAGGAACAGATTATATTTATACCAAGGGCAGGCAGGTCAGAAAAACCCATTTCATGACAATAAAGTCAAGGAAGGAAGAGGTGTGTGCTGGGGTGCTCCTGGTACACTAAATAGCTACATGATGGAGAAGGTTTGGCCGAAATGTCAGAAGAGATGGTTATATAATGAACGTGTCATTCCTCTCCTTACATACGGATTAGAAACGTGGACCCGTAGTATCACAGGTTAAGGAAGCTCCCAGCACTTCTTCCGTAGCGATTGATTTTTCTTATTACATCTTACCATCCTCTTCTATTTCTGATATCACCATATTCTGTATAAACACCATACAGAATAATATTATCTAGCTGTATTCAAAATTAAATCGATAAGGAAGATGTGTTAGGGAGCTTCCACCGAGAATACAAACCTTGGAGTTTAACAAAATCCACAGTCAGTAAATTTAAGAGTGTCCGCAGACGAAAGGCAAGCATTATATTGTATCTCACAAGCAGAGATAAGAACGTGAACTTTCTTTGTAAGGGAATAATGATCAGCGATTCCATACGTCAGGGTAGGGATCACAATACCATCATGCAGTGACTTCTTAACTTCCATACTCACCTCCCTATTTCTCATCACTGTTGGTACACTGAAAGCAGTGATGAGAAATAGGGAGGTGAGTATGGAACTTAAGAAGTCACTGCATGATGGTATTGTGATCCCTACCCTGACGTATGGAAGCGAGGCGTGGACCTTGCAAGAGGGGAACAAGTCAAGAGTGAGAGCAGTGGAAATGAGTTACTTGAGAGGAGCATGTGGAGTGACGTGGAGGGACAGGTTGACGAATGAAGATGTGAAGGAACGTTGTGGGGTAGATGTGGATGTGGTTGAAAAGATTAGGAGAAATACACTGAGGTGGTTTGGACATGTGGAGAGAATGGAGAATGAAAGACTGACTAAGAGGGTGTATGTAGGTGAGGTGGAGGGAGGGAGAGGGAGGGGTAGACCGAGGATGAGGTGGAGGGATGGAGTTGAGAGGTATATGAGGGAGGGGGGGTGAGTTGGGGGGAGGGGAGTCAAATGGTGGGTGACAGAGTGACTTGGAGGCGTTTTGTCTGCGGCCACCCTTTGCGGGATTAGGGTGTCGGGCTATAGATAGATAGATAGATAGATTTACTGTGTGTGTGTGTGTGTGTGTGTGTGTGTGTGTGTGTGTGTGTGTGTGTGTGTGTGTGTGTGTGTGTGTGTGTGTGTGTGTGTGTGTGTGTGTGTGTGTGCGCAGACGCGAAAAGAACAGTGAATTGTGTTTGGCACATGCCTCCTGTACCCTGCCTCACCAATCCGCATTCGTGCTGGAAACTGAGTAGCGTCTTACCACCCCAATTGTGATCTAATCTGTGGCTCCCCAGAATTATGGCATCGATAAGAGTGCTTCCTCCTCAGTCCCTGGTTCCAAAAAGGGAGATGTAATCAGGTTGAGCGTTATCGGAACCAGATCTTTCACTGGGCTTCTGGAGATTAAGACTTATCGACAGGTGAACAACTATCAATGTATCAGGTAGTAATAGATACGCCGAAGAGGTGGCATATTGGAGAAGAGTATAGGCTGGGAGTAATGGAATCATGCCTTTTGTTACAGAGGCATCTTGTTCGATTTTGCCTTATCTTTCCCGTTTATACTGAAGCCCAGCGCAAAATTAGGTGCTGCATTGTTGTTATAGTGAGTAAATCTGGCAATGGTGGAGATGAACAGACTGCAAGATGCGTAGTTTTCTGCTGTATCGAGGGAATGTTGGGTTAGGCCTGAAAGAGAGAGAGAGAGAGAGAGAGAGAGAGAGAGAGACAGAGACAGACAGACAGACAGACAGACAGACAGACAGACAGACAGTGTGTGTGTGTGTGTGTGTGTGTGTGTGTGTGTGTGTGTGTGTGTGTGTGTGTGTGTGTGTGTGTGTGTGTGTGTGTGTGTGTGTGTGTGTGTGTGTGTGTGTGTGTGTGTGTGTGTGTGTGTGTGTGTGTGTGTGTGTGTGTGTGTGTGTGTGTGTGTGTGTGTGTGTGTGTGTGTGTGTGTGTGTGTGTGTGTGTGTGTGTATACGTCCGTAGGAGCGCAGAACTTTTCTGCCCATAAATATTCTTCGTCTGATTTTTCCCTCCAGTGCTTTGTTTATATACATACATACATACAGACACACACACACACACACACACACACACACACACACGTACAGTATATATATATATATATATATATATATATATATATATATATATATATATATATATATCCATCATCCAATCCTACATTGCCCCATGAGGAGCGTAGGAGCTCGAGGCTAGGCAGTTGGTCTCCTCCATCTTTCTTTCCATCCTTCTTTCCTCTTCTTTCTGCCTGTGGGTGACTCTACACTGAGTGACAGGCCAAATGGTTTCCTATACACCAGGGAACTATTTACTACGCTGGGTGGTAACCATATAACCAAATTTTGGCACCTGGTGGTTTAATGGGCAATTATTGCACTCCAGTCGGATTCAGCCGGTGAAGGTTTATATCCAAGGGATGGTTGGGGTTGACTGCTTATGTAATGCCACTCTGGGATGAGTGAGGCTGGTCACTCTCATCTTAAATGTCGGGACCAACTGCATAGCCCCGGGCTCCTAAGCTCCTCATGGGTCAATATAAGATTGGATGATGGATATATACTGTATATATAATATATATATATATATATATATATATATATATATATATATATATATATATATATATCCACAAGACAGGGTTTTCCTTTACTAAATGGAAATCGAGATTGTATTGTTTTTAAAGAATGTAGACATGATTTGCATCACTGAATGACTATGGCCATATACGGTATTATGAAGCTGATAGTACAATACCTTTCCTAGACCTACTTCTTACAGCAGAAGCTAGATACGAATTAACGTCAGTGAAAACTCAACCTTCCGTACAAGCTCTGCCTGGCTTATCATGAAACCTTCAATAGTCTTCCAAAAATAATCAGGCCCAAGACTAGTGAGTAACCAGAATTTATGACATACGACGATAAGTAAATCGCAAAATGATGTATGTGGTTGCCGTTAACAATATATATATATATATATATATATATATATATATATATATATATATATATATATATATATATATATATATATATATATACCACACAACATAAATCTATAGCCTACAGTGTTTTTGAAAAGAATTGTTTATACTAGTTACTCACCATAATCACTATATACTGTAGATTAAATTCGGAGTTTGAGTGTGTAGAGGGACGGCGTACTGTGCCGATCAAATGGAAAGCATGATGACGGTGTGCCTTGTTTTCCCAGTGCCAAAAACTTTCCATACGATGAATTAGCGGATATACCAACCTACTAAAATGGTGGCTTCTGTGAATTTAAAATAGCTTGGACAATCCGAGAGGTCTTCACGTTGTGTATCTTCACGGTAAACACAGTTTCAATACCGTTATGTGGGCATAGCTCTTCTACGGATGACAACAATGATGCATACATTAACTTGCAGCTGATGGGATACTGCTCAAACTTACAGTGCAACATTTTTTTTTTCACCACTAACAGTCCTCATAGCAACGAAAGGTAGAGTCGCAACGCAGTCTAACGGAAATTCCAGCGTGTTCAAGGTTCTGACGTAAAGCGTGAGGTGAATTCACACAGGTATGTCACTTCACTCACTGGTACAAGCAGTGTGGTGTGCTGTAGACGGTGGGTTGGTTAACTGTACTAAAAGATGTACGGAATAAGCCGTTACGTTTTTCCGAGTGTTGTGATGGAAATAACAGGAGAGGGAATTAACTATATCGGAGGATGTATGGAAGAAGAAGAAATTGTTTTGGACGTGTTTTGGTGTAAATGACAGGAGAAAAGTTAACTGTACTGGACCAAGTATGAAAAAGGCGATGATTTGCATTTAAGATGATGTGGTGGAAGTGACAGAAGAGGGAGTGATCTATAACGGAAAATGAATGGAAAAGGCAAGGAAGTGTTTTGGAAGCTTTTTGGTGCAGATAACAGAAAAGAAAGTTAACTATACTGGACCAAGCACAGAAGAGGCGGCGATGTGCGTTTGCGGTGTTATCGAAGAAATGACGGAAGAGGGTATTAACTGCACGGGAAGATGCATGAAAGAGGACTCAAGGTATATTGGAGATGCTGTGGTGCAGGTCACGGGTGAGCGAGTTAACTGTACCGGACCAAGCAGGAAAGGGGCGGTGATGTGCGTTTAAGGTGTAGTGCGAGAGATGGCAGAACAGGTTGAGCACACTTCTCTCCGCGACCACCAGGTACTGCAGCACTGCAAGTATGGCCTTCAACTCTCGTGGCCGTGCTTCAGGACCAGTTCTGGGGAAGATGCTGCTGAACCTGCATCTCAGGGCAATCAGAGAACTGGTTTAATACAGGTGCGACTGCCTCGGAGCTAGCCAGATAACCCGTCTGTGACGATGAGCCTGAATGACTGCCGTAGATGGATAGCAGTCATGTGATAAAGAGTATTCTATCATGTTTACTATTTATGAATGTGTTAACTGCCTGTAGCAACGGTTCTTGCATTCCTAATGCTGGCAGATGCAGGCAAACAGAGACAAAGGAACTGTGTAATAGCTAGTAGGCTGCAGGTGCAAACTTTTTTTTTTTTTTACAAGAACGTAAGGATGAAAGCATGTCAGAAAAAAAATCATCAGAGCACCAAAGAAAAAAGTTAAAATCATGAACCGTTTACTCTAAAATGGCCAGACACACTGCGCTCGAAATATGAAAATATTCAGGGAGGAAAGTTTAATTCTAAGTTTTATTATTCTCGGGATGGTCAGCTGCGTGCAGAAAATGAATGTGAGCATTACGTTTAAATCTTGCAATTAGAGAGATAGACGAAAAAGATATGAGAGTGAGCTGATAGACCTGTGATGCACAGTTCCCCGATGAGAGAGAGAGAGAGAGAGAGAGAGAGAGAGAGAGAGAGAGAGAGAGAGAGAGAGAGAGAGGATCAAAATAGCATGTTCAGTGTAAAAGCTGTAGAAAAGATAGTGACGCAACACTGCTGAAAACAGAATCTGAAGGGAGTTCGTCGGAGTGGAACTGAAACAGAGTCTATGAATTCACACACACAATTTCTGTACTTCACAGGTGGTCGAGAAAACAAGATGTGTAATGTCAGGACCAGTGTAAGGTTAAGGGTCGAAGAGGGATTAAAATCGACCAAGCGCATCGAGTCCCCTGGAAACATATTGCACGAGATGTAATACGATGTTCTGGATGATGCCATGATAAGAAAATCCCGTAAATGGTAAAGCCTTAGGAAAACGAAATTAACTTTGACCTAAACTGAATTTAATATTTTCATGCAGCGACCTAATAGAGTATAGGAGGTTAATAATAAGTATTACATTTTAAAACCAAAAATGTTACTTCTGAATATGGAGCTGTTTTTTTTTTTTTTTCTTAAATCAAGTAATGGTCTAGGAATGAATTAAACTTCAGAAGAAAAAGGTCATTACAATGAGAAAGCTTACCCATGAGGCAGTCTTATGTGAAGCATTACGCTTGAAGAATACGTGCTAATAATTTCTGTCAAACAATAAGCGCTATTTTAATCTAAGCAGAAGTTTTCACAGATAAATTATTTACTTGAAAAAAACGGAAGTCTATGTACTGGAAGGTCACATAAGAAACACGCACAATCACACGCAAACTCGCACACACAAACCAGCGCACGCGCGCGCACGCACACACACACACACACACACACACACACACACACACACACACACACACACACACACACACACACACACATACAGGGACGAACGATTTCGCGCTCTCATTTACCCTAATTCCTTGCAATGACGAGAGCCTTCATAATTTTCTGCCAGTGAACAGAAAACGTGAACCATAATAGAATGAAACTGATAGAAAAAGCTGATGAGGATCTGAAAGTGCGGGGAGGGAGTGTGTCCAAAAGGGATGAGGTGGTGGGAAATGAGGACTCAGCTTAGGCAAAGGTAGGCTACAAATCGGTGTTGTTATGATGCGGGGAAAGTGTGTGTGTGTGTGTGTGTGTGTGTGTGTGTGTGTGTGTGTGTGTGTGTGTGTGTGTGTGTGTGTGTGTGTGTGTGTGTGTGTGTGTGTGTGTGTGTGTGTGTGTGTGTGTGTGTGTGTGTGTGTGTGTGTGTGTGTGTGTGTGTGTGTGTGTGTGTGTGTGTGTGTGTGTGTGTGTGTGTGCGTGCGCGCGCGTGCGTGCTTGCGTGCGCGTGAAGGGGAAGAGCTGGCGATCACCCTTTCACCTTGAGGACGCCTTTGTATTTTGTTCTTGCCATCAGCGGACGAATTTACTCAGATGAGGAGTGACGCCTTGTAGTCACAGAATTACAAACAAACTCCTTTAGCCCAATTTCCTACGAAAAGTTCCCCTAAAGCTTGACTGAATGTGTCTGTCCGTAGCAAGAAAGAAGCAAATAAAAGCGTCATCGAAATTAAGGAGTTAAGATGAACTCGGCATCTGTAAAGGTATGCTGGTGTTGATGGGCGGGGGGAGGGGATACGAGGTCCGGGGTATGAGGAGGAGGGCAATATTCAATAGACGTTTAGGAATATAATTCATCATACTGGAGATTTTCGTCTTTTTTACATCTTATTTTCTGTTGTCCAGTGGCTGAATACTGTACAGCAATTATGCGTGTTTATAGTTTTCCCTGTGCCCTTCCCCTTGACTAGCACAGGATTCTAATGTTCTCTTACTATTCCTCAGTATTCAAGATGGAGAGACAGGAATCTTACGCCTAGTTAAAGTGAACATAGTTTAGAAGGAGACAGAAGCATTTAACCCTTTCTGTATGGCAAAGACTTCGTCATTTATTACCTTCATTTACTACATAATCTCCAAACAGCTTTTATATTTAGCCGAGTAGAGGATTTCCGAGCGCTGAGGGGTAGATGTAGCTTTCAGTAAGTCTCTTTTACATTTAGGGTGCTCTCAAAAGCCAAATATAAATGTCTGGTAAAAAAAAAAAAAAATCCATTATGCGGAAGGTAGATTGTATTAAGCAGGATGGAGACATGTATACTTCCTGGTGTGTAGTATGTATTATGGAGGGGGATAGAGATGGGTATACTCTGTGGAATGTGTAATATGTATTATGGGAGGATGAAGATAAGTATACTCTTTAGATGTATAGAACACGTTATGAAAGCGGAGATGTGTATACTCTGTGAAAGGTGTGTATTACGAATAATGGAGAGATGGATATATGTACACTCTGTGGAAGGTGTGCAGTATGTATTATGGAGGAAAAGATATGTGTATAGTCTGTGGAAGGTGTGTAGTACGCATTATGGAGGGTCGGAGATATTTATACTCTCTGAATGATGTGTACTATGCATTATGGTAGGACGGAGATAAGTATACTCTTTGGTGGGTGTGTAGTATGCATTATTGAGGAACGAAGATGTGTATAATCTGTGGAAGGTGTGTAGTATGCATTATGGGGGGACGGAGATATGCAAACTCTGTGGAGGGTATGCACTATACATTATGGGGAGACAGGGATATGTATACTCTGTTTACTTTAGTGTGACCTGTAAGTACTTTCTCTCGATTCTGAATGCTGATTTGCAATCGGAGATTATCACTTTTTTTTATTATAGGCATCTTCAACGTTGATCGGGGTTAGTTTATAAATCACCAACATGAACCTTATTAGAACAGTTACCAGGGAATTCATAGTGATCTCCAGAACTCCCCAGTGAAGTTTGCCCTGTTGGGAATTCCTTTTGCTTATGTGGAAACAAATTATGGAACCGACCCATGGTGTGGAAGGGACTGGACCTAGAAAATAAAAAAGAAGGTGCACGAATTATGTAGGTATCAGGGAAGAATTAAGAGGGTAATTCACGCACATTTGCGGGCTGCAGCAAACATACGGCTCATGCGCATTACCTAGCTGACAAAACACGACCTAAAAGCAATGGAGAGACATTTATGTGATAATATTTAACGCTTTCTTAATGAGGTGTCTGAATAACTCTCTCAGGGAGTATGAGTGAGTGGATGATGGGCGCCCCCACCTACCATTATTGTACAAGAACAAGAGAGAGGAGCAGTCAGGGAGAATGATTGAAAGTCGAGAAGCTGAGGATCAAAGAAATGGCAGATGAATACAGGACCAAAGTAGAGGAGGAGTTCGAATCAGTGAATTGGAATTAAATGGATCTGGACAGCCTGTGGAATGCATATAGGAATTGCTTTGTTAGGAATGGTAAAGAGGTGTGTGATGTGGCAAGAGTAACAACGGCATGGTGGGATGAAGAGGTTAGGAAAGCAGTGGAGGAAAAGAGGAAGAACTGGCTAGAGTGGTTACAGAACAGGGATTCAACTGAAATAAGAACTGAATATACTGAGAGCAAGAAGCACGTAAAGACACTAGTGAAGAGGAAGTAAGAGGAGGTAAATGATGATCTACGAAGAAAAATGAATGCAAATTACTCTGAAAAGAGGAAGTTACTCTGGAAAGGGGTGCAGAAATGTAGAAGTGACAGCGGAAAGATATGTGAAAATGTGAAGGATGTATGTGGTAGATTATTAATCCGTGGGAAGGAAGTAAGGACAAAATGGAAAGAATATTTTGAAAGCCTGATGAATGGGAATAGAGAGAGCAGAGCGGCTGTAAACATGATTGGTTCTGGGGGAGTGCAGAGAAGGAATGCAGTGCCTGGAAATGTGACACTTGCACAGAAGAAGAACGCTGTGAAGCGGCTGAAATTTTTGGAAAGCAGCTGGGAATGATGAGGTGTATGGAGCGATGATTAAATGTAGTGAAAAGAACGGAATGAAGCGCTTTTTGGAGATATGTTAGAAGGAATGAATGAGTGAAACTGCCAGCAGAGTGGAAGAAGGATAAGACTGTTCCCCTGTACAAAAATTAAGGTGAGCGAAGTGAGTGCAAGAATTATCGTGGCATAAGTTTACTGCGTGTTGTAGGGAAGGTATATGGAAGAACTGTTATAGTGTAAGAGAGAGATCAGAAGTCCTAGTGAGTGATGAACAGGGTGGATTTAGGAGTAGCAGAGGATGTGTGGATCAAATATTTGCAGTGAGACATAGTAGAGCAGGCTTGTGAGAAGGACTATAAGGTGTTTCTGGTATTCATGGATCTGGAAAAAGCATATGACAAAGTAGACAGAGAAGGATTGTGGAAGGTTTAACTCATGTATGGTGTAGATGGTAAGCTGCTAGGTGCCGTCAAGAATTTTTATGGTGGAAGACAGGCATGTGTAAGGATAAATATGCATCTAAGTGAATGGTTCACGATCAATGTGGACATGCGACAAGGCTGTGTAATGTCCCCAAGGTTCTTCAATCTCTCTCTCTCTCTCTCTCTCTCTCTCTCTCTCTCTCTCTCTCTCTCTCTCTCTCTCTATATATATATATATATATATATATATATATATATATATATATATACAGTATATGAATGGGGCGATGAGAGAAGTAAAATCACGAGTAATGGAGAGAGGGATGGCTTTGGTAATGAGTGGTGGATGAAATATCTCGAATTTGTTGTATGCTGATGATGCAGTGCTACTTGCAAATACCGGACAAGAACTTGGCAGACTAGTGCAGAGTTTTGCTGATGTCTGTGAGCGTCTTGCCTTGAGAGTAAATGCAGAAATGAGTAAAGTGATGGTAATCGAGAGAGAAGATGATTCCCAGTGTGATGTTACACTGAATGGAGAGAGACTAATTGGTGAGAGAGCTCAAACACAAGGGTTCAGTGATAGAAAAGAGAGGAAAATGTACAAAAGAAGTGGAAAGTAGAGTGACATAAGGAAGGAAGGCGGCTAGTGCTATGAAGGCCGTGATAATAATACAGGGCTTGAGTGTTGCAACTGCGCGAGGCTTACATGAAAAAGTGTTAGTGGTAACTTTAACAAATGGATGTGAGACTGTGGTGTGGCACGAAAATGAAAAGTCAGGAATAAGAGCTGTGGAGATGGGACTGCTTAGAAATGTATGTGGAGTACAGAGAGTAGACAGAATACGAAACAATGTGATTCATGAAAGATGCCGAGTAAGGAAGTCGGTGGACACCAAAATCAAAGAGTGTACTGAGATGGTATGGTCATGTGGAGAAAATGGATAATAGTGTAATGGTGTAAAAGGTATATCTGAGCGAATCTGAAGGAGGGAGGAGGCGAGGTAGGCCGAGGAGAAGGTGGAGGGATATGGTGGATGAGTGTGCGAGAAAGAGAGGTATGAAGTCGGTAAGGCTAGAATCTGACAAGAGATCGAACTGGCTGGATGAATGTTGTGAGAAGAAGTGCATGATCAGGGATTTGGCACTCCTCTTTAACGTGACAACGTTCTGATTGACTCTATTGGATACATTTATGTGAAGCTACAGAATGGGGTGAAAGCCTGGGGGTGGGGGGTAAATAGATAAAGCCAGGATTCTGAGGGCTTGGATGATAAGTGAATGGAAGCGTGACCCATTGGATTGGGCAAACTTGGGCTGTCTGGACTTTGCTGCTCTTCACCCTGTCCTTGGGTGGGAAAGGAGGTCGAGACTATGATGATGATGAATATAAATAATAATAATAATAATAATAATAATAATAATAATAATAATTAGAACACCGTAAAATTGTACAATAACAACTTTGATTAAGAAAAACTTCCTACAGCCATTGCCTACCAGAAGCCGTGCTATAATGAGACTTTGAGGTCAAGGTCACTGAGATCTTGTGCATGTCACCCTTGGTCAACACAGTCAGTAAGTCCACTAAGTTTGGTGACTCTTGCTTTAACCCTTCATGGAAAATTAGATAATATCCGGAATATCCGGAAAAGTCTCTCTCTCTCTCTCTCTCTTTTTACCCCAGGCGATCTCAAAGAATAATCAGCCGATTGGAACCATACTCCTTCCCGGCCTGCGTTCGCCTTCAGGCAATTTTGTAGTACAACTTCAATTCCTAGCTGAAGTTGTTCTTGAGATAACGTGGCTGACTCATTTTTCTGTGTTCCGGATATTATCCGGAGATCCATAAAAAGTGGACAGCTGTCCGACCAAGTTGACCAAGTTTGAAGGTTCTAGGCCAAAGAACCTTTGAATAATCGCAATTTTAAAATAAGTAAGAACAATAGAAATAAAAATAATAACAAAGACTTCTATAATAATAATAATAATAATGACAAAAACAAGAAACTAGAAGCCATCTCATGATGGGAGCTCACGAACCGCGTAGAGGGAAAGTTTTTCCTCGGCACATAATTTTGTACCTCCATTTCTGATATGACGTAAATTCAAAATGTAAAACACACTCAAAGCCAGCCAGTCAACCTCACAACTCGAAACATTACCAATCCGCTCACATTGCAATTCGAGTGGTAAGCGAGCGGGGTGGTAATGTGTTCAGCTTTGAGGTTTTGACTGGCTGGCTTTGTTTGTGTGTGTGTAAACAAGATATCTAATCAGTAACTTGAGCTATCAATCTGAAACTTTCAGGGTATCGAGATATGGCTAAAATCTTGGACGAGTTCGAAAATGGGCACTTGGGGTTATGGTCAAGGTCACCAAAGGTCAAATACTTGACCTTCGGCAGTCCTTTTCGTGACCTTGACCTTGACCCCGAGTACTATTTTCGAACTCGTCCAAGATTTTAGCCATATCTTGATACTCTGAAAGTTTCATGCATGTTGATAGCTCAAGCCGTTCATGAGATATTTTGTTGACCCACACACAAACAAAGCCAGCCAACCAACATCTCAACTGAAAACATAACCACTCTACAAGCTTCGCAACGAGAGTGGTAGACCTCCATCATGGATGAGGCTATTTTTAGAAACATCAGTAATGACAATGATGATGATAACAACAATAATAATAATAATAATAATAATAATAATAATAATAATAATAATAATAATAATAATAAACAAAAAAAATAACAATAATAAAATAATAATAATAATAATAATAATAAATAATAATAATAATAATAATAATAATATAAAAACAATAATAAAACAGACACTGGACGGGACGGTGGACACTCCTAATGGGGGATATTTTTAACCTCTCTCTACGGTAGTCCTGAATATAAGCGTGTTGTGACAGCAAGAATAAATAATAGAAAATAAATCACATTACTATTCCCGCCTGCTGAGGTGGGATAGTTTAAGTACCACATGCACACGTTTGGCGAATATATAAGGAAAATTCCCAGATATTTAATGACCTGCTTTCATTAACGTGTCTATTTTAAGAGAGAGAAAATCAGATTCTATATCCAGGTATCTTATGAAATCGAGGAGTGAGTTTAATTTCATCCTTTAAATAGTCATCAGTTAGTTATAATTACATACAAAGAATTAATTACTGGATCTGGATGGCGTTCGTCACGCATGAAAAGATTTCATTCTTTGGGGGATAAAGATAGTTTATGTATGGAAAGATTAATTATAAAGGGATTACTTTCTACAATAATAAGCCATTACTTTTACCGATGAACCAATAATTAACACTTCGCTGACGGAGTATTATGCCTCTTATACCTCGAGATGTACAGCTTTTTCCAGGAACACGTGTTATTACGCGGTTTGCAAGAACACACCATAATGCCCCAAATTAGATGATTCCAAGAATGATTGCCAATTAGGACGAGATAACTAGGAAATCTTTCATTAATGTTTGGGGGGTCTGCTGAAGCAATTACAATTACCAGGTTCAGAGATAGATTAGATTTCGTCTTACATCTGACCCGCTGAAAGGACAGGTTAATGGACTTTATGCAAATGTCAGGCAATTATAGCAATCATGGCGACGTATGGGTTATCTTCTCCCGGATATATACCCCAGATTTAAACAAAGTGGCCAGTAATTAAAGGCTGTATCTATCTCCATAAAACAGAAGACCAGCCAACGACGTAGACAGACAGACCAAAATATGCCGCTACTATTCCATTCCATCTACTTTCCTTTTAGGGCACGCACGTCACCTTCCTCCATGACACATCATATCAAAGAGAATAATCTACGAAGAAAAACATACTAAGCCTCTCTCACCTCCGGAATATTAGTCAGCAGAAAGAAAAGTAAGAGTTAAGAGAGGTGAACTACTAAACGAACTATTGCCCCAGACTGATCCCTCTAAATAAGGCCAGGTACTTTCTTTTCTGCAGTATGACCATGGCGATTTACTCCAGACAGCACAGGAAATTAGAGAAACACTGCTTTTGTGGGAGGTCCAACGCGTAGGCCAAAGGGAAAGTTGATGGTCGCGGTGGGATGGTTGCCTTGGTGGTCTTTTAATATATCTGGCCATTTTTTATTTCTCTGTCTGCCTGTCTATCTATAGGTCTATATCTATCTATCTGTTTACATACCTATCCATCTACTTAGCTGTCTACGTATCTATATATGCATGAATACTCTCTCTCTCTCTCTCTCTCTCTCTCTCTCTCTCTCTCTCTCTTGCCGGACTTCTTAATTTGAGGGGCTACGTCGACATAAAAGCCTCCCTACATTTTCATCCCTACTAAGCAACGACTCCTCATACCATGACACACCACCCTCCCTGACATACACCTTGGCCCGATTTACCTTCTGTGTGTTTCTGTTATCTGCTCCGTTAATAAATTCCTGTGTGTTTTTCATGCAACCTATGTCGATATTTAAAAGATTCCATTAAAATACATGAATACAGTAAGGTGTAGTATAAATCGCCAAGGAAATAAATAAATCGCCAAGGAAAATGTGCAAGACAAGCCCCTGAGCTAACGAGACTCGAGCCCTCATACCCCTATTTTCTTAACAATCTCCCTCTCCTTCTCCAAAAGTCTGTTTTAACTTTAGTCCTGTATGGAAGGAAGATGCATACTGGTAGTTACAAATGCTTAATTCTTTGGGGGTAAATTCTGTAGTTATGAACGTTTACATATGGTTTTCTTTCACGTGTATTTGTTGTCAGTATTTACTTCATATCATCACCATCATCATATCACCATCATAAAATCATTACCACCACCACCACCACCACCACCATCATCATTATCACCTTCATAAAATCATTACCACCACCACCACCACCACCACCACCATCAACATTGTCATCATCATCACTATCACCTTCATACTGACCCTTATTCCCTCCTAAAGACGGAATGAGGCAGGATCCATAAAAGCAAGGTGGGAGAAAGTACAAAAGTGGGAGACCTGTCAACAGTCATGCCCAGGGTCAAGCCTAAGTGAGACCTGGCTGAACAAACCAATAATTTAGAGGCGTGGTGAAACATTGAGAATAATTTGCCTCAACATTTCTGAACACCAAGCGAGGAAAAGAATTACAGAGTGCGATTCCGACTGCTCTTGCTCCTTTAGCCTTAGGATTTCTTTGTATTTTAATCAGGGTACCATCACACGATTATTTTCACCTTAAGAGGGTTCTATAGTAAAGGCAAAAAAATAGGTTCAGTTAAAAATTCAATCAAGCCTCTCCAGATCAGTCTCCTAAGAGCTAAAAAAATTATCTTAATATGGAAAATAAATAAAATGACATCCTTCTAGCAAAGAGATTTTGTAAAAAATTATTCATAAAATTATTTTGATGGGCTTTAATATTCTGTTCTTCCACACTAATTCACTCATATATTTCGCCTTTATCTCGAGCATTTTCTTTACTCCTTAATTATGTTTTTTTTTTTTTACTTGCAGTATATTATTACACGTGTACCTTTGCACTGTCTTGTAAACACAGTATAATACATTTAATTCAGGTGTGGGAAAATTTTTTGAACCAAAGATGACACATACAATCTTAATTAATCCCTCCACTATTAGGGCACGAGGGTAAGCAAGTGAAATGTCTGATAACAGCAAGAAGAAAGTGTAAAACGACTTCACCTTAGTGAAGAAGGTAAATGTATTCATGCTCTCTCAACAGGATTATTTTGTTCACCTTAATCTCCTCAGTTGAGGAAGTATATTTTTGTTGCAACTACACTGTGTTATTCACACCACAAAGCCAGTCAGGAGACAGGACGTGTGTGCTGGGCATTCCCCAGGTCCTGTCCTCCCCACTTACTGTTTTTTAATCAGCCCATACACCACTGACCGGGCTAATGTATGGCCCGGCCTGCACTATATGTGCAGGGAATCTTTAACGAACGAACGAACTGTGTTATTGAGCTAGAGATTTCATAGGCTTCTGCTGGTAAAGGCATTAACGAAGAGTATATTTAAGTCACCCAGCTAGAAAAGCCTTCCCTAATTTAAATAAAATTGTCTGGAAGTAACAAAAATCGCACAAATTAGAAGTCGCTTAGTTGAACGATGCTAACTACTCTGAAATTTTTATTCCTTGATGGGAATGACTGGCAAAAAAAAATCACAAAAAATGCTGTAGAGTCTGATACCGGGTTGGAAGGAAGGAGGGAGGGAGGAGGAACTAGACTGTGATGAAGTGAGTTAATGGGAAAGGAAGAAGTGTCGAGGTTTGAGTGCTTAACCAGTGCCATTTTCTATATCTCATTCGTGGTGCTGCAAGACAGTTTTATTCACCTTCACAGAGGCCCGCGGAGGTGAAGTATTCTTTCTATCTATTGCCAGACGCCTTAATCCCGTAAGGGGTGGCCACAAACAAATCGCCTCCATGTCTCTCTGTCCCCCGCCATTTCACTGCCCTGCTCCCAGCTCACACCCCCCTCTCTCATATACCTCTCCATTCCATCCCTCCATCTTATCCTTGGCTTCCCCCTCCCTCTCTCCTCCTCCACCTTACTCACATACACTCTCCTCGTCAGTCTCTCAGTCCATCCTCTCCACATGGCCAAACACCTTAATGTGTTTCTCCTAACGCTTCCTATCACATCCACATCCACATCACAACAGTATATACTGTAGTATTAATGAATACTATATTTAACCTCTCCAGCTCAGAGTTTATCCACAGCAGAATAAAATCGTCCGTAATTAGGGAAAATAAAGATGAGAAAGTCTCTTAACTAAAAAGATACGTCTAACATGCTCGGCCAGTACTTTGTAATAAAGGGTCAATAGGAAAAACACAAAGGGAGATATCTGCAACGAAATTTGTTTGTCCATAACGTAACGCTAAGAGGTTCCTATACGATTCCCTCTCACGTCGAACAGAAGCGTCTGAATTAAAATGAAATTAAATACTAGAGTTCTTGTAATAACGAGAGCGTTAACAGTGGCCTTATTAACTCTCTCAGATTCCTGTCACTCACTCTCGCCCGATTAAAATCGTCTTGGGCGAGCTGGAATAGAGCGCAAGAGTTATTCAGCCTATTAAAGGGTTATGTACTCGAACAGCGTTTCGTGGTTAGGAGACAAACAGAAACACATACGAGAGATACAGGGACAAATATACCGTTTCAGTGCCGGCCGCTTCAGCTCAGTATGTACAAACCGGCAACCCAGCCTTCTGAAAACCGTGTAATCAGTATAAATTGCAGTGAAAACCCTTTGAAAACGCCCTTAATAGCCCGCAGTTACCTGCATTAATGTGCCGTGTTCGGAAATACGCTTTTAATGGGCGTGAGACTTGACCATGGCGGCAAAAAAATCATAAAAAATCCTCCCGCGGTCTTTCGTGCCTTTTCTGTCGGTAATTCTGGGTGGAGGGTGAAGTGCCACTCGGATCCCCCTTTCTCCCTCAACCACATCCCCTCCTGTCTCCCCCGTACCCCCTCCCACTTGTGGTCTTCTCCCCCCTCCCACCTCCCCCCTCCCTCCTCTGCCTCCTCCTCTCCCCAACACTCCGTCTCCCACATCTTTTCTCCGTTCTCCTTCCCCCATTCTTCTCTCTCTCTCTCTCTCTCTCTCTCTCTCTCTCTCTCTCTCTCTCTCTCTCTCTCTCTCTCTTCCTCCACTGCCCCCCTCCTCCCCAACCTTTTCTCTCTCTCTCTTCCCTCCACTGTCTCCTCCAACAGCATTTGGCCCCCCCCCTCCTCCCTTCCTCTTGTGCACCCCTTTCCCATGTACTCTCCTTTCACTATCCCTCCCACCAGTCCCAAACTCTCCCATTTTTCATCTGCTATCCTTCCCCACAGACCCCATCCCTAGCCTTATGGGTTCGTCCCCGGAGTTGGAGGGAGTTGTAAAATGAGGAATAATGAACAGGGAATAGAAAGCAGAAGAATCAGAAGGGAAATCAAAGAACATGGGAGAAATGGAATGCGAAAATCAATAAACAAAGAAGAGATGAATAGGAAAGGGGGATCTGGAATGCAGGCATCAATGGGATAAAAAAAATAACAGAATTCAAGAATCAATGAGATAGGGTGAGATGGAATACAAGAACTGATGCGCAAGAGAGAGACGGAATGCAAAAACCTATGCACAGGAGTGATGGAATGCACGAATCAATGAAGAAAGGACAGAAAATGCAAGAATACGCAAGAATCAAGAGGAAAGGGAGAGATGGATTGCAAGTATGAATGAGAAAAGGAGAGCAGGGATGCAAGAATCAATGGGAAAAGGAGAAATGAAATGCAAGAATCAGTGCTCAAGGAATCCAAGACTTACGAGTAGTGCACAAGGGAGAGGAGGTATGCACGATTCCGCGCACAAGGGAGAGAAGAAATGCAAGAATCTGTGTACATGGGAGAGATGGAACGCAAGATTCAGTGCACGAGGGAGACAAGGAATGCAAGATTCAGTGCACAAGCGAGAAATTAAATGCAAGAATCATTGAGAAAGGGAGAGATAGAACGCAAGACTCAGTGCACAAGGGAGAGAAGGAATGCAAGAATCAGTTTATTAGGGAAACATGGAATGCAAGGATCAGTGCACTAGGGAAACAGGATGAAAGATTCAGTGTACAAGGGAGAGAAGGAATTCAAGAATCAGTAAACAAAGGAGAAATGGGATATGAGACTCGGAAGCAGGGAGGTGAACAGCAAGCAGAAGGGCTGAGCATAGTGAATAAATCGACATAGGAGTTACGAACATACGGATCGAATAGAAAAATCAATAACTATGACGAACAAAATGAGCTGAAGAACAAAGAAAAATGAGCACGGGACAGATGACAGACAGAATATAAAAAATGGGAATTAATGAAAATGTGGGAGATATTAGAGAGAATCAAAAGGAAGAATCAACAGAGAAGGAACAGATAATTGGAATCAGAAGAATAATGGTGCAAAATGAAGATGGCTCGAGAGAGAGAGAGAGAGAGAGAGAGAGAGAGAGAGAGAGAGAGAGAGAGGGGGGGAATCAAAGGAGAGAAATAGTGAAGATAATCACAAGGAGGAAACATTAGGGAACAGACAAGAGAGAATCAGAAAAAAAAGAGTCATTCATGGTGAAATAATTAATAACAGGTAACACAATGAAATACAAGAATCAAAAGAAAGACGATGCGGTGAGGGAGAAACAAGAAGAACAACGAAAAAATAATTGACAGAGAAGTAGGAGTACGCAACAGCTTATACGAGGAATGAGAATCGAGAAATGGAGATGAAAAAAAAAAAGTTGATAGAAACTACAAGGGGAAATCAGAGAACAACGAGCCCGTAACGAAATATGTGTTATTAAATTGAGTGCAAGAATCAGAAGACAAAAGATGGGACGAGTAAAGGAAGAGCAAACACGAACGAAGAACAATTAAAGGAGAACTGATAACGAAAAAAAGGGAAAGCAATTACAGACCAGCGGCCCGGATCGGAAAACAAAAATGAACAAGGCAGAAATAATCCATGACAAATAATTCGGAAAAGGTAACAGACAGCAAACAGATAGCTTAACAGAAAATAGAAAGGTATGAGGATAAAAGCAAGAATCAGAAAGGAAGGGAGGAACGACGAGAAGAGGGCAAAAACTAGACCACAGAGAAAAAGTATCAAACAGAACGGACAGTAGAGTGAAATGTAAGAACCATGAGGTGAAAGCAGAAACGAGGGCAAAAACAGAGGTGATGAATAACGTACAACAGTGAGCAAGCAAAAGATCATAAATACCAAGGTGGTGACATGTGAAAGTGTGGAGGGCTATCTGTTGCCTATTTAAGGGCTAATGGCCTTCGAGAACAGTCGGTACTGCTTAGGCCCAGAATCAAATAAGGAGCGCTACTCTAGGGAATATACGATGATTCGCAGCACCTCGAACTTAGCTATGTCTTTTGCATGTTACACCGTGACATTTTCCTCTATGTTACTGATTTAATATGCAAGAGTGTACTGTGGTGCAATGTGAAGAAATAAGTAGCAAGGGAAGAGGTACTGCGAAATCCTCCAAGTCACTTATAATACCACCAAAATAATATTCAAGATGAGGAGGGTAACACTCACTTCCAACAATTCATCAAAGAACTGAATATTTGACCTTGACTTGTTACCTTAAACTACTGACATATTACCATTAAAATTGAAATACTCCCTTCTTGTCTAACCCTTAATCCTTCCATCCACATTGTTCATTTTAAATAAAAATTGGTTAGGTTGACTTTGCTCAGTGACCTTAACCTTTGACCTTTCCCTCTGACCTTTGAGCTATGCGTGATTGTTTTCAAAATCGAGTATCTTCATCCTTGCTTTAACCTGAATCCATCCACAGAGTTTAATACATCCGGTAAAACGTGTTTAAGCTGACATCGCCATGCGACGTTGACCTTGAACCTAATGTCCTCATAAAACATTATGTCAGCCTCTTTTGATATCCTCAGCTCATCCATCATTTTTGACTCAGATGAAGTTAAAACTATTTTAATTCTTTTGTTCACACACAGATACACGGGTAGAACTTTGACCTTGGCTCGTGACCGTGACCTTTGACTGACTCTCCTCATAAACGAATCCCTTCGTTCCTGTCTGATCTTTAACACTACCACGAGGTTTAGTCTAAATAGAAAATTTACCTTGCCCTGTGTCTTTGACCTTTGATATTTTGTTAGAAAAACCAATAGCTTTACTCCTTGCCTTACTCTCAAAGGTATCACATAGATTGACTAATATCAAATCGCAGTTAAGTTATTTTGTTAACTTCCACTCACATGGATCGAATTTTGACCTTGCCCTGTGGCCTTGGTCTTTGGCATTGTTTTCTTTTCATCCTTACCTTGTGCTCAGTCATTTCCTAAAATATTACTCTTATTGGGTAAAAACTGTTTAATTTGATTCTGTTGGGTTATGGTTTGGCCTAGTCCTGTGATCCAAACCTTTGACTCACTGTCCTAAAAAAAAAAAAACAATAGGTTTCCTTACTGACAAACCTCAACCCTTCTAGTAAATCTGACACACACACACACACACACACACACACACACACACACACACACACACACACACACACACACACACACACACACACACACGCACGCGCGCACGCGAAAGACGAAAGAGTCTGCAAACAGATATCAATTAAGAGCATACAGAACATGAAAGAAAAGCATTCGGGAGCCGAATGCTGATCGCCCGCCAGAGTATGTTGTTGGCCAAGTTAAAAGCTACTTACAAACTAAATGGGAAGAAAATTATCAAAAATTTACCGAATTCAGTCACCGAGTTTCACAAAAAGCCAATCCTTATTAAAAAATGACCTTTGGCAGCTATTTTGGTGACCTTAACCTTGACCCCGAGTGCTCATTTTCGGACTAGTCCAGTGGTTCCCAACCTTTTTTGGTCCTGTGGCCCCCCGAGAAAATTATGAGAAGCTCCATGGCCCCTATATAACTCAGATCGTATATTTATATATTTTTAATTTTTGATATTGTGCAGAAAACGGTAATTACCCCAATATACTTAAGGCTAAACTAGCACAGTAAGGTATATTTCATACTTGATTTCTGTCAGGTTTTACCCAGACCAAATACCTTATAATATCTTATATTACCAATAAGGCCCATGGCCCCCCAGTCAATGTCCCATGGCCCCGCTCCCAGGTTGGGAACCGCTGGACTAGTCCAAGGTTTTGGCCATATCGTGATACCCTGAAGGCTTGATGTTGATTGTTCAAGCCGTTCAAGAGATATAATGGTGCTAAAGGCTGGCGATAAAAACTGTCTGACTTTAGGCAGCAATTTTGGTGACCTTGACTTTGACCTCGAGTGCCCATTTTCAAACTTGTTAGTTTTCGGCCATAGCTGGATACCGTTAAGATTTCATGTTGATAGTTCAACCCGTTCATGAGATATAATGGTAACAGATACACACATCCACACCGACACACAGACACGGGCAAAAACATATCACCTCGCCTTGGTAAAGGCGGGCGATAATAACGTAATGGATAAGAATCAGGAGGGTTAGAAATAACTGAACCGAGGAGAGAAAAGAAAGAAGAAGGAAAGTTGACCAATGAGCAAGGAAGAGATAGTGGTGAAAAAAATATTGCACATGATTATCATATTTATATAGGGAATTATCACATGAAAAGCTAAAAATCAAGAGTGAATACTGAAGAACAAAAAGCAAGAATGAGGTATTAGAGAAGGCCTAAGAAAATAACTATCTAATTATCTACTTACTGCCCTAAGCTGCATCCTGTGAGGAGGATCCCAAGGAGAACTTCCAGGCATTTCTGTCCCAGCTTGGAGACAACCTGCTTTTCCCAAGACGCATCACTCTTCCTCACAGACGCCCACATTTCATCACTTCTCCTCATTCTCAGTCTCCCTCTTCTGGCAACAAAACAAATAGGAATACGGATAAAAAACGGAGAAACAACAAACAAAACACGAAGCAAACCAGACACAGAAAGTTGTGGAGATCAGCGAGCAAAATTAACATATAAAGAATAACAGAAAGAATTATGAAATGAAAACAAGTGAAGAAAAGAACCCGCCCCAACCTGTACTTACCAACATATGTTTTCTTGCCCTGCTTGGCTTTCAGCCACGTTGTTCCCCAGTGTGCTGGGGCTTTTACTGAAAGGTTAACGCCCTCAAGACAACGACTTCTCTTTTCCCTTCTATTTTTCATTTATGTCCTACATGTTATATGAGTTTCTTCATCAATAAAAATTTTTTGAACTGGGAGGAGGGGAGCTTTCAATAACTTCTTCACTTCCGGGTGTTGTCTTAAGCTGCAAGCATTAAATAAAATAACGCCCTCTGGTTGAAGCTTAACATTAATTAAAGTAAGACGTGACTATGAAAATTACACTGAATGGGTCCTAAGAACTAAGAATATCAAACGAATGGGAGGGATGGAGTACAGTTGAAAATAATGAAATGAGAAATGGACAAAACAAAATAACAGTGAAGCAAAAGGAATAAATGAGGTAAGCAAGAAGTGAACACGAAGTATTCAGAATGGATCAGAAGAACCACAGCGAAAATGAGCGACAGGGAATGGTGGAAGTCAATGAACAAATAAGAGGGAGCACAGACTGTAGTATGTAACAGAACAGAAAAGTTAATAACAAAATTACTGTTAGCACAGAATGGATAATGCATACTGAGTAAAAAGAACGAAAATGAAGCATAGCAAATGATGGACAAAAGTAACAAGTGGTGGGTAAAGTACCAGAAGCACCAGAAGGACTGAAAAGGGAAAAGAATAAGAGAAACTGAGGGACAGCAAAACGGAAGAACGTTGTAGAGGGAGATCATTATCTATCTACCTATCTATCATATATATAGACAGATAGATAGATAGATAGATAGATAGATAGATAGAGATAAAACAAGAGAGAGAGAGAGAGAGAGAGAGAGAGAGAGAGAGAGAGAGAGAGAAACTGACTAGAAAAAAAATGACAAGAAAGCAGACGGACATACGGACGGAAACACATCGATCAACCTACCGATCAGGAAGTATACAAAGAATATTACCGAGAACAGGAAGCTCAAGAGAGAGTACACCCTCTCGCCTCTCTTACATTACCTAGTTTTAACCCCTTTACTACGTTGGATCTCCTCAGTGCAGAATAGTCATATGGCGGTAGTTCGAATGTAGCTAACTTCCATCTACTGAAAATTCAAGTAGATAACTTCTGATCCCTTCACTACGAGAAGTCTTTCGTAAGCTGAATGCTCAAGCGGCCAAGCCTGACCGTAGCAAGTATAAAACTGTTTAATGATAGAACCAGAGAAGAGAAAAGTAACTGGCAGTAGGAGGAATATTTTAAAAGTCTTCATCGTACCGTACAAGTTAAAGAAGAGCGTTTGTAATCCAACACAACAAGTGGTCTCGTTTACACAAAATTAAATTTTCTAGCAGTTGAAAGGATTACCATTAAGTCACTGAATCCGACGACGTAGATTTCGTTTCCATCAGGCCACTGCCACACAATTTTGTTAAGTTTAGGGGAAGATGTTTTTCATTTTATGAGATATATCTTGTTATGGAAGGGTTTGCGAAGGCTACATTAACCTATCCAGTTCAGTATGTCTCCCCTTAAGCTGAATGAATTCGTCTGGTGTGTTAAAAATAAATGAACAGAAAAGACGCCCTTGGACTGAAGGGCTTAATAAGACGCCATAGTACTCAAGGGGTTAATAGAAATAAGTGAGGCTAAACCTAATTTATCCCCGTCCTTCAACAACACTTCCTTTCACTAGGGATGCGAACGCTTCCTAAATTTTTGACAAATTTTGAATTGTGGCGAGTTCATACGGACGTAAATGGTGAGTGAGAACAGGCATCAGGGAGTGGGAAACCGCTGCTGATTACAGACCGAACCTTCATCATCCCGTCCGTCCGTCCTCTCAATTGGTGATTTACGTACTATACAATGGGTATTTAATTTGTAGTCCCCTGGCGGATATCTTTTTATAATCAATATCAATTTCGTAGCTGCTGAGTTCCCTATTGCACGTGAGGGAGGATGTTATGGGAGGTGATAATAGCGTATCGGGGGAGAAGGTTGTAATCAATGGGGACGACATTCCACCTGGGGTACCTAACCTGCAATTAGGTATCAATCACCACCTCCCTTTCTCACCACTTGACACTTTTTTCTTTTTTCTTTTTTTGCCGTCCAGTAATTACAACGGCCTGGCCACCCACATCGCGTCCTAATAACCCATAAAACCTCATAATTCCTAGACAAACTCCCATAGAACAGAAAAGATCTTAAATCACTGTCATTATTTCCAGAGTCATATTCTCCTGGCTGATAGAGATGGTACTAATAGGCTGTAAAATGCCTACAAAATATCTCCCTCCTCCTCCAGCTTACTGCAGCCCATAAACCTCACAAATTTCCAAACACATATGCATAGGACAGTAAAGGGTTAAATCACAATAATTATCCCCTGCAGTAATCGTCTCCTGTTCATAACCACGGTACTAATAAGCTGTAATATGTTTACATAACATCTGCCTCTTCGAAATCCCTACAACCCATAAGCTCCTCATAAATCCTAAACATAATCCCATAGAACAATGAAGGTCTTAAATCTAAGTGATTATTTATTATTGCAATATTCCCTTGGCTGACTGATATGGCACTAATAAGCTGTAAAATTTCAGCTCAGTGGCTACCACCGTGGACTCTCTATAACCCATGAACCTCTCAAATTCCTAAACACTCCTATATAACAAAAAAGGGAATAAATCACAATCATCATTTCTTACAGTAAAATTCCCCTATTCCCTTTTCGTTTTAACTTGGCACAAATATTAGACCTTTTACAGCATATTTCACGTAGCTATATTGCAGAGAATGACAGCATTATGGCTCTGTATCCTCTCCAAACAGTTTCTTTATGAGTAGTGTCGTATCATTTGTGTTAATCTATTGCAATGATTCATTATTCAAGGTGTGCAGATAGCAATTTCAGGTCAAGTAGGAGAGAAATGAGTCTAATTGATAGGCTGGCACTATTAGCCAGTAGCCTATAAATTCAAAGTATCCACCACCTCAGACCCCCACACTATCCAAGCGGTAGTACGACCCTCCTGGATCCACCTCGGGCAAAAAACAAAAAAAATACTGCGGTCTCCCCTCCCCACAGCCGCCAACCCCACCAGACCTTTCAGAAAACTGACACCGCGACTTATCACCATAATAAGGCAACGCGGCTCCTCCCGGCCCAGTTTGAAAAGCCATTAGCGAGGCGGTGGTTTGCGCATGATGCATAGGATAATTTGTCTCCATGATGGCTGGGACTACTTGTTTATGGTGCCCAATGTAGGGGGGGGGAGGAGGAGGAGGCTGATAATATGGGCGCGCGCGCGCACACACACACACACACACACACACCTATGTATGTACTCAGTCCCGTATTTTGTTTACACACACACACACACACACACACACACACATACACACATACACACACACACATGTATGTTCTCAGTCCTGTATTTTGTTTACACACACACACACACACACACACACACACACACACACACACACTACCTGGGAGGGGGAACATCAAACCTGGGAGCAAATAATGGATAGCAGACAACATAAGAGGGGAGTGAATGTGAAGTTATTGCAAGGGGATGAATTGTGAGTGTTATTGGATGTCATATACATTATTTCTTATTGCAAATTACTAGCATTACTATGACGGAATGATGCACGAGCGCACTAAGGAAGGTTCATAATTACTGTATAAATTAGCTGAGGGGAACATTCAACCACACTACACATACAGATGCAGAGAAAAGTCCAGAATGCATACAGAAAACTGAGGAGCAGCGAAAAGAATAGCTGTGAGTGTTAAAGAGGAGCACACAGATGGTCCATATTTCAGCCAAGAGTCCATACTTCTGACAAAACAGCACCATCCCTCATTTCGACCTTGATTTTTTTTTACCTTTCCTGGGCCAAATTTAATCTCTTCTTTCTGTGATGGTTCTGTCATTGTCTCATATTTGATACAAATTTACTCAATAGTTTTCCCGTGCTTTACTGAACAGACAGACATACAAATAAAGCGGCCTAATATCATAACTTTCTTGGCTGAGGTAATAATGATTGCATTTATAATGGAAGACTGAAATAGATCGCAATACCTAGAAAAATATAATATATAATAATTTAAATCGATATACCGTAGTTTCTTAATTCGGAGATTTTCCACTGGAGAATAAAATCGTTTGTCATTAGTCAAGGTAACAAAAAAAAAAATGTTTCCTGAGGTTTAGCAGCTGCTTGTAGTCCAAGGTGGAAGAAGGCTTCTGTCTGACGGTCATTTAAGCAACACCTGTAATTTTTAGATATCATCAGCCTCCACCCCACAGCACAAGATGTAATCAACAATGACAGTAAAAGATAGGGCATCTCCTACTGTCAACGAGCACAGGCCTCAGAAATTACTGCAAAAAAACTAAAAGGTTATCCACACCTTCGCGATCTCAGCTTTAATAGTGGAACCGTAAGGATTAAATACAAATCTTATCCATAATTTATGAAATGCGGATGCACTCTGTAGATGCTAGTTTATCCAGAATTACTACCCTAAGCCTTATTTTGAGAATTCGTTACCGAGGCTAACTTATCGCAGATAGTTTTGAAAATGTATTTTACAAAAGTTGCAGGAAAAAGTACATAAGCCAGTTATTTCCACGCCAGCTTTAATTTACTGTCCCGTATAAGGTTTAATTACTTCTCCGCGAGCAAAGTAGAAGCAATGAAGACGGAGAGAAGAGAGAGTGGGGATATAATTGTTTTCCTATCAGAAAGTACGGGAGTTAAGAGACAGCCACGACTAATCTAATATCCTTACGGGAGACCATTAATAACATGCATAACTGTTGTTACCCTCGGGCTGGACCTGTTCGGCACAAGTTTCCTCCTCCAGTGTAGCGTTGTCTGGCCCTTCATAATTAATGCGCCTCACAGCAAACGCAGCACAACCTAAGAATCATCTCCAGAGTGTTACTGATAACATGAAAAGTGGATACATGTGAATGCATATCATCACCATCATCATCATCATCCTGACTATTATATAGGGTGATGAGATAATCTAAGTAAGGTATAATCATACTGAATGAACGTGATAGTAAACATTTTAAAACACTTTTTATACATTTGTAACTAAACTCGCGAACAAAGAACACAGATAATCAATGTATCCCAGCAGCCTTTCATGATTGGTGAGGCTCTGTGCTCTCCCTTCTCCTACCTCCTTCCACCCCAACGCACCAGCATATACCTACTATAATCTCACACCACCAGGAGCAGAAGCGAAGATCCCTCGTAAATATTATAAACCAGACTCTAGATTAATTCCGTCGCCGCAAAATAACTATCCCATGCTTCAGTTTGGTCAGATAATGTCAAGGTTAATGGAAATTTCGGCCCAGTAAGAGCTTGATGTGATAGGTGAGGTAAGTCCATGGCTGACTATAAATACTGACATTGAAGGTGTAATTATGGTAGTTTAACTTAATTGTTTTTTTTGGAATTTCGAGTGTTGGCCATTGCAGTACGGTGACATTTTTTTAACTGTCACTACTTTCAACGATTTTCTTAGCTTAGGAAGGCAGCCGACTAGGGAAGGGGTTAAAAAAGGTTATATCTAAACTGATTAGTTCGAGAAGTCAATCTCAATCTAAACTAGAAAGCAGGTAGAATTCGCATACCTCAGCCAAAGCCAATGTCACCAAACCTATAAAAACGAATCTACAGTTTTCAGGTTATGCCATGACCAAAAACATCACTGTATCAGTTTTCTACCAGTGATAAATCATCACGTATGATATTGGAAAATAACAACATATCCTAGAAAACAGGAAAACATTTATTTACATACCTTTAAACAGTCATTATTTTCAGACACAAAAAGAAACAAGTACATTTACATGATTTAGAATAAACAGCAATTTCCATATAAACTATAAAGCATTTATATTTACACATACATTGTATCATACTAGAACAAATAATACAAGAATTTATAACAACATTTCAGAAATATTAAATTGTTTAATTTAGCATCATCTCAGCTACACACTGGTGGCAGATGCATGTTTCTTCCTTGAATGGAAACCATACAGCGACTCGGTAAATAACGCTTCCCCCCCCCCTCCTCGCAAGCATTTTTAATGATATTTTTATCAATTAGACCAGGATTTATCCAGATCCATACTAAATTACACTAGTTAGAACATTTTCATGAATCACATATGCCTGAATTACCATTAAGTTCTGGGCATTAGTTCCATAGACATGCAAAAATCTGCAAAATTGCCCTACTTCGCAATGTTGACCAAACAAAAAGAAAAAAATCCTGGATCCACATCTGGATGCGGATCAGCCTCAGAATCTAAACAACTTTTCCTTGGCCAATGGGCCATCCCTCCGGAAAATTCAATGGAAGTTAGACTGACTTTTTTATATATTTTGTAAACAAACAAACAAACACGGGTGATCACATCAGCTCCGCCAAGTTTCGTTGGCGGAGGTAATAAACCGTCTAAAGATTGCGAGAATTAAAAAAAATTAGGGAGGCAACAACTGCGGAAAAATTGTGTGACATTCTCGGAGTGTGCTTCTTCTATACATATATTCGAATACTGCTGTATATATGCCTGTATCTGTAAATCGTATGGCCTGACAATCAATGAAGAAGCAGAACAGAAGGTTCGTTTAGTTGCTCAGAACCTTAATCTCGGTTGAAGTTGAACAGAATACCTGCCGTTACTTGGATGCTTGTTCTGCTATATGATGGTTTTACAGCCAGCTTTGGATGGCTACCCACCCTGAATTTCAAACTTTTTGGTTACATATTGAATTTTCAAGTCATTAACCGAAAATCTGAGAAAGGTGATTCGCGATACCCAGCTCAAGAACATGTACAGTAGTTTTCAGGCCAATTAGCCTAGTTATAATGGCGTGAGGCAATGGTAACAAGTGCTGGCATCAAGATTCCGAGAAAAAAACAACAAATTCTCTCTTCAGTAAATGTTCGTCATTTTATTATAATGGGCATTTGTAAATCTGTAAGCTTAAAAGTCATTTAAATAATCTTGATCCATTACGCTTTTTGTATAAATGGAAAGGAAACACAGAGATAATAGTGTTGCAAGTCATTGCAATTTATCGAGCGTATTAGATGTGTCAGTGCACCATATTAAGTACAGACACCTACTTCAGAATGTGCAGAATGACACAATAACATTCTTACCTACTTATTAGTGTGTCAACGAGGCCTATAAATTATTAGGGTGATAATTTTTGGAAATCAGGAAATATGTTTTGGGTAAGAAGCAAAGGCTTATTCACTTCACTGTGATGGAATCATTTAAATTATATTCGCGCTTAAATTAGACGATTTCTTCAGTGTCTAGTAAACTTATTGCAGCGCCAGGTATTAATAGTTTGTTTCTAGACTCTCCACTATCAGAAATCTCTCATAAATGAGTGAAATAATCTCAAAAAGTACCAGGAAGGCAAAGCAAAAGAAAAGTTTTGAGCGTGTTAAATGACAATATATTTTTGAGAACCATATGCAAATGCTCTGATGCAAAAAATCAAAGACACTTTCACCCATGAATTCCTAGTCCTTTCTGTAAATCTCATTAACACACACACAATAAAATGCACCAAACCACACACTTATTCATAAACACATAGAAACACATAGTCATACATACACAAAACACAAACACAAACACACACATATACAAACTCTCCCAAACACACACACACACACACACACACACACACACACACACACACCGCTCGCTGGTGCAGTGGTAACGTTCTCGCTTGCCAACTGGTGGACGGGAGTTCGCGCCTCGCTCGGCTGCGAAAAGTTTCACTGACGAAGTGGGTGGTTACTGTCCCCCTTGAGCAAGGGGACGGGTGTGTGCATGTGTGAAGGTCACAGCCTTGCCCTTAGATCGGACTATATGAGCTCTCAGCTCCCTTCCGGGAGGGTAAAAGCTGACGATCATGACCATCAAGTGATCCTGACCGAACCGGTGAATTACACACACACACACACACACACACACACACAAACACACACACACACACACACACACACATGAATTCAAGTAAACACACTAACGCAAGTAAACACAAACACAAGCACGCTCACAGAAACAAATATGTCCTCACACATAAACAAGCGCATACACAAACATGCGAACACAAACACAAGCGCACTCACAAACACATATATGCCCTCACACACTAACATGCGCACACACAAACAGGTGCAAACACAATCATGCATACACAAACACGCGTACACACACACACACACACACACACACACACACACACACATATATATATATATATATATATATATATATATATATATATATATATATATATATATATATATATATATACAAACACACAAATATACACAAAAACAAATGCACTAACGTACACATACATGCACAAATCTCTCTCTCTCTCTCTCTCTCTCTCTCTCTCTCTCTCTCTCTCTCTCTCTCTCCACTGTATATTATATAGTGGATGTGGTTTGAAGTTGCAGTGGAACTTACCAAGCTAATTTGCCTTTTTTACCCGTCCCCGCCATGGAGGGTCTCGGGGACGTATTGTTTTCACTTGGTTTGTCTGTTTGTTTGTCAGTTTGTCTGTCAGTTTGTTAACTTTGCGCGAAAACTACGGTTGCGATTTTGACTAAAGTTAAAGGGATGATGGGCTATGACATTCTAATGACCTGATTAAATTTTGGGCCACATTGGGCCAAGGCCCAGGCTGTAGGCCTCAAAAATGTAAAAAAAAAAAAAATCGCCATAACTCCTTTCAAATTTGTCCTATCGTCATGAAACCAACCCTGAATGTGGATCTTTCAAATCTGCTTCCTATAACATGCCTCATTACATCAGGGAGGTCACCCCCCAGTCAGCGGTAGAGGGATGAATGTCAAGTGAGTCAGGCCTAAAATTTGAAGTGGGCATAAAATCGTCAATTTTCATCCGATATACTCCAAATTTGGATTGTGACATCCTCGACTAGATATCCTCTTGTGTTTATACGTCAGCAATAAAATGCCTGTCGGAGCCGGGTTTGCTGTGCCTTGGCACCGCTTCCTGTACTTAAGTTTACAGTGCCAGTGGTACGGAAAAAGCTGTGATTATTTTGTATACAATCCAGACTATTGTTGAAGGCTGACTATAACATCAGTATATACTGGGCCAGTGAAAGGTAGGATATGCCAAGTCCAGCTGCTTAGGTGTAAATTTGTGTTTCAAGGATATGAATAATCTCTGACGATGTGTGATTTCGAATCGATCTTTCGTTTACTTCGTTGTTTATGGATGTTAGATTAACTTGCGGATTTGAAGAGGGGCGCATTCACATTGTTGCGTCAATATACTGTAAGTAGATGCCTCAGCCGCTCGTTAATGTAAACGCCCCTGAACTTCCCTTCTATCTCCCGAGATGAAGAAAGCAGACTGTAGGAAAACCTAAAATTTTTCTGCAGTCCATGTCTTGCAGTAACTAGAGCTCATCGCCATCATCAGCCAAAAAAAAAAAAAAAAAAAAAAAAAAATTAGAATACCTCGGTTCCACTTCCTCTCTTGTGTCATAGCTAGAAATCTGTTTGCATAATCGAACTATAACGAATGTTGGCTTCGCTATCCTGGGCTAGTTTCTTTCTCTCTCTCTCTCTCTCTCTCTCTCTCTCTCTCTCTCTCTCTCTCTCTCTCTCTCTCTCATCTTCCATTCATTGAGGAATACACGGACAGTAAAATGTTAAGGCTGAGTCTTGGTCTGTCCATAAGCCATTTATCTCCATGGTCAGATAAGAAAGGGTGGCTTGTACAGTCTGTACTACCCGCTAACATCTATCTAGGTTTAACCCAATCACTACGATGCCGCATTTTTTTTAATAATAGGCGTTTTTTTTTTTAACTAAGCCTAAACCTTTCGATTTGGTGTAGATAGACATATCATTCATAATCCCTAAAGTACGAGATCCCTTAACCAGGTTGAAAATAAAAATAAAAATTCTGAAAGTGGCAAGCATAGACTAAAAATTTAAAATATGCCACCGGATTCAAGGAGTTATAATCTTAACACAGAGGCGCCATAGCCAGTGTGTCATGTTATCGTGATTCCGGGAAACTTTTATCACCTCATCCACATTGGTTTTGTTTGCATATTACGTCATATCCTCTTTTGTGTTCAAACTTTTTTCTAATACAAAAATACTTTGTACACAATAATACAAGCCACTATCAACATGCCATTTGCAGGCAGAGATATATATACTTTTTTTTTTTCTTTTTTTTTTACTCTCATATGTAAGAAACAGAATCTAAAGGTGAATGTAGTTAAGAGTAAAATTATGGTCTTCGAGAGAAATGCAACCACTGAATGTACAGTGAGGCTGGATGAGGAGGAAATGGAAAATGTGAATGCATTTAAGTGCTTGGGTAGTGTGATGAGTAAGGATGGAAGTTTAGAGGGTGAAGTGCTTGAAAGGGTACAGCAGGGAAGAAAAGTTGTGGGTTCTTTGAAAGCAGTGATAAGGAACAGGGAAGTGAACATGGAAGTAAAAGAGTTGCTGCATGACAGTACTGTGATATCAACTCTAACGTATGGAAGTGAAACTTGGACCTTGTTCGAGAGACACAAGTCAAAAGTAAGAGCAGTGGAAATGAGTTATCTGTGAGAAGCATGTGGAGTTACGTGGAGAGACAGACTGGCAAATGAGGAAGTGAAGGAGTGTTGTGGTGTGGATGTGGATGTGAAAGAAAGCGTTAGGGGAAATACAATGAGGTGGTTTGGCCATGTGAAGAGGATGGAGAGCGAGAGACTAATGAGGAGATTGTATGAGAGTGAGGTGGAGGGAGGAGAAGAAGGGGAGACCAAGGATGAGATGGAGAGATGGAGTGGAGAGGTATATGAGAGAGGGATGTGTGAGCTGGAAGCAGGGTAGTGAAATGGCGTTGGACAGAGCGACATGGAGGCTATTTGTTTGTGGCCATCCCTTGCGAGATTGAGGCGTTTGGCAATAGATAGATAAGTAGATGGATGACCAAAACTTTCATCTCTCCATCTTCAATGTCGATTTCTAACAATAGACGTACAGTCGTAGACCTGTCATCCACTGTCATTGGGCTATGCGAAGTGTACTGGAAAGGAATGGAAATCTGTGCCATGTTACAGTAAGATAAAAAAAATAAAGTAAGAATGAGTGTTAGAAAGCTTCCAGAATCAATAACAATCCGGCCCATGTACTCAAAACATCCCTGCAAAGTCTCATGGTGATCATCTCTGATGATCATAATCCCTAATACAAATTGACTTAATCGACACTAATTCTTACCATAAAATGAGTATGCATAAAGAAGAACATGATAATTTTTTAATTATTTTTTCAGCGCTACGGAGCGTCTAGATAATCTGAGGTTGGTTGAACAAAACGATATATCTTTGAACATTATTTGCGCTTCTCATTTGGTGCATTAAAAAAACATCAGCATATCAGGTTTGTTCCAGTCCAACATTCATCATTATTTTCATTCCTAATCTGGCTGACCTGATAACTAACATCAAGGCTGAGCTAATGCGGTTAATGCACTGCCGCCTTCATTACTTTCAAAACTGATGTGTTTGTGCTGCTGACTCATGAAAATAAAGACAAGTTTTCCGATCTTGTCGCTACAAATGCGTCCGAAATTAATCATATCTCGTTCTACCATTAAGCTGAATCAATTAGTACTAACTGGTCATAGTTAGTGTCACATGGGCAATCAGACGACCTTGGCTTCGAAGCCTGCTAATCTATTGGCTTAAAGCAGAAGCTGGAGTGACGGTCATGGGCCTGGTGAACAGAATCGAATCCTCAAAGGACAGGTGGGGGCTTTTCGATCAAGTTGTACAATTAGCATCAGAAATCCTGTCGTGTCTCCTGCTTTTCTCTTCATGGGGCTCAATAATCAGTCCAGTGAATCAGCGGCAACTGACATCGATGACTTGGTATGGCACTAGTACAATGTCATCAGTGTCGATTGCTACAGCTTCACCCACTGATTTACAAAATTCATGGAGAGAAGAGCAGGAGAAGTGACAGGACTTTTGATGCTGACAATACCATATGTGGGGCTTGCTGGCCATCTGCCTTTGGCCCGTTTAGCCCAAGGACTTACTCTGCATTTTTTTTCTGGCTGACAATCAATTTTATCTATCACAGGAGAGTCGTATCAGATCAAGAGGGTTAGATGTTGTGGATTACGGTATCTTATAGCTTCAGGTCCCTCTAACCCAAATGGAACTAGCTTTTTGTATATATTTATTACCCCACACCTGACAGAGTCAGAGAAGGATGTTGATATCACTGGGATCAGTATATGTCCGTCCATAGAGTTGGGCGGCATGGCGGCTGGCCAGGCATAGAGATTTCTTTTCCGGGCCAGAACTCGGGAAGTATTCACTATAGAGTTAAGAAATTTCTCGTAGTTATGTGTCTTATAGTGAACTGGTGCCTTTTAATAGAATGTATAGTGAACTGGTGTTTTTCGATTGGTAGAATGCTGTGTTTTATTTATGTTTTTAGTTTTTTTAATAATGAAGTAAAAACAAAAATAATAATCTTTCCAGAGATTTCAATGCGACCTGTGCAAGATCATGTGTCCTCAAGGCGTTCACCTTACGCCCAGCTTTAAAAGAAAAGATTGGAGGGTTGAGGGCCGTTATGAGCTTGGTTAAGTGTGCAGGGAGGTTGGGGGCATTGGCTTGGTCAGATGAAGGGTTGCAACAGCGTCGCACTGCCTATGTTTTATTCATACGTTATGTTATTTTTGCTTCTTCAGATCCCTTTAATTCAAGTTCTCTCGTTCTAAAATCAGTGACAGTCACATTACTGAATATGCTCAATGAAGGTGATATATAATTTTCACTAAATTTTTATCACTTCCTTTTTTACCCTCCACCTGACAAAATAAAAAAGGATGTTGTTATCACTGGGATCGATGGGTGTCAGCCCTTAGAGTTGAGCGGCATTCCTGCTGGCTGGACGTAGAGATTTCGTTTGCGGCCCAGAACTCAGAAATTATTCACTACAGAGTTATGAAATTTCAAATAGTTATGTATCTTATTGTGAACTGGTGCCTTTTGATGGGAAGAATGCTGTGTCTTAAACAGAGTTTTTTAATAATGAAAAGGTAAAAAAAAAAAAAAATCGTCTCCCGGCTAGGACTCAGAAACTAATACAGGTACTGGCTTCGAACTCTCCAAGAATTTGTGTTGATGTGCCCCCTGGTGCCTTTTGGTTGTTAGAATGCCACGAGATTATATAAAGTTGTGAAATTGTGAAAATATATAAATCTGATTAGTTTAATGCATTTTTCTGTTAAAACTTTGCAACGATTACACCTAGGAGGCAGAAATTGTGCATGAGAAATGATTATATGAATATCTTGTTACTTATGAAGTTTCATGACTGTATCTATTATGTAATCATAAAAACTGGGTGCCTAAATGAAAAAAAAAGCACTAGTTCATAATTTCATCAGATCTGCTCATAACTTCATTAGTACCATGGATAAACTACTGGTATTGTTAAGTTTAATGTCTTTGTGGTATACAGAGGGGTGAGGGGTGTGAGGGCCATTATGCGCTTGGTTAGGTGTGCAGGGAGGTGGGGAGTATGTGCTTGGTCAGACTGAGGGTTGCAACAGCGTAGCGTTGCCTATGTTTCATTAAACAATGCAGTGAATTCCTCACCAATTATAATAATCTCAATTTCTGTAGGTGCAGGGTCAAAGACACCGAGAGTTGCTACAGTCCAGCATCACTAAAGAAGTTTAAACGAGTCATGAAATCTGTGATTTTGTCATTATATTTTTCAACATTCTTTGGGCTCTTCATACTGTATATTAAACATAATTCGTTATATAAACCTAAAATTAATCTTGGATGACTTGGCTAGTTAAGAATCTACATATCCTGTATCGCAGACAGAATGTGAGAGAATTCCAAGGTACTTGAGCTTACTCTGTCAATTTTTACCCTCCACCTGACAAAGTCGGAGTAGGGTATTTTTATCACAGGTGTCCGTCCGTTGAGTTGGGCGGCTGGCCGGGCGTAAAGATTTCTTTTCCGGAGCGATTCTCAGAAAATATTAACTACAGTCATGAAATTTCACATACGGTAATTATGTGTCTTTTAGTGAACTGGTGCCTTTTGAAAGGTAGAATACTGTGTCTTAAGTTGTTTTTTTTTTAAACAATGGAAGAGTAAAATGGCACAGAGATTTCGTTTCCGGAGGAAAACTCATAAAGTATTAAGTATAGGGCAATGGTGTCAAATTCAATCCATCCCAAGGGCCACACTTCAGCTCTGTTGATCGAAATCAGCGTAGACTAAGTACATGCTTTGGTTAGGTAAGATTTGGTTCGGCTCGGTAAGGTTAAGTCAGGGACGGACGCAGGGGTGTTGCCCTAGTTTCACGGGCAACACCCTTCTTCCCCGATTAGCTATCTTCACGATGGAAGTGATTTTTCCATACCAACTAAACTTTCTGTTTCACTCTCTAACGTTGTCCAGGCAATTGTTCTTTTATCTTCTAGTGCGAATGCTTGTCATGTGTGTGTGTGTGTGTGTGTGTGTGTGTGTCGATTCATAAGTAGCTGTGACCATAGACCCAGGGTTGCCAGATTTCTGAGAAGCTAAATTGCCGAATTCCACATTATTTTATGGCAAATATGCCAATGAAAATAACTGGTCGGGAAATATAGGATACTTTCATCGCTGACGTAAAAAAAAAAAAAAAAAAAAAAGTTCGTTTTTCTCGATTTGTGCGGATGAGGCAGTAGATTATTTCCAACCGTGAACAGCTCAGCTTTGTTGTGCGGTATGTGGATTCCCTCGACAACATTCAAGAAGTGTTCATGGAGTTTGTTAAGTATGAAACTGGGACAACTGGACGTGCCATTGCTGACACAATAATGTACACTATAATTGACAAACTAGGACTCGTTATGGCCAATCTCCGTGGGTAATCTTATGATGGAGAAGGCAACATGGCAAGAAAATTACATGGTGCAGCTACTCGAGTTCTGGAGGTAGAGCCAAAGGCAGTTTACGTTCACCGCACTTCCCATCAGTTGATCTTATGCATAATGAAGACTTGCAAAGTCATACCAGTGTCAAATATGATGACTGTTGTCAGTGAATCCAGCAGATTTTTTAATACTTCTAAGCGCCAGATTCATTTGGAGGTCTTCATAAAGAGGCCTGATGAGTGTGGCCAAACCAACCGAGCCAAGCTACTCGATGATTGCAGAACACGTTGGATCGAATGTTATGATGCTAAGGAAGTTTTCCTGGATCTACTACCTACAGTCATCGCATGCTTGGAGGATATGATGACCTCACCCAATGAGTGGAACAAGGAAACTATCAGTGCCGCTCGAAGCCTGTTCCTGTCCAATACACTGTTTGAATTTACGTTCTCACTGATTGCAACCAGTAAAGTGTTGTCGGTTACAAAAGGACTGTTTAAGAAACTACAAGCCAGAGCCATGAACATCATCCTTGCTTATGAACATGTTGATGATGTCAAACACTTGGTTAGTTCAGTGAGGGATGTCGATTCTTTCCATGATGGATGCTTTGAGCATGCGAAAGACATTGCTGTTATACGCGAATTGGACTTCAAAGCCCTCAGGAGATGTGGTAGACAGATACTCTAAAACAATGCTCCTGCTGATTCTGTAACAGATTACTACAAACGCAATGTTACCATCCCACTCCTTGATCATTAAGAGCAACAGTTGAATGAGAGGTTTTCTTCAGTCCAGAAGAATGGCATTCAAGGAATGCAGATTGTACCTGCAGTTCTCCTGAAATCTGATACAGGAATCAAGGGGTTAACTCAGCAGCTACTAACATCATACAACCATGATCTTCCAGAGAAGAAGTCACTAGAAGTTGAGCTCAGGATGTGGGTGAGGAAATGGAAAACATGGGAGAAAGAGGTATCGTGAAGTCCACGAGATGCTTGCCATTTGCAGATGAGGATTTTTTTCCAAACATCAGGATCATCTTACACCTTGTATATACTATTCCTGTGACCAGCTGTAAGAATGAACGAAGTTTTAGTGCCATGCGTCGGCTGAAGACCTGGTTCAGGGGCTCGATGACAAATGAACGCCTAAATGGCCTTGCTTTACTGAATATCCATTATGGTGTACCCATCGATATTCCGAAAGTCATTGATGCGCTTGTAAGGAAACACAGCCGACGAATGCAATTAGTGGATCTTCTCTCCCACCATGCTGATGAGTGGGCACAAAAGAATTGAATGTGATTAAGAGATCAATTGCATGTTATTTCGTTCAGTATGCCACATGCCACAATTTGAGTTTTTGATTATTGTAATTGTAATTGTCTTGTTAATCTATTTTGCTACGGCCTGTTGAAAATCATTGTATGTCTGCATCCTAATGATAAAGATTGGTAACTATACGTTTCTTGTTTTCTTTAAGAAGTATGAATGGTACTGCACTGAACAAACTGCAGGTGTCTGAATTTCATTCGAGCTTTACTTAATCCGTTTTTGCAATATCCAAGGGCAAATTTTAAAAAAATCAAGGCGGCTCACTACTGCACTCAATAACCTTGAGAAACCGCCCTGGAAAAAACAAGGGGGTCCAAAAGTCTCCTAAACTGAATTTTAGGGTGTTGAGGCTAAAGGGCTCTTGAATAATGCCGACAAAAATTTGGGCAACACCCCCCCCCCCGCCAAAAAAATTAAAAAAAAATCCTGAGTCCGCCCCTGTTAAGTTAGGGTAGATTAGGTTGTTACATTGCACACAGTGAATGCCAGGTTAGGTTAGGACCGTTAGGTTGTATAGGATTGGTTTCGTAAAGCTAGGATCGTTAGATTGAGTTAGGTTAGTTAAGTAATATGCGACAGAAATTAATGCCAAAACTGAAATTCTAGCTTTAAAATAATGAGAAAAAAAATCTTGAAAACAAAGTGAACGTTGGGTACTTAAAAAATATTATGTTAGTAAATAGAATTTCGGTTGGTCAAGGCTGGATTAGGTTAGGATAGCCGGGGTTTTGTATTAAAAAGTGTAGTTAACTTATTACATGTAATATTGTGACAGAATACTAACACCACTTATTATCAATTTCAGCTGGTGACAATTCTAACAACTTTTACTCCCATTCACTATAAACTAGAATAACCACTGACCTCAAATAAATGTAGAAACAATAAGACGGCAGACGTTAAGCAAGCATCAACTCACCCAAAATTTGGGTATTGTGCCTGTGTCCATGAGAGCCTAGACCAGCGTGTTTACGTTTTGCAGTTCGTCCGAATTTATCAAAATAGGAAATACTGTCTCCAGATTTCCATCAGACTGGTGAACTATGTTTGCACACTGTACTGTACACTAAAGTGCATGTAGTTTTTCAAATTGCAATATAAAATTGGAAAATTGATGAATGAAAATAATACTGGTATAATACATAAGGCGGCAAAGCAGCAGCCCATTCAAACGTTCGGAGAAGCTCGGTTTGCCTTCAAACCCTTGCAGTGGCATTGGCTTCTGGTTCAAGTCACTGATAATATTTGAATAAAAGTTTCGTTTCATTCATTCATTCATTGCCAGACGCCATGTATCCCAGTCGGGGTGGCCAAGGGCTTAGAGTTAATTGTTTTACAGGGAGGGGCACCAATCCTCCACCAACCCCACTTGACACGTAGGGATGCCAACAGCATCTGGTGTTCCCAGGCGGTCACCCATCCAAGTACTAACCAGACCCAAAAGTTTCGTGACAAGTTTAATTTTGTTCACCAATAAATTATTTAAATGGTATTTTTATCATTCAAATTATCAAAAAATGTTTCCTAACCGTGCTGTATTATTTGTTCACTTTATCATATGACAGATTTTATGGGATTTTCCGTTTGTTATTTCTCACATTTCCTTCAGCCATCGCTGGCCACCCTTTTCCCCTTCGAGGGCCACATGTGGCCATCGGGCCATCAATTTGACATGGTTATATGTCTTACAGTGATCTGGTGCCTTTTGATAAGTAAAATGCTGTGTCTTAAACGGTTTTTTAAAAGTAATGAAAAAGCATAAAATATATATTTTTTTCCTCAAAGATTTCAAAGCACCCTGCCCAGGTAATTTTAACTTGTTGGTGGATTAGTGCATACATATACTCAATTTGAAGCACATCACTCCAGGTTTAGTACTGCATGTAATGCCTTCAGTATTTAAAATTCCCGCTTGATCACCGGTGGGGTGGGAGGAGGGTCCGAATAATTTGTGAGTCAGAAACACAATAATGGTATATTTGTATTCCATTTCTTTTTTGAAAGTTTAAATTAAAACATTTGGTATTTTCCACATCCTTAATTGAACAATCACTGGTCAAAGGACTAGATTATGTTTACCATGGATAAACTACTGAAATATTTAAGTTGTAATGTCTCTCTGTTATACATAGGGGGGCGGAGTTGAGGGCCGTTATGCGCTTGGTTAGGTGTGCAGGGAGGTGGGGGGGGTATGTGCTTGGTCAGACGGATGGTTGCAACAGCGTAGCACTGATGTTGATGATGGTGGTGGTAGTGATGATGGCAGTTGTGGTGGTGGTGGTGGTTGTCATGATGATGATGATGATGATGATGATGATGGTAGTGATGATGGTGGTGGTGGTGGTGGTGATGTTCGTGGTAGTGATGATGGAGGTGGTGGTGGTGGTGGTGGTGGTGGTGATGGTGGTGGTGGTGGTGGTGGTGATGGTGGTGGTGGTGATGGTGGTGGTGGTGATGTTGGTGGTGGTGATGGTGGTGGTGGTGATGTTGGTAGTGGTAATGATTTTTTTTTTTTACTTCCTACAGTATCACACTTCCCTATTCCATGTCAGTGAATTTGATAAGTTTCAATATCTCTGTGTAATACAGAGGGTGGGGGTGAGGGCTGTTATGTGGGGGTATATGCTTGGTGAGATGGAGGATTGCAGCAGAGTAGCGTTGCCCATGTTTTCTCTGTTGGGATCCTCCGATTACAATCTTATCTCAGTAACTTGTCCTATCACTCTGTCTAATAAAAAGAGTGGACCCCCTAATTAGCAAAATCTGTGACAATTTGCCTCGTCAGATCGGGAGATAATACCTCTGTGGCTTTCCTTCGAATGATTATTACTTCCATGGCAAGAGTCATCTGGGTGCGGTTTGAATAATGAGATTATCCTGTTGGCCATGGAAGCAAACATTCCTTTCTCTTACCTCTGACTAATGAAAAAAAAAAAAAAACTTCGTCCAGCCATGCTCGTTCTAAGCTGCTCACAGGGAGGTGGCTTTCAAAAGGTACCGACGCCAATTTATTCATGAATCTCGTACACTTTATGTTTCGGCCAAGAGTGGTATTAAGTCTGTTCTTCGTCTCAGTAAAAAAAAAAAAAAAAAAAAAAAAAAAAAAAAAAAAAAAAGCTTTAAACGCTCTGAAGTCTCTAACTCAGATTCTTTCCGCTGCTTCTAGCACTTTTCTAAAAGCCTCTTTAATAGCTTTACTTCTTTTTCCTTTCTTCCTTTTTCCCTCTGTTATGGTTATGTAGCTGACTCTTCTACTGACAAGGCAGAAGTCTTTGCCCAGAGTTTCTCGTCTAATTCCATATGAGACGGCTCCAATGCTGTCCGTCCAATTCCTCCTCCTCTGCCTTTGTTCATGCCTGACACTGGAATTTCTTCAAAAGATATGCTTTCTATCCTCATTTTTCTTAATATGGTGGGTAGTGCTGATTGGGTACCTCATGTTCATCTTAAGACCCTGGGCTTCCATGATGACACCCATCAGAAGTAAAGATTTCAACCTTTTAAAGTCAAATAGTGCTTTTCTTTTTTGGTGGAAAACTTTTCTCATCCAGCCTGTCTTTAAGATGAGTGACTAGTTCTAATCTTCCAAATATGGACCGGTTTCTTTATATTTTGAATTCTTAAAGATTTAAATCTCTTCTTAAGAGTAAAATTTTAAGACAGCTTTCCTTTCATAACACTCTTTCTGACCACCAGTATGTGCTCCGTTAGGAACTATCTACTTGTGATCTGATATTCCTGTCTGACTCTTGGTAGTCCTTCTTTCGGGACTTTGCCGACATCTTTTTGATGCGCTGGATATATCGAAGGCTTTTGAATGAGAATGGTGTCTGTCTTTATTTTCAAACTTCTTGTCTTATGATCCTCTAACACGCATTAGTACAGTCATAGCACAATATGTAATACTTATAGGCATTAATATAGTCATAGCATAATATGAAATACTGGAGTTATAGACATTAATAAAATCATAGCACAATATGTAACAAGCAGGTGGATGTCTGGTGCATCAGGAGGAGAAGACACTGACATCTCCTGGCCCAGACTAACAAAATGTCAAAAGACATGATGTATGTCAAACACACGATGCAACTCACGGAAGCCAGTTAGCTACGTGACAGAAGCATGCTAAACACTATATGCAGGAAACCAGGTAGTAATATATTCTCAGAAATCAGGTGTAGGATTCAAAAGTAGGAGGCAGAAGGAGACTGGGGAGAGCAGGAGACAGAGTAGGAGGTTGGCAGCGAGTAAAAGATTAGTTGTCACTCTGTCCTTCCCACAAATGCAGGGGCTGGCAGTGAACAATATAACTGTGACACAATAAAGCCCCTTGACCCCAGAGTATCCCTACCCCACTTCCACTTACGATACAAGATAGACAGAGGGGGGGAGGGGCACAGAGAAAGATCTACCTCGAAACTAAAGAGAGAAAAACCCACAAAGACACAACTCCTACGCTATCCGACGCCTCACGGCTCATTACATATACTGGTGACATAGGTGCCTCGCCAGTCTACAGCTATAATCCTTACCTCCTACGCTACGACTATTATCAATATTAGGCAGCAGCAGTAAGCTACGATACTCTACGATCCCGACACTTGTGGCAACGATTTTTTACATTATCCACATTGTTGGCACTGGTGACACCTACTCACCTAGATACCTGCCCACCTATCTACCGATTGACTCTCTCTCTCTCTCTCTCTCTCTCTCTTCGTCTTCAGTTCCCTCAGCAGTCGTTCTATCACTGCCACTGTAACAACCACTATTCTTCCAAATCTATTAGTAGTGGTGTTCTGCGGGGTTCTGTATTATCATCCCCATATTTCCTTGTTTTACCACTGATCGATTTTTACACCTGTCACTCGCTTGTAACTCCAGTCTTCATTTTTGCACTCGCTTTCCACATTCATTACAAGTCACTACATCTATCAGGGGATAAGATTTTTGCGCACCTACGGTATCTTCAGATTTGTCTCCTATTTCTGCTAGAGGCAATAGTAAGCTTGTTGCTTTTGTTGCCACGAAAGCCCAGTTCCCCTATCTCACAGCTTGTCATAATCTTCCACAAACAGCTCATTCTTTCATCCTTTCTTTAAAATTTTGGCGTCTCCTTTCTCGTAATCTGTCTAGGGAAACCCCGTTACTTCTCTAGCAAAAACAGCTTTACAGTGATTTGTTTGTTTTTTACCGAATCCTCGTATTCTTTGACCTTGCTTATTTGGTGAAATGTGTTTATGGCATTTATGGATCTGGAAAAGGCAAGTAACAAAGTAGACAGAGAAGATTGTGGAAGGTTTTGCGCAGGTACAGTGTAGATAGTAAGCTGCCAGGTGCCGTCGAGAGTTTTTATGATGGTAGTGAGGCATGTGTAAGGGTAAATGAGCATCAAAGTGATTGGCTCACGATCAATGTGGGCATGCGACAAGGTTGTGTGATGTCTCCATGATTGTTCACTATATATATAGATGGGGTGATGAGAGAAATAAAAACACGAGTAATGGAGAGAAGGATGGCGTTGGGAATGAATGGTGATGGAATATCTCGAATTTGTTGTATGCTGATGATGCAGTGCTACTTGCAAATACTGTACAAGAACTTGATAGACTTATGCAGAGTTTTGCTAATGTCTGTGAGCGTAGGGCCTAGAAGGTAAATGTAGAAAAGATTAAAGTGATGGTAATCGAGAGAGAAGGTGACTCCCAGTGTGATGTTACAGTGAATGGGGAGAGACTGGAATTGGTGAGAGAGATCAAATACCTAAGTACAGTGATAGAAAAGAGAGGAAAATGTGCAAAAGAAGTGGAAAGTTGAGTGACACAAGGAAGGAGAGCAGCTGGAGCTATGAAGGCCTTGATAAGAAACAGAGGCTTGAGTGTTGGAGCTGCGAACGGCTTACATGACGGAGCGTTAGTGCCAACTTTAACATATGAATGTGAGACTATGGTGTGGCATAAAAATGAATAGTCAGGAGTGAAAGCAGTGGGGTCGGGACTACTGATGAATGTATGTGGTGTACAGAGAGTGGATAGGATACGATATAATGTGATTCGTGAAAGATGCGGAGTGAGGAAGTCTGTGGACATCAGAATCGAAGAGAGTGTACTAAGATGGTATGGCCATGTGGGGAGAATGGATAACAATACAATGGCGAAAAAAGTATATATGAGCGAATTTGAAGAAGGCAGGAGGCGAGGTAGGTCAAGGAGAAGGTGGAGGGATGTGGTGAATAAGTGTGTGAGGAAGAGAGGTATGAAAGTCGGTGAGGATAAGGGACTGACAAGAGATCGAGCTGGCTAGATGAATGTTGTGTGAAAAAGTTCATGATCAGGGATTTGGCACGCTTTTTTAACGTGACAGCGTTATATTGACTCTATCGGATACGTTTATGTGAAGTAACAGAATGTGGTGAAAGTTTTTGGCGTATCAGATAGACCCAGGATTCCCGGGGCTTGAATAATGAGTGAATGGAAGCGTGGCCCCTTGGACTGGGCAAACTTGGGCTGTCTGGACATTGCTACTCCCCACCCTCCCCTAAGGTGGGAAAGGAAGTCCGGATGATGATGATGATGATGATGATGATGATGCTGATGGTGATCTGGTACTTCATTCGTCCGCATATGGAGAAAGGCTCTCACGCGCGACGGGATATACCACATAGAGCATTTCTTAATAAAAAAAAAAAAAAAAAACGTTGCGTTAATGGCTGTCCGTCTAATTACTTTCCTTTCACTGTCTTCCTTCAGCCTTTCTTTCTACGCCTGTTGATGTCTCTCTCTCTCTCTCTTTCTCTCTCTCTCTCTCTCACCGTTGCTTTTCCAGCCACTGTTTTTTTTTTTTTCTTAACTCTTTGCTGCATTCCTTCCCCATTGCTGTTGGCACGCAACACCCGTCTAGCTACACACACTTCCTTTTTTTTTTTTTTTTTTTTTTTTTTTTGTCGGGCTCCCTGCTGTAAAAAAATAATAATACTAATAACCGGTACTCCCAGTCTTTTGTGTATGCGACTGGTTATCTCTTGAACTATCTTCCTCAGTCTGTCTTTCCTATTATGATATCTAGGACCATTTTTTAACGACTGAATCTTGAATTTTGCTTTCTTAGTTGTTTTTTCCTTTGGAAAGAGTAAGTTTCCTGGCTCTAAGCCTTGAGCTCCTTCTAAAAAAAAAAAAAAAAAAAAAAAAAACTGGAGGGAGGCAAATATATTAAAACTGAAACTTCACCTGAACACACATCTATTTGCAGACTGCAAAAGTTAATAATTATTAATTCAGCATTGTGAACATTCTACGCTACTTGTGTGTGTGTGTGTGTGTGTGTGTGTGTGTGTGTGTGTGTGTGTGTGTGTGCTGAAAGAAAAGCAACTCCATAACTGTTCCTCTGAGCAAATATTAACCATCCAATTTCTGTTGCTATTTTCATCATCATCAGTGGTAAGATTAGCCTAACCTGAGGTGGGAATGATCTATACTGAAGAAAAAGCATGGCAAAGGAGTAGAACTTTCAGCAGTGTGATTTGTACAATACTCTCCAACAGAGTGTGTGGAAGTCAGGAAAAGTTCCTTATGAAACGAAAACTACTGTACAGGCACCTTGATGGAATAACAAAAGTTCTTTTATCGATTATAATCCCCCTCTAATACTCCTATATGTTATGATACCAGCAATCTGTAGAGGTCAGTCATAAAGTTTTGAGTACGACTTTTCCCTTCACTCACTTGTAACATAAAATGGGCACAATAATATTTGTACTTACTCTAATGTTAAAGCTCCACGAATTTAATGGGCGTGAGATTGGATTCGAACTGCCCGCCATCCTTAATCTAAATACCAGCGAACCTGACGTCACTGTTCTTCCGCTATGACAACATCACCTTTCGCTTCCCTTTAATTCCCTAAAATCCCAGTAAAACTGAATTACTAAAAACAGACGAGTGCACGATGACAATCGTATTCGCTAACCCTTCCTTTCATATTAGATTCATATTGCCAGATTAGCTAGGGGAAAAGTTTGTAAATGGAATTTTCCCTCGAGTCATTCCTGTAGCGGGCTTTCCCCACGCCTTTGTTTATACCACGAACAGAGTGATCTCCGTCGCACACTCATACTTCTCATGGATCTGTAGGTTATTTGGTCCTCCTAAAGAAGTTTGTACTTACTTGCACATATATTCCTCACAGACACATTAAATGTAGCCTGAAGTAGCCTTAGCATAAACTGGTAAGTGGTTAACAAGAGAAATAAAGTGAACATGTTGAAAAAAGCCTTAGTTCCCAATGGTTGCGTTACACTACAGTACCATTCCTGTATGCTAGTTTATAACCAGTGATTACATTCCAAGTGGTATATGAATAGAAGTTAGAATCTGCTTTTTCAAGGTCAAGTGGGAAAAAACTAGAAGTTTAAGGACAAACTTACCTTAATTAAGTATAACTCTGGCTCAAAAATTTCATTTTCAACTTTTTTTTTTTTTTTTTTTTCAAACGAACACCAGAACATTTACTATTTGCTAATTTTGTAATTTGTACTTACTCATTACTGTGAAATTAGGATCACAAATATTATTATTTTTCTAGTGTGAATCAGCTAAATTCCAGGGAACAAGTGCTGCGGGATAAAATGCCCGGGTAAGCGACTGCCATGACCTCGGTGGAGACACCACACCTCTCAGTTACCTGGCCACACCTACCTCTCAGCCCTACCTCATGCACCCCACTCACCTGTATCTTGAATAATCCAAGTATTTTTCAGTAGTGCTGGTCCTAAGTAGGCAGGAGAATGTATGTACTTGTTTACAAGCTTATAACCTAGACTTTCAAGGTAATTAGCTGTAATGTTACCCATTGTCTTTTACTTGTTATGCTGGTGGCAGTCGGAGTGAAGGAAAAAACGACTCGTTCACCCGTCACCCCACCCCTCGTTATATTTACTCTGTGATAGGATAAGTCCAAAACACCCATCATCATTTCTAGAAAAATTGGGTGATTAGGAACATTAAAACTTTCCTCTTAGATAGGTCAACAAAAATTTATGACGGGCCATTAATTCAATTTCTCCAACACATCAGACTCATAAATTTCCCCAGCGTCATTAAGAGGACTGCGACGTCAAGATTGCTGTGGTGACTTGCGCTAACCTGTCTTTAGCCTCCTGATAATGAGTACCCTTCACCTCTTATCACTTCCTTGTTAAGAAGTTGAATCTACTGTAGGAAACTTAGACAAAAGTCATATATATCTATAATTTAAATATATGAGACATCTATACTATAAAAGCATCTTTGTGTGTGTGTGTGTAAAGTTGCAATTTATCTTACGATGGTCCTGGTTTGGTGAACGGGTGGGTAGGCTAGATGGTGGATGGATGGGTGGATAAAGTGGGTTGGTTGTTTGACAGTGAGTAGGCTGATGGACGGATGGGATGGATGGGTAGGGTGGGTGAAAAGTTAGCGAAGTGGAGTGGGTGGATAGGCAGGGTGGACTGGGTGTGGTGGGCTGGCGGGGTGAGCTGGGTGGGGAGGGTGGGTTTGTGGGCGAGGTGGAATGGACATTTGGGTTGGGGCAAATGAGTGGAGTGGGTGGGCGTTGTGGGTACGTAAGTGGGCGGAGTTTTTTGGGAGGGTGTGTCTAAGATCCGTAGTCTTCAAGTGTGGGGTTCACCTTTCCCTATCCGTATATTTTGGTAATCTTAAAGCACGAAAGGAAGAACTTTCCCCTATGAACGGGGGAGGATTACTGCAGTGTAGTATTGAAATCCACGGGGAGTCTCATAGCACCCGTTCGCATGCCCTTAGTAGCCTTATGCAAAGAAAACTATGTAGAATTTGTAGGACCATATGGTGTGTGTGATGAGAATTTTAATCTAATGATGAAAACATCGTGTAAAGAAAAAATAAGCGTTAATATTTTTATCGTTTTAAAAGACTTCGCAGCTACCCAGCAGATGGTTAATTTACAACAAGATAAAACCAGAGATAAGTAAGTGCATTCATTGTGCAGACGTAGGTGTACACCTTGGGTGGATGTAGTGCAATATATGAACGTAGGTGTATACGTGGGTGGATGTAGTCAACATAAGGATGCAGATTTACACCATGGGCAGATGATTTACTGTATGTATACACTTAACTCGCCATGCGCCAGTGCCATTTTAAAATGGTCTGACAATTCCGCAGCCAGTGCCAATGCCGTTTTAAAATGATTTAAAATAAAAGACTTCACTGTGACTACATTTTTCAAGATTTGTGGGTTAAAATTGGCATGCATGCAAAGTAATTATTCCTCTACCATCCCCCAGGCTGTCAAGGCCATAACCTCACTCGCTTCCCCCCTCACACTCGCTCTGCCTCACTCTGCCTGTGTGCCTCACCCAGTGCTGTACATAGTGAAGGCATTTTGTAAATATTTTCATGTAAGTGTAAGTTGTAAATATTTTCTTGTAAGTGAAAGGACTATATAGTGAAGTCAAGTTGTAAATACCTTCTTGCAAGTGCCAGGACTGTACATAATGAAGTCAGGTTGTACCTATCTTCAAGTAAGTGTAAGATAATGCATTCACAGTGAGAAAAACACGCAAATTGTGATAAATGCTGAAGTAATAAGTAATCAGAAAAGTGTACTGAACATTGCTATACCTTCCCAGCATAAGTAACTGAGTATACCTTACAAAGAAATCGGTTCTCTCTCACGTACGTGGTGAATGTGAAAGAGCGGTTATACCTGTACTCGAGTATGCAGGACTCAATAAAACTCATTTCCGAGCCTCGGTGAGCATTTTAACGGCGAAATTCATTGTTTCCACATCAAAATCTATAATTTTAGCCAAGAAAAAGGTCGAAAAATGGCTGGCACTGGGGTGACCCATTGGGCAAAAAATAGCTGGCACATGATGTGTTAAACAGAGTATTCAAGAACAAATGCTAATCTTTAATGATGAAAGAGGTAAGAACTGATAACAGCAGAGATTATACTGGATGTGAATTTTAGAAACTGCCATACATGTGTGTGTGTGTGTGTGTGTGTGTGTGTGTGTGTGTGTGTGTGTGTGTGTGTGTGTCTTTTTTTTTTTTTTTTAGTAAGACTTTAAATTTGTTAATTAATCAGGGCTACCACCTGTTTGCCATGACTACCCACATGAATGGGTGCGTCCACACGAGTGGCAGTGCCAGCCAGGGCACTGCCCACTGAGCGTATATCCCTCGCTTCTTTAGCAGTGTTACCAGATCGAGCAGATCTCAGCGAGATGTGGACACTATCTGGTTCACCTGCCTTGTTGTCCACATGGCAGACAGGGCAGTGGTTGGGCAGTGGCCAGAGTAGGTGCTTGGAAGACAGAGTGCAGTACGACAATATGGGTTACAGTCAGAATTGTCACTGGACAGTTAAAGCTAAAAGTATAGCGTTGTGTGGAACATGATTTGGAACATTGTTTGCCCGTCGGGCACTGCCCTCTCGTGTGGACGGGACTTTACCTTGAAGGTGTAATCTTGTAAGCTCCCACCTTCAGTGGGGTGCAGGAAGAGTAGCCCCCGCCCTCAGTTTAAAGACAACGGATGTATGGCTCCTGGAGGACAAGCCAGGAGATGGGCTTACTACACTGAGTGAGTGGGAATGTATATGGGTGGATTGGTGGGTGGGTGGATGGAGAAAGTAGATCTGTGTGGTAAATAGTTCCATGACTGGAATAGTCCATGTTGGAAAAGTGGTCCATGGGGGAGATGTCCTTTGGGGAAATAAGGTGAAAAGGATGAATTGGCCGAATGCGTCAAGAAGGCCGATGATGGAGTCAGGAATGTGAGAAAACAGGTTCAAGTGGTGATGTACTTTCTTCAGGTGGGAACAAAATAGGTCAATTGATAAAAAGTCATGAAAATAGGTTTATTGGGAAAAATAAGTGTATAGAAAATAGGTCCTTGGATGGAAAAAATAGGCCCAAAGAGAGAAAAATAGGTCCATGGGGAAAATAGGTCCATGGGGAAAACAGGTCCATGGGGAAAACTGGTCCATGGGGAAAACTGGTCCATGGGGAAAACAGGTCCATGGGGAATATAAGTCCATGGTGAAAACAGGTCCATGAGTGAAATAGGTCCAGAGGGAAAAAAATGTCAAAAGGGGGAAAATAAGCCTAAGGGAGAACACATGTCGAAGGAGGAAAATAAATCACCATAGACCTATAACACGAAAATAAGTCCACTGGGGAAAATAAGTGGGAGATAACCCCTTGGGAATGTAGCCAGAAACAGGCCTATGTGCTGGTTACCTATGACACACACACACACACACACACACACACACACACACACACACACACACACACACACACACACACACACACACACACACACACACACACACACACACACACACACACACACACACACACACACACACACACACACACACACACACACACACACACACACACACACACACACACACACACACACACACACACACACACACACACACACACACACACACACACACACACACACACACACACACACACACACACACACACACACACACACACACACACACACACACACACACACACACACACACACACACACACACACACACACACACACACACACACACACACACACACACACACACACACACACACACACACACACACACACACACACACACACACACACACACACACACACACACACACACACACACACACACACACACACACACACACACACACACACACACACACACACACACACACACACACACACACACACACACACACACACACACACACACACACACACACACACACACACACACACACACACACACACACACACACACACACACACACACACACACACACACACACACACACACACACACACACACACACACACACACACACACACACACACACACACACACACACACACACACACACACACACACACACACACACACACACACACACACACACACACACACACACACACACACACACACACACACACACACACACACACACACACACACACACACACACACACACACACACACACACACACACACACACACACACACACACACACACACACACACACACACACACACACACACACACACACACACACACACAGTTTTTTGTAAGACATATGCTTCTGCTCTCAGCCTTAGTGCAATGGTGCTAGAAAACAGGAAAAACAACTTCATTCACTTATTTTCACTTTCTCAACCGTAGTAAAAAAAAATGGTTCACTACAGCATGATAAATTTGCCACTGTTTTGTCTTCTCTCATTAAATTTTGGGTTCCCTAATAGCTGGTCATCGAATGTCCATATTTAGTCGAACACTGACGGCGACAATTTCCCGTACAACTACTTATTCTACTTTGTTTTTCCCTTCATCCCTGCCACCCTTCTGAGCGCTTAGATCTTTGCGAATCTGGTCCTCTCTCGACATCATTACACCTCTTTCATGGTGTCTCACTTTTTCCAGTCTCATAACCCCCAGTTTCAGTTCTATATATCCTCCTTCCATTTTATCTTTTTCATTATATTAAACCTACTTTTATACCTTTTCCCTACGTAACTAATTACTCTGTTGAAGTACTCAGCGTTCTCAGTATATTAAATACACTTCATACCCTCATTTGATCCTTTGCAAGCAAGTGTCATCAGTCGCCCACCATTCCATCGTCTTTCTGTCCTTTCTTTACGAACACATCCTAATGAACGCTGTAATTAACACCGGCGGCAGTGTTTCCTTGTCCAGCATTCTTCTTGAGTGTTTTTTTTTTTGTCTAATATCTTTATGGAAAAGGACGCCTTCACATGATGACACTAACAACTGACCGTCTCCACGACTCATTTATGCACACATTCCATTAGTTCCCTCCTTATCCCCCGAAAGAGGATGATGGAATGGAGGAAATAGGTAAATCTGGCCTGCAGTCCACCGGTCTCTCATCCAGATGAGCCTGAGGTTGTAACTAGTATTTCTTTATGAACAGCCTCATCCTCACAGATATCTTCTCTCATGTCTTCAACACTGCATCTTCGAAATTCTGTCTTCAGTGCCTTATTTCATTAGAATTACTGTACATGTGTAGTAGTCTTAACAAGTTTTACTGCTGAGTAAATATTCAGCTTATAAGTGTTTGGTTTCGTCTGTTCTAGACTTAATTTGGTTTGTATGGACTTTCCGCAAAGTCTGAAGTCAATAGAGTGTATCGTTTAACGCCATTCACGTTGCTGTTTTTTGTGATGCTGTAGAAAGTTTTCTTCGTTATTTGTTACTGTTCTAGATTCAAAGCATTTTGTTAAAAATTCATTTCAATGCGGCGGCCTCTTAATTCCTGCTGCCGAAGTGCTTTGCTATGCAGCTTTGAAGAAACATTTCGAATTGGAGAGGTTAGATATTACCTTCACAATCCTATTCACTGCGAGAAAGCTTAAGAAGTCGTTTGCCGTTAGTAAGAGTAAAATAAATTAGCTGTCAAATTACAGAAGCTTTTAATAGTTTTACTAACTTGTCTTATGCCAAGTCGCTTGCATCCTTGAGGAGAAGTCTACCTTTCCCGCCTTGCTCCTTTCCATCCATCTCACTGCTTTATATACTTGGGGAGCAGGGAGCAGCCTTTGGTGCTTGCAAATTAAAGACCCAAACTTCGATTCTTCGGCCGGCAAGGATGGTGAACTGAGATTGTTTCCCCCTTTTTATCCAGCAGTAGAACAGAACCTAGCTGTAAACATCAGCTGAACTGTTTCATATTTTAGGGAGAGTGAGTCCTACCAACAACTGATTGTCGGCCTTTATGGCACTCGTGCAGGCGATGAGCATTACTGAAAATCGTTTTTTTTTTCTTTTTACCTCTTTTGATGCAAGGAGGAGGACTGTCATGTCAACCATAAATGTTTCCATGCTAAACCGACCTCCAGTCATGATATTCTGTACCCTTTCCTGCTGTTTTGATCATTTATTCCTGTTTATTTCCATATACCAGCTTTACGCAATAATATTTGCATTGTCATTCACTTTTTCTGAGTTCTTTCATTTTCTCAGTGTCGAACTCTCATACATCAACTTGATTCCTGTTGATCGTTTCTTCAGATAAGTGGTATCTGGACAGAATGGGTGGGAAGGGAACACAGGAATGGGCTTAAGTACTTTATTTCTTTAAGGTGCCCAACCACACTGAGTCCATCGTGAGAGGGAGACTTCGAAGATATTACGAAAATGGGCTAGAGGTATTTGTGACTTTACAAACATAAAACTCTTAAGCACTTTTCTGAGTTTCCGTCCCACTTGACATACTCACTTATTAATATTAATCAGTCACATCTGCTGGCCTGTCTGATGGTTCCTGGTTTTCTTATTTGCCTTGTTTCTTTGTTTCTTGATGGGCTCCTCATTTCATTGCAAGATTTTATTGGAAGGACTCTGTTTTTCCTGACATAAACTTTTGGTGCTGCATTGTTTATTAAGCTCGTGAAGTGGCCTTCAATTCCTTTGTCATTCCTATTATCCACTAAATAAGAGTACGTACGTATTCTAAACTCCGATGACTTCACTCCCAGAGCTGTAGGTTTTGAATAATTCATCCAAAATATTCTATCGCTCTATCTTATGAACTTCTAATACCTTACATATCTTCATTCTGCTTTTGTTTCTACATTAGCTATATTTTGAAGATGTTACTTTCATTTTGTACAGTATATTACGTTTTGTCTGTACCTATAGCATCCATTTCCAGGTACTTGTCATCACAGTTCTTTATATATACGTATATTTTTTTGTAGAATATATTCAACACGCTTGACTCATACACAGTTTACCTCCATTTTGAGTGGTAACAAGAAGCAATGAGGAAGAATTGTAGTTTCTTAAAGAGGCAATATCTACTGTTTTTGATAAGACTGTTAATAATTTCTGCATTCCTTACTTAACAATTGTGGCAGAGCGAAGAATAACCAAGATTTTGCTCAGAATCGCACCACCAACGTCTGCATAAGGGATATCGGATACTGTTAGTCATGCTGTTAGGCCAATACAACCATCTCTGTAAAACATCACCACTGTTTTGTACACCGTTATGCCCTCCTGGTGGATGGGAAGCGGACAAGATAGAACTGGTAATGATGGGGGAGAATGAGCATGGACCTTAGACTAAAAGAAAATAAAACAATGATTAGATCGGTACTGATGTCAAGAGCAGAAGCAAAAGTATTGAGAAGATGGGAAGACAAATTACTGAACAGGGGGGGAAGAGAATGTGTTGATATGGCTAAGTAATATCTAAAGAGACTAAGAAGTGAGATGGAGAGCAGGAGTAATTTGCGCAAAGGCGATGATGAAAGACTCGAGACTGCGCTGGTATGGACATGTAGAGAGAAAGTAAAAAGAAAGAAAGAAAGAAAAAAAAACAGGCTGATGCCATGGATGGAGCCAGTGAAGGGAATGAGGTCTCAAGGGAGAAAGAGGTAGATATAAATTCAGCTGAAGAGATAGTGTGGAGTAATGATATGAGAGAACCGGATCTGCACGTCGAACTCACAGCACACGGATGGTGGTGGTGAAGATACATGAGAGCGAACGACCCCGACTGATAATAAGGTAAAAAATGAGGAATAGAACTTACTGCACCACAGGCGCTAAGTTCAAGACTGCACGATTTCAACCACAGTGAAAACCTTGCTGAGTAATTATGGATACATTTTATTGCATTGAGAGCCACTAAATTTTTCCAAAGTTTGGCAAGGCAGCTTCTGCAAGTCTCTCTATTGTATGATATGGCAGCTTTTATCTTTTAATTATACTCTTCCCAGATAACACGGTTAAAAGTATGATTTTACTGAAGTTGCGCCTTATTGCTGCATTCAGCGATTTAGGATAATACATACTTGAAATACAAAAGAAAAGAAAAGGAAGGAAACAGAACTAGCGAGGAAATGAATCCTCATCGTGCAACATTAGAAAAACCTTTGGACAGCTCTAACAAATGAAAAAAGTTAACATAATTCTTGTTCTAACCCAATTTTTCCTAGACTTCTCCATGACTTTAAAACATATAATCTTGTCTGTTCCCGGCAGAAACTCTTCAGACCGGTATGTTTTCTTTTACATCTCTGACAGGCGCGTGCTGGGAGATGTGATGCAAGCTCCAGATTAAGCATTTTTCCGTGTATGAGCCATAATGAGCACTTGTTATGGAAAAAATTCAAAATCGCACCATAATTATGCTGGATACGATACCATTAGACTCGCAAACTTTACCTGGCGCGCGGCTAGTCTCGTGGATATAAACAAAAATTTTAAGTTTCCTCTGAATTAATGTTTAAATATCAGTCTTCAGCAATACTGACTTGCCCCAGGCTAAGCTGGAATCGCCAAGTAATGGTTAGCGACTCAGACATCATTGTATTTAGTAGATCTCTCTCCCTCTCTCTTTAACAGTTTTTCACAGGCTCTTCGGTGCATCATCGTACACTGACACTTGATTTTTTTTTTAAATGTAAATTCGGCCTTGACTCTGCCTTAATCCAACCTGGGCATTATATTCGAAAATATCAATGTTTCTTCATCTCTTCTCCCTCTCTGCCTCACCTACATCTTCAGCCCCACCCACACCTTCACTCCACCGCACCTTCATCCTTACGTACACCTTCATCCTTACATACTCCTTCACTTCACTGCACTTCTTCGTTTTTTTTTTTTAATCCAACCGTCCACACACACACAAAAAAAAAAAAATAAATAAATAAATAAAAATAAATAATAACAGGGAGCCAAATTCAAGATCAATTCATTTCGGGATGCCTGGACACACTGCGTTTGAAAGACTGAGGATCAGAAGCAGTAGGAAATGTACAGACAGAGGGAGACAGTTCCTGAGTTGGCCTATTGCATACAAGTTGCACACTTGCTCCTTCACCGTACTGCATCTTCACCTTTACTTGCATCTTCACGGCACTGCACATTCACCCTCACATTTACCTTCATCATCACCTGCACTTTCACCCTCAGTTCAGCATTCTTAACTGCATCTTCTACTGTCACCTAACTCAGCCTTCCTTTTCTGCCTCAGTTGCACAGTCTCAACTACGCCTGTTTCTCAAATTATTCTTTTTACCTTAACCTTTACATGTGAATAAGGAATATATAATTTTGTTTAATCAGTGGTGGATGCAACCAAAAATGAGTAAGAAGGCCGCATAACATTTTTCGTTACTGTCGAGGGCATTAGCAAAAATTTCTTTCCAGTGCAGTGGCAGATATGCACACCAAATACATTTTATTCAAAGGCTCCTTTCCCAGTATTTAGGTTATTTAGTAAGTAACCTACCGTGTCATACTTAACGCCACCATTAATTTGGGGTTCGATGTGCAGGTGATCAATAGACTTGGCTACTATTTTCCTCTTCTACTCTCCCCTCTCCCATACGTCCATTCTTTACCACAACGTTACTGGCTACAATTCTGCTCAGGACAGGATAACAAGGCATTCCAAGAAGACATAGCAAAATGAAAAATTGCCTGGATAAATGACAATTATGTATTTTGAGGAAAAATGAGCATGGGATGAAGCTCAAGAAGAGAAGAAACAAAAGGGATGCCAGTATTTCTGCATGGCATTCTTCTCTTACCAAACCAGAAAAAGCAAGTGATGGTTTTAACCGAAATCCTCGGGCTTCCACTTCAGCTTAACAAGTACCAGAGGCAGCAGCAATGATTTAATGATCATCAGCCGCTATGATCCTACATCGGTCCTTTCCATGCGTCTATAATAGTTGAGGTCCAGATCCGTATGCATCAGCTGCTGCAAACCAGCCTTCATTACCCAATTCAGTAAGATTAGCTTATTCTTGATTCTACCAGATGAGTTGATTTAATTAAGGACTACTCGTAGTATTTAAGCACTAAAAAAGTCTGTCTGATTATACATTTTGTAAACTTTGCTCGTAAACTATATGAAGTCGTAAAGCAGCAGAAAGATTAAAGAATGAAAGGTGTCATCCTACAGACAGAGCTAAATGAAGCTTAATTTGGAAGCTGCTGCGCCACACTGGCCCCCTCCAGATATAAATTCAATTCCCAAACTGGTCCTCTTCATAAGACAGTCTTATCGGCTCCCTGCGTGAGACGCTGCAGCCGTTCATTAGCACTACTTTCGGAAAAGCTGAGACTACCCATCATCACCTTGCACTGCCTGCAGTCTCTGAGAAATTCACTTTAGAACCCGTGATTCTAGACTCACATTTCTGAGTAGGATATAGTTTCCTCCAGGATAAAGCTGATGTATTATATCACTATGAGAAATTTTAATCTTTGCTGAACCCCCTCCAAAACTTGCACACCTTTAATGAGCCAACCTTGAAGCTAAAACCCCATATCCACAGAGTCCAGTAGTTGCATAGCCTTATAAAAGGTCATTTAGATAGATATATGGCCCTACGTTGACTATATGTAACAATGATCGCATCTGTTGATTATGGCTTCCGACAGCTCTGTGGGTCAAGAAGTACCAGTTGGTGGCCGTGCTATCCACCTCTTAAAGGGTATCACCTCCATCCCAGTGACCTTCTGGGGGACTCAAGCATCAGAGACATCATGCTTACCATACTGGAAGAAAAAGACACTCTGACGATAAAGAAAGTCAAAAGCAGAAAGACGTTAACAAGTAATGATTTAGCCGCTGAAACAACGACTTTTCTGCAAGCATAGTAATACGTAAATAATACACGATTATTTATGTTCCCGTGTCACAACATAAACGAATCTTCAGTAAACAGTTACGGGTATTTATCTATTAGACAAATAGATAGAGAAATAGATGACTTCCGTACCAGTCCTTTAATACACAAACATCTGCATTATGCCAAATGCTTCATTTCCGGAAGGAGTGGCCACAAACAAATTGCCTCCATGTCGCCCTTTCCTCCGCCATCAGGCTGCCCTTCATTCAGCTCACGATTCCTCACTCATCTACTTTGCCTCACCCCTCCATCTCATCATTGGCCTCCCCATTCCCCTTCCCCCCTCCTTTCTTACCCAAATTTACTTCTCTAATTATTATTATTTTTTTTTCTTAATTTTCATATCGTGGCCAAACCATCTTAGAATAATTCTCGTGACACTTAGCGACTCATGTACAGTCGTGGCCATAAGTAATCACCTATCCTCGTGTACCCCGTGCCTCTTGCTGGCTCCCTTACGCGCGGCAACTCACACTGGGGTAAAAGGGGCCAAAGAGAGAAGGGAAGGTGGGTGGGGGGACGAGTGATGGTGCTTAGGTGGAGTGGGGGAGGGGAGGGAGGGTAGGTAGAGGAGGGAGAATGAAATGCGAAGTTGTGGCCACATAATATGTCTATTTTCTTTCATTCAGGGCATCATATAAAGGAGTTACTATTCGGTAGATAAAGTTGCACTACACCTTGTATAGCGGCGTCAGATAAACTTTGGATAGGTGGTGATGTCAAGGACTGGCTCTTGAGAAAAGTATCCTGACGTGACAGATCAAATATTAGTGCAGAGTCATCGAGATTTTGTCGGCCCAGATTGTCAATGTGTGGATAAGGCGTCCAGATTCCCGCCTTTATAAAGGCTGGACGGTCCTGCTTTTTTTTTTTTTTTTTTTTTTTTTTTTTTTACCTGTCCCGCTTTTTTAATTGTGACTAAAATGTCCTGCTTCTGGGGCAAATTATGTAAAATGTCCCGCTTTTAGAAAATTAATATTACATTAGATATAAAATGACCTTTTATGAAATTATGAAGAATTAGTATAATTATGCATAATCCAAAGCAAGTGAAATACCAAATTGTTAATATAAAATTTATAATACTAACTGGTAACTTTGGTGGGCCAATTCACCGTACTGTCACTACTGTGCTGTATATTGATTACTCAGTTTCTAGAGTTCGTTTGAGACGTTAGTGTTTGATTAGCAGCCCGAGGGCGAGGGTGAGGTGTTGCGTAGCAGCCGTCGCACACTCACATTCTCTCTCTCTCTCTCTCTCTCTCTCTCTCTCTCTCTCTCTCTCTCTCCACACACACACACACACACACACACACACGTGACATTGTCCCACTTTTAGCTCCAGTAAATCTGGTCACCTTATGCGTGGATGCCAGAGAATGAGGGGGGGCCCGCCTCCTCCAGCTCACCAAAGACGAGTGGGAGCTGTTCAAATGAAACCAGCAAACCATCAACATTGTTTCCCCGGTGCCGCGACGTCTGCATGAGGTTTTTAAGGCATGAGGCCACTGGCTTGACCAGTGTCGGTAGACACTGACATTGATATATTCTGGGAGTTTGGGTAAGATTTTGTTTCATTTTCCCTCTAATAGATTATGAACGATAACGTTACCATATCCACCCATGAGCACAGACATCAAATTTATTTACCTTTTATGTGCAATTATTTTAAAAAGCCTTTTCATATAGAGATGTCATTAAATAATTATTGAATTATCATGATGGTGACTGTATAGAGGGAGTGTACCGTATACCGCGAGAGAGATCATATTTACTGTGGACACAGCCATGTCAAAAGTTGCATATATTATTTAGTTCCAAAAATTAATTACATGTAAGGGTAGAGGACGTTTCTTATACAAACATTACGGAAGTCAAAGCCATCCAGATTCCATTCTCCGTCTGAGGTCAAAATACACGGGTAAACACAAATATCTGGCTCCGCACAAATGTTTGATGTCACGTCAGTATATTTCTCTCACGAGCTAGTCCTTGACATCACCACCTATCTAAAGCTTGTTATCTGACGCCGCTAAACAAGGTGTAATGCAGCTTTATCTACCGAATAGTAACTCCTTTATATGATGCCCTGAATGAAAGAAAAGAGACAAATTATGTTGTCGCAATTTCGCATTTCATTCTCCCTCCCCTCCCTCCCCTCCCTCACTCCACCCCAGCACCATTGCTCGTTCCCCCACCCACCTTCCCTTCTCTCTCTGGCCCCTCCCTCTCAGCCCCTCTTACTCCAGTGTGACTTGTCGCGCATAAAGGAGCCAGTCTGAGGCACGGCGTTGAGGATGATAGATGATTACTTATGGCCACGACTGTACATTGATATCACAAAGCCCCTTTATTTTCTCGCTTATCCATCTGTCTGTCCATGTAACTATCCATGCTCTCTTCACACAATTGATTTCCTTTTCTCTCACTTTTGTGCCCTTCAAAAAAAAAAAAAAAAAAAAAAAAAAAAAAAAAACAGGCTTCATTACAGTACTTTAGAGGGGGATCACAATCCTTCCGCACAAAGGCTTCTTTCCTTCCACGCTCACCTTCCTATACTTTATCACGGTCCTCATTCTGCCTACAATTTTCAGTCTCTGTTGTACTCTCTCTTGCACGATGCGTTTTAAACTTCCATCCGTGTACATCACACGACCTCAATATTTGAGGGGTCTCTAATATTCCATTTCTTGACAGTTTAGCTTCACTTTGCACTGTGTGGCTTCATTTTTCGCAAAGAGTATAATATTACTCTTTGCTACATTCACTCGCAGACTTCGTTTCTTAACGCACACTTTAAAACTATTTACTAAGTCCTGCATCTCCCAATCGTCTTCATTTAACAAACAAGTGTCACCAGCGAGCAAAAACACGGCATACACAAGTACTAGCCAGTCTCACCAAGGACACTTCCCCATGCAGTGACCTACCTTGTATTCCTTTTGGTATAAAATCTCTGTTTTATATGGAGAGAGAGAGAGAGAGACCGACCATGGTGCATGGCGCATAATTCTTTCAGTCCAACATTCGAATCACTCACAGATAAAAGAGAATACCGTAATATATTAACATTCGTTTTCGATATTTGTCATAGTTTCAATCTGGTGTGCATAACAGTAAATAAAAACAGCACTAGTGATTTTTTTTTCTTTTTTTTAAGATGGATGATTTATCCTTCCCAAAAGTTACACCTTTATAAGAGACAATAATTCTTAGTATAGGGCTTGTTTTAAGTGACCAAGCTAAGTTCCTCTGTAAATCAAATATGTTCTTTGGTGAACTGAAACACACCGTATGGTATGAATAGTTTGACAGCTTCTTATGGGCTATGTTGCTATGATTATGGTACGCGGATACATGCTTCCTTTTCATATACATTACTGGTTTATGGACACCTGAGGGGTTCCACATACTGGGCCAGTTTCACAGTCCCTCGTACGGCACGCGGTCTAATTACATCGATAACCTAAATGGATAGTACAGATGGACACCAGCGCTATCAGTATCAGGGCTGTCATTTTGTAAGTCGGCTCGCTTACCAACATATTTTCAATAAGTATCGTGACGACGTTGCAAGGAGAGGCGAGGAAAAACAAACGAAGCCCAAATCTGAGAGGGCAATGTATTAGGACCTCCCAGAAAGAAAAGTAGTGACTGTGATTAAGGGCCAGCTATTTTTCTTTTGATCCCTTGCCATTCATCATCAGCATGGATAATGCATAACATGTTCACTGCAGGGCCGAACCTCTTCTTTCTCAGCGAGTACATCCTTCAGAGTGAACAGGACCCCAAAACTCCAACATAATTATCCCGCCGGCAATTTGAACCCACTCCCTGTGATAACAAGATCCGGCAAATCTGGCGCTCTACAAACTGACCTACTACAGCACCCTCCCATCTAATACACAAATAGTGATCCAGTAAAGTTTGTCGAAGCGGGAACAGTGCTCACTTCACTGCAACTGAATCAGGGTATCAGTTACGTCATGGTAATAGCATATAGCATTCGGAACTGCTTTAATCACTTTGGTTCATTTCGCCTAGAATTAATACTGAAAGGGCAATTGACTATTTTTCATAAAATAAAGTTATTCAGCGAATCATGTATTTCCCTAAGCGTATAAAGGCACTTTGTGTTGCTTATGATTTCACCGGAAATCTCTCTCTCTCCCTCCCCACCCACACACACGTGGTCACCGACGCAGGCTATTCATGCTACATATGGGCTGGTTGAGTTGGTTTCAGCTACTCCTCAGAAAAAAAGAAAAAAAAAAGAAAAAAGAAAAAAACTGTGGCGCTCGGCTGCAGTCCTCGCTCCTGATTTTCCTGATACGTGTTGGTGCTAAGGAGGCCACTTACCGCCCCAAGATCCCTGGGCAGCCAGATGTAGGAAGCGATAGCGACCCTAATGACCGGAGACGAAAAGATAGCCTATACGAGACCCGGTTTGTAGAGCTAAATGTGTGTTTGTACTAGTCCAGCCAGCAACTACACTGCTCTCTGATAAGGGAAGTCTTGTGCTACTAAATAGATGTCTTAATATACCGGTGACTTTTAGAAACTTATTAGGTGTACATATTGTGAAAGAATTATGTGAATTTATGATTACAAAGCCAAGCGGCCCTCTGAATTAGCCTCTAATTACAGTAGAAGCAGACTACTGTAAACCCTTCAGCCCAAGAACATGTCTTATAGGCTGAGTAAAATAATCAGATGCCATTTAAAATAAGCTTAACTCCTTCAGTCCGATGATGCAGTTTTCAATCAAGTGAGTCTACCTTCGACGATATTATTTTGCGAGGAAGGTGTTTTAATAGTTTAAGAATTTATGACGGTTATATCGAGCCCCTCCAGCGTCAAAAACCTCTTCTACGAGGAATAAAATAATCGGTTGATAGTAAGAATAAAGTAGAAAAGCGTCGTCGGATTGAAGGGTTAGAAAAATATCATCGGAAAGAAGGTGCTGATTGGGCATGTTCCGTGTATCAATATACCATTTTTGAGTAATGCAATACCCCTTTATCAGAAAGCCAGCATGATGTGGGATGTACTACTCCAAACATTATCTATCCAGTGACACCAGTTCTTTGTTCAGTTAGAGATTGCAAGATGTAAAATTTGTAGCATCCTTTACTCCCCGATAACAACAGTAACATAACATCGTCCCAGGGTATCAGACAGCCGTAGGAAAAAAAAAATTATAACCCTTTCACTACAATTGGCCTCTCAAAGGGTAAATGATACATCCCTCTGGCGGTAGAATGAATGAAACTTCAAAATGCTTCTTCGTACTAGACAATGCTCCTTACAGTTTCATTACGGGAATTCTCTTACAAGCTGAATAAATCCGTCTAACAGTAGTAAGAATGAATGCTAAAGACGTCATCGTACTGAAAGGGATGATCTAGTGTGCTTGTTACGCCATCACTTCAAAGGATCATTATCGTCATCAGCAGCAGCAGCTTCCAGACCTCTTTTCCCACCCCAGGGAGACATTAGGTAGGGTTTAGAGCAGCGCTTCTTTACTGTTGGACGGTTCACCTAAAGATGAATGAAATTATCTTCGGGTGCATGAAACTAGAGGAGTGAATGAAAAGTCAGTGAAACATAAAGGGTGAATAACTTAATTTTTTAGTTAGATATTTCGAGATTTTGTCCTCCAGCTGACGAAGTTAGAGGAGGGTATTGTTATCAATGGGATCAACAACAATAGGTGGCGCTGAGATTTCGTTTACGGGCCAGAACTCAGTATTCATTATAGTCATGAAATTTCACATAGATATGTGTCTTATACCAAACTGGTGCCTTTGGGTAGGTAGAATGCTTTGTCATAAGCTTTTTTTTCAGTAAAGGAAAAAAGGTAAAAGAATAAAAAAAAATCGTAGATTTCAATGCAACCTGCGAAAGAAATCTGAAGGGCCTAGTGCATTTTTCTATTAAAACTTTGCAACTATTACACCCAGTAGGCAGAAAATGTACGTTATAAATGATTATATGAACATCTAATTATTTATGAATTTTCATGACTGTACCTATTATGTAATCATAAATAATGGCTGCCTAAATGAAAAAAAGCACGAGTCATAATTTCACCAGATCTGGTCATAACTTCATTATTACCATGGATAAACTACTGAAAGTTTTAAGTTTTAATGTGTCTGTGTTATACGGGGGGTGAGGGAGGGTCGTTATGCAATTTGTTTGTGTGCAAGAAGGTAGGGGGTATGTGCGTGGTCAGATGGAGGGTTGCAACAACGTAGCGTTGCCTATGCTTCTATGCTTAAATATAACAGACATTGCCACGGAAGATGTTGGTAAGCTCCTATTGCATTTTAATGGCAATGAAATTGGCAATTTGAAGCTTTTATTTCCCTCTACCTATGGTTTTCCAATTTCAAAGAAGCGGGATAATTCCCAGATTGAAACTGATTTAACTTTTTAGGCGAAACTAGACGAGCTAGTTGATCATGAATTTATAAATGACAACAATGAAGGATCATCGTAAGCAACTGTTGAACTGTAACTTTGCTTAGTGTTGCGAGTTTAGCTGTGTCAAAGAATACAAGTCCTAAGACTTGTTTATGCTAACAAACAAAAAAATTAAAAAATTGCGTCACTCCTAAGTTAATTTTCTTTGCCCATTTGCATATGTTCAAAACTTGAAGAAAATAAACACCTAAGAAATGAGCTGATATAAGTTGTTTTATACAATATATTAATTTATACACGAGGGAAGGCAAGAAGACATTGACCAAAAACATAAGGAAATTCTGTTTCGCACGAATGAAATTTCGTGATAAAATGACAATGAAATAGTTAAAGAGCACTGCACTATAGAACTAGAAGAAAAAAAGACAGTTAGATACTAACCAAGGTTTGCCCAACTGAATGAGCCACTTTCCCATTCATTCATAATTTAAGTTCCCTGAATTCTGGGTCCACCTGATAAATCGAAAAACTTTCCGCAGGAAGCTTCACACTCACCTATCTGGTCGAGTCAGTTCGACTGTCAAATTAAAAAGGGGTACCAAAAAATGGTCATACACTCATGACACTCTCCTCCGCACAAAATTCACCGAGCCAGCTGGATTGCTTGTTAGTTTCCTTGTATCCTTAGCACCTATACCTCACTTTCTCACACACTCATTTGCAATACCTATCCACCTTCTTGGTCTCCCACGTTTCCTCCCATCTACAAATACTTTCAGATGTGCTTTTTTCACCACTCCATTGACACCCATTCTCTACACATACCCATCTAATCTAACGACAATCTCTTCAACTCTGACACAGACTTCCTTGGTTCTTCAGAACCCAGCGTATTTGACTCACTATCCACATAGTTGACTACCCTTGACCTCACCTTTACCACTGAAATTACCGTTTGGGGTGTATTAACGTTCATAATGGAGAATGGTTATCTCATTCTACCAGGACTGACAATACTGGTCTAGAATGTGATTTGTTTGCAGAATCTTTGAACCTCATGAAATTCGTAAAAAAAAAAAAAAAAAAAAAAAAAAAACTACCATATAATCCTGGCCATAACTCCTATCTCTTGGGCCTATTTCTGGCACATAGTCCAGATCAGTACAAGATAAAAGTAAATACTGTCACCACTTGGATCCTCCGACCACAGTCTCATCAAAGCCTCATTAGTTAGTTGCCCCAAACCTCCCTGTTCTGAACCAGTCAGGGTTACCAGATGGCATTATGATAGGGAAAACTGGAATGGATTAAAAATTATCTTGCTGATAATTCCATGGCAGTTTCTTCTCCAGTGACATCAATTCTACCCAGTCCCACATTAATGATTTAATAGAAGCTGGTTTGGAATTGTTCGTACCAAGTCAACAGTTCACTAAAAGATCGGACTCCCAAAAATGGTTTAACAGCAATTGTGCCACAGCAACGACCCAAAAGTCCTTAGCATATGACTTTTTAATAAGAATCATGTGAATCACTCAGTGAATTTAAAATTACTAGAAATCATGCAAACATAGTAATCAATCTTGCCAAGTCAAACTTTCATCACAACTAAGCATCCAGACTATTGAATGATCCTAATGGCAATAGAATATTCTGGTCAACTCTCAATTCTTTCAATAGCAAATTTAACAAGTCATCACCCATTCCCCCACCAAAATCATCTGATGGTAACACCATCAGTGACCCGCGTGGTGAAGCAAACATCCTAGCCAGTACATTTGCCAGGTATTCTAACTTAGAGGAAGTCAGCCAGAACGTCAATGTACTAGAACCTGACTCGCCAGAAGTAGCCCCACTTAACATACAGACTATATACGTAAAATCTATTGTAGACAATTTACCAACCAAAAAAGCTCCAGATCCAGATGGAATTCCTCCAATTATTTTGAAAAAAATGTTCCCCAGAACTTGCTGCTGTTCTTGTTAAACTGTTCAGATTATGCATACGTACTTCTTCATTCCCAAATTCTGGAAGGAAGCCAATATCCACCCAATTCCAAAGAAAGGATGTTCCTCTGACCCATCTGATTACAGACCAACTGCAATTACATCGTCATTGGTAAAGAATTTGAGATTGTAATTAATAAGCACTTTGTTAATCACCTTGAATCCAACAACTTAATTAATGATAGACAGTATGGTTTCCGCCACTAAAGATCCACTGTTGATATTAGCAATCTCCTTAGTCATACCATACATCAGTCAATTAACAGACATGCAGAAACCCATGCAGTAGCCCTAGATTTCTAAAACTTTTGATAGAGTGTGGCATCGTTCCCTACTATCTAAACCTCCTTACTATGGCCTATCATCTTTTGTTCCTCTGATTTCCTCAAATCTTAGCGACAGGAAGATGAGAGTAAAAGTAGATAATGTATGTTCCAATTTCCACTTGATTTGCTAGTGCAACAGGGACCCTATTTGTAATTCATATTAATAATCTCTTATCTGTCATTCCTAGTCCAATTCACTCATATGCAGATGACTCAACACTTCACAGTTCATTCACACTTAAACACCCATTCACAAAGTTTAATATCTCTAACTCACAACTCAGTACAGCAATCTCAATAAATGAAGATTTATCTAAGATCACGGAATGGGGACAAAATAATATTGTATCATTTAACGCTAGGAAAACCAAATATATACATTTTACTAGTCGACTTATAATGCCTGATTCCTATATTACCTTCAATGCTACTAATATTCCTGTCTCTAAAAGTACTGAAATTCTCGGTGTTTCACTTAACAATGCCGGCAGCTGGACCCCTCATGTTAGATCACATGCTGAAACTGCTTCACAGAAACCTGGATTATTGTACAGAGTCCATATCTTCTTCACTGACAAAGCAGTTAGCTAAAATTTACAAGAGTCATGTGCACCCTCAGCCGGAATATTGTTCACCCTTGTGGAGTGGATATGGAGAGGTTGCACTAAAACAACTGGAACAAATTCAGAACAAAGCTATTATAATTATATATTAATAACCCTACTATTACAACTGAACCACCTTCCTTACAAATGCGAAGAAATGTTGCCTCCTTGCATTATTTTACGGACACTTTTCTGGCAAATGCTCAGCCGAAGTTGCATCCGTTGTGTCACCTCTCCACGCCTTCCCCTGCGCTAAAGGGGCATCTGACGGCACTCATGATTGGACTGTCACACTGCCATATTGCAGAACTTCTGCCTATCAAAATTCTTTTATTCCCTGAACTGCATTTTTTTGGAGCTTGCCTTCCCAGAGTGGTTTCTATCCAAACTTCAGCTTAAGGCTGTTCATGTCTACCCGTTACAGATATTTTATGAATGGAGGACACCTATAAACAGGTCCATGGAGTATTATTTTTCTTTTGTTTTTCCTTCCCCTGTTCTGTTGCTGTAAAAAAAAAAAAAATCCTCTTCCTATGCACGCTCCACGCTGCTCCCTCTCGTACACACACACACACACACACACACACACACACACACACACACACACAATCTATACGGTACCTAGTGACCCCGTCTATGGGCACAGTCACCAACCCCAAGTCTAAATATGGTAGGGATTCTCAGTCACCACAACCCTAAGAAAGAGAAACACTCACCCTCCATCGACTTTTTTTTTTTTTTTTCCGAGAAAGAAGAATCTGTGAACCATTTCAAGATGTGAGAAATCTTAGGTCTCCTCAGTTCGATGACGTACTTTTTGTAAATATCTACTACCTTCAAGGAATTTTACTCAGTTTAAGGAAGGAAACAAGCTTGTGAAGGGGCTGACAGAGACTATTTTTTATCTTGTCACTAGAAAAGCTTTTCACAAAGTTTAGACATTGGTCTGGAAGCAGCAACAGTAACTCATTAAACTCATCAGACTGAAGGTATTAACTGCATTATTGTTCTTATTGCCAGTTTATTTATTCAGTTTAGGAGCAACCTTCTTATCTAATCGTTTTCCCCTTTCCTTGTATCGTGCTGTGTATCTTGCCTTTGCCAGACGATGTTAATGAGCTCAGGAAAGTACCCTGGTAGTGAAAGGGGTTAGTGAAAGGGGTATGTAATCCATTCAGTTTAAACAAAATCTATTGAAAGCTGAATAAAACTGTTTGGAAGTGGCAAGAAAAAATATATATACGTTGTGGAAAGACAAGCAAAACTATATATCTGGGGTTAAGTAATGCTACGTGAGACGATGCAAGTCCAAAAAGTTTCTACTGACCTGAATAAAACCCTCTAAAACAGCAAAAAACATAATAACTGTCTTTGTCACTGAAGTGAATGTTCTAAGCAAGCGACTGTCTCTTTACGGCTGATGTGACAGGAGGCAGGTGTGCGGAGGTGCCTGGGTGTCTGGAGAATGTGGTTCCTGATATCAATGATGACCCGTTTTTTCTCGCCCATACAAGAGTTTCCAAGCTAGTCTTCATAGTGGCAATTCAGAACAGAATACGCGAGAGAGAGTCCCACTGTTCCCCACAAAGAGCCCAGTAATTGCTCCTCAACATCGTCCTACCGCCAGCCTTTCACCATAGCCAACAAAAATACGGCTCCCATATACTGTTAATTTCTTTAATGATCCACACCGGTTACCTGGGAAGCGAGGCCAACCCCCAAGGCTAAAGGGTACACGGCCCATATATGTGATTTGCCTGTCCCTTCAGAGATGTTATCTGCCTATGGTGCTCGTTAACGACGGTCCTACGGCACGAGACAAACAAGCAATTTGGAAATTAGTTTGATAAGGGCTTTGGCGGTCGACTTTGTTAGCGTGCACTTTATCTTTACAATTTTCTCGTACTTTTTTGTGACTTAGCTTTATCTCTAATTTTCATCCTGTTTTATCGAGTGATTTATCTAATTGTTAGGTCTTTTAAAATTAGCAGGACCTGGAAACGCCTCAGGTGGAAGACAAGAGATTACACGAAGATCCACCGATAGCAGAGTTTCGCCGGAACCTTTTATGCGAGAAGTGCAAGCCCAACCTTTTGGAGAGAAAAAGCTGGTCTAGTGGTATAGGAAATGCTGACTATAAAAGACAATAGTGATATACAGATTTTTTTTTTTTTTCCAGTAAGAGTCAAGATTTCGGACGGTCTAGTTTACTCAAGTGGTATAGGAAGTGAAAGAAATAACACGCAATAATGACAAAAAAGAAAATCTATACTATGGCGTGTTCCTAAACAATTAAGCATCCTATTTCTTTAAGTGCTACGCTCTCTTCAAAGGGTTACTGCCTCTTCAGTACGATGACGTCTGTTTGTTGTGTTCATGCCATCTCCAGACGATTTAATCAAGCTTTGGGGATTTTTTTATTTCCAAGCTAGAGGGTTTACATATGGCCTTCATTAACTCCTTCGCTACGAAAGGGAAACTCCTACTCTGAATACACTTGTCCGAGGATAGCTATAAGAAAAATATAATGAATCTTTGGGTTAAAGTGCATAATATTCAAAGTTATAATTCGCCATAAAACATTTGCAGATCATATTCAACAGGAAGATTTGGACTTAGCATAGACTGTGTGGCATCATGACCCTCGTGAAGTTGAAAGGCAGTTGTCCTAAGCCTCCTCTATCACAACAGAAATAAATATATTAATAATTAAATACGGAAGACCTGCAGTAAGGCGAGCACACCAGGCCTGAGAGATAACTGTGTAAATACTGCTGCTTTATACGTCAAAATATTTGGGTCGTCAGTGTCATAGAAAATAAGGTGACCAACCACCATTATTTTTCCCTAATCCAAGCCTCTCATTTGCATACACCTTATCCGCTACCAGAAAAAAAAAAGAAAGAAAAAAAAAAAAAGGAGGTAACTTGGGGGAGGGTGGTAAGGGACGTGGAGGGGGGGCGGTAAGTGTGGCGGGGGGGTGGGGGGGCGTCGGGGAAGGGGGAGCTTTGCACAAAACGGGAACAGTGGATGTTTGTACTTCTTCATTGGATATGAGGCTACTTCCTTTAGCCCCTTCAGTCCAATGACGTATTTCCATTTTATTCCTGCTATCTTTAGACGATTTTACTCAGCTTAGCAGAGCATCCTAACAGCAGAGGGGTTTATTGAGGCTGTATCTAACTACTCCTGTTCAAAATATCTCCCAGATTGAAGGGGTTAAGCACTTTCTTACGATTTGCGAACGTAGTATTTCATTCTGACTATTCCTAAATGATTTAAATGATTCAGGAAAGCTCGAACCAGGAAAAATGTTTAACAAATTTGGCTTAGTCCTTAGGTGAAACGAAATTATAAAAGAACGGAGAATAGCGCCTGTATATATGCGTATATGCGACATTTTTCTTTCCGTATTATTTAGCCGTATTAATTCTCCGAAGAAAACTGAGGAACAGTTTTGAATCAGTGTCACGTGCCCTCTCATATGCAGGTTTAATATATCCAACTATGGCATATCTTCCATAAATAATCGTACAACACGTCTGTTTAGGCACAGAAAACAGGAACTACAGTGTGGTCAGTGTGTATGGAAAGCTCATAAAGGCTTCTTCTTGCTGCTAAATACAACAAGTGGTTCATATTTCTTACCAGTGAACGTAAAAAAAAAAAAAATCCGTTTCCATGTATTTGCCACACTAACTATTCGTTCCATCAGCAACCTTATGTAAAAAAAAACAACAACAACAACTTTATTCTACATTACAAAGGCTCCGTCAGCCCAAGGATGACATACTTTAGTCTTTCTATAACCTAATGATTATAGTCAACTTAGGGGAGCCTTTCATAACTGGAGAAGATATATTTCACCTTAATCAGCACACTCTGCACTAGAGAACTTTTCTTCAGTGAATACAACTGTCTGGCTACTATATGGGGAGCATAAAGAGTATATCGGAGTAGTGCACGGGAAAAGGGTATTTTTATGTAACCTCCCTTCTCCCTCATCTATTGATTTCCAGTGAACGATAAAAGTTACATCTTCGATTAGTAAGGATCTCTCTCCTGTTAGCTCTGATGATGGTACATGACCCACGTTAACTTTAGGGATTTTCATCCTTTTGCAAGTTACATTTGGAAGCTCAGTGGCAGAATAAGAGAATACTATGACTATACAGCCATTCCCAGCACTTTCTCGTGATTAACATCGTTTTCTAGTGTTCATATGTTGCTTGAGTTCCTCAAACAAGATGGCTAGATGATAATTAGATGGTAATTTTAGGCCAACTACACGAAGCTGAGAAGCTTAGTTGACTCACCTCTCAGCAACCATTTGCTGAACTCTGCTACCCACATTTGCCCATTAGAGGGATATTACAACTTGCTTATCAGGAAGACTGTATAACCTGTCCATCAGAAAGATAAAACATCTTGTCCACCAGTGATATAACTTTTCCATCAAAGAGGCATAACTTGCCCATCAGAAACACACAACAAATTGCCCGTCAGAGAGACATAATTTCTTGCCCATCAAGTAGACTTTACAACTTACTCATCACAGCGCCATTTAAACTTGCCTGCGAAACTGACATAACATTTTCCCAATCAGAGAGACATTACAACTTGTCCATCAGCGAAACATTAATGCATGTCCATCAAAATATCTCCATCTTGTCCATCAGACAAATATTTTAACTTACCCACCAAAGTCACACCAGAACTTGTCCATTAGAAAAACTTTATCCTGCCCATCAAAGAATCGAGTGTAACAAGTCATATCAGATCAGGTTTAAGTACATATTAGGAGCTTGATGAGTGAAAGGAGGTAGAACTCAATTTCGTAGGGCACTCTGATGGTATTTCTAATGATGTGAACTATTCTTATTTCCTGTTTTACGATTCTGCTCTAACCAAGATGATGATGATAATGATGATGATGATGAATTTGGTACTTTATTCATTTCTGCAGTACTGCAAGCTAGATCATCCCAAAAAATCTGGGCTGCACAGGTAAATTACTGTGTGTGTGTGTGTGTGTGTGTGTGTGTGTGTGTGTGTGTGTGTGTGTGTGTGTGTGTGTGTGTGTGTGTGTGTGTGTGTGTGTGTGTGTGTGTGTGTGTGTGTGTGTGTGTGTGTGTGTGTGTGTGTGTGTGTGTGTGTGTGTGTGTGTGTGTGTGTGTGTGTGTGTGTGTGTGTGTGTGTGTGTGTGTGTGTGTGTGTGTGTGTGTGTGTGTGTGTGTGTGTGTGTGTGTGTGTGTGTGTGTGTGTGTGTGTGTGTGTGTGTGTGTGTGTGTGTGTGTGTGTGTGTGTGTGTGTGTGTGTGTGTGTGTGTGTGTGTGTGTGTGTGTGTGTGTGTGTGTGTGTGTGTGTGTGTGTGTGTGTGTGTGTGTGTGTGTGTGTGTGTGTGTGTGTGTGTGTGTGTGTGTGTGTGTGTGTGTGTGTGTGTGTGTGTGTGTGTGTGTGTGTGTGTGTGTGTGTGTGTGTGTGTGTGTGTGTGTGTGTGTGTGTGTGTGTGTGTGTGTGTGTGTGTGTGTGTGTGTGTGTGTGTGTGTGTGTGTGTGTGTGTGTGTGTGTGTGTGTGTGTGTGTGTGTGTGTGTGTGTGTGTGTGTGTGTGTGTGTGTGTGTGTGTGTGTGTGTGTGTGTGTGTGTGTGTGTGTGTGTGTGTGTGTGTGTGTGTGTGTGTGTGTGTGTGTGTGTGTGTGTGTGTGTGTGTGTGTGTGTGTGTGTGTGTGTGTGTGTGTGTGTGTGTGTGTGTGAGAGAGAGAGAGAGAGAGAGAGAGAGAGAGAGAGAGGGAATTTTTACATACCAATCTGGAAGTAGTGCCAGGATTCTTTCAGGTACTTTACTTATCGCAAGTACAGGCAATTATAGATTATTTACATTTTGCTACGCCTATCTTATTAAATCAGACTGTATTTTGGAATCACCTGACCCAAGGAATATTGTCTTTTATTGTCCATACGCTCCTCTTGTGTGAAATAAAAACAGTATGGAGCCCCCTGTTTAGCCTCACCTTCTGTATTCTCACTCTACCTCCCTTCCCTTCCTCCCTTGCCCCTTCTCTAACTCCCTTGCCCCTTCTCTCCCTCCCTTCCCCCTTCTCTCTCTGTCTGTCTGTCTGTCTGTCTCTGTCTGTCTGTCTGTCTGTCTCTCTCTCTCTCTCTCTCTCTCTCTCTCTCTCCTTACCTCGCTATATATGAACGCGTTTTACTTCGTTTTTGTTTATACCTGACGAGAGTCAAAATCGGGCCGAATATTCCCAATACACAGTACTTTCTTATGTGGGTAAATTTCTTCGACATATATTTGACTTTTCAGGAACGAACTGTCCATATTCTACTCATTAATAAGCTATGAGAGAATTATCAGTACCGAGTCTGTTAAAAAAACAAAAAAAACACCCCCCCAAAAAAAATAACTTACGTCCTAAGGCTGAAGGGTAAACACAGATTCAATTTCCTTAACAGTTAAAATATTACATCCTTTACTTTAATAAGAGGGTTTCTCAGTAGCCCCTTGTCCTCAGAGCCGTATGGTGGAATGTTGATGAACTTGATCCATATCACTTCTTGTGTGCTGGAGACTGCTAACGAGTATGTGCCCTTATCGTCCTGAACAAATGCTCGTAAAAGATCTTAACCAATCTTTAAAATTCAGTAGTATGCATTCCAAATACTTTTTTCAGAAGTCGTGTTGAATAATGGTATAGTTTCACTTAAATACTCACCCTAATTTGTGAAATGTTTGGTAGCTGCATTTATGGCGACAAACAATCATATACACAGTTTAAGCTAAAGAGACTCTGTAAATTCAGCCCCTGTTAAAACTTCACGTCATCCAGGACTAGACAGTTTGCCGTCTAGAGATGGAGCAGTTGCCGCCACTGGCTTGATTTCTGACACGCCAGACACCTTCACCCGTCCATCAAGATGGAAATCCTATCGTGTTCGCTTTAATCACACAGACTAGCCCCTCCCCCCCCCCCACACACACAAAAGAGAGAGAGAGAGAGAGAGAGAGAGAGAGAGAGAGAGAGAGAGAGAGAGAGAAACATTCAATTGAATTTGCATTCATTTGGAGGGGGAATAAATAAAGAGTAGTTTCCGATTAATACTGACACAATTACTTGGCTTTATGAAACATATGTCTAAATGAAGTCTAGTAACAATTTCAAGCTCGTTTAATTGAATTAGCAAAAATACACCATAAAGCATTTGTTATCTTGAACATCACTAACCCCCTTTCAGGTCAACTGATCGTCATGTGTACACAGACTGGAAGTTAAGCTTGTCTAGTAACCAAGAAGAGTCATTCCTATCTGATAAGTATAGGACATCGAATTTCATGATTGTGAAAGTGGCCCAGCTCTGCAAAGTAAAAACAAGACAACTACGGCAGAACTGGCACGACGCGAAGGCATAATGACACCATCAAGTGAATAAATTCGTGTAGCATTAGCGAAATACACGTGCAAAAAATGACGGGAGGATGAGAAGATTAAATGATAACTCTGCTTGATTTCCTTTAGATACCCGTTATTATAAATTTACTTCATTGACAATGATATATCTATTTCCTCAATGTTTTCTGCACCTTGATAATAGTGCATCCATGCATAACACCGCATTGTCATCAGACACTGATAAAAAAACAGAAGATCTTGCAATAAAGGTACATGAAATGGAATTTAAGAGGAACACTTCTGAAGATAAAGAAGCAAGAGGATGAAAAACTGAATGAAGAGAATTGGAGGGTATTATTTCATTTCATATCTCGGACAACATCAACCTCTCCCTTCCTCGGTTACAGGAACACGCGACCATATCGTCCCGAGGGAAGTTGATTGGGGATGTGAGGAGAGATACAGCTAAGGGAAAAGCCTCACCGACACTTCTCTGCTGGTTCTGATTATAGAAGATGCTATGAATATGAAGTAACAGCAGGAGACTATGAGATGGAAGGATATTTTCCATCTCCTGGGAAGGAATGACAAATATGGGAGGCAGAATTCAATGTTGGAAGATGAACTTGGCTCATGAGTGGACCTTATGTGTACCTTATCCCATCCGGGGGCATCACACTGAAAACGGAAAAGGACTTTGGGTTGTATTCTACTAGACACAAAAAACTTCTTAGCACTTTTCTTTCGCAATTTATTTTGCTTTATATACCTTTTGTACTCTTACATGATTCCTAGGTAATCTAAACTATATATAAATATCATGAGAAGAAATGTTAAGGTAAAATAAATGAAATAAATCGCTAAGATACTGATACTAGAAGCCTACAACGCCACTTAAAATGCGGGCCAAATAATTCTGATGCAAACTGTCCAGTCGTGCAGGTTAAACGTGGCCAAATGAAACGGGGTATTCTTTCATCTTTTACCCCTGCCTACGCAATCAGAAAATTTGTGGCAGAATAACGGCTTTATTACTAAACAAGAGAACGAGATTGTATAAGGAAGCCCCAAGTGTTCAAGTCCATGCACAACAGTGCGAGAGGTATATGTTTGGTCCCATTGGTTTGTCTGACTGGTAGGAGTTTGGAAAACTATTGGATGGAACTGCATCACATTTGGTAATGACTGAGGACCATCAGAGAAACAGGTGATTAGCTTTTAGCCGAAAAAGATCGCTAGTCAGAAGTGGACAAAGTTAATTCAAAACTGTTATTCCTACTTAGACCAAATTTGGTGGAAGGACTGAGGGACAGAAAAGGGTAATATGAATCAATTATGTAAACAATGGGTCAAAATGACGGAGCAAGGTCAAAGGTTCGGCCCTTACACTTAAACAGGTTTTATTCCCTTTTTGGATCATACCTGTGTGTGGACGAGCATTTAGACGGATTGTACGACCAAGATGTTGCACTCTCAGTGCTTCTTGTTGCAAAAGAGTTTGTACTCTGCATCCTTCCTTCGCACTGGTTACATCTCGTACTGGTTATGTTGTTGGAATCGTACTTAGTGAACAGAAGATGAAGGTTTAGGAATAATGCCTGTCCACTGTGCAAGGATCGTTAGGGCACTTTTTAATTATGTAATTACAGGTATTTACTTATTCATTTGTTGTCGATCTTCCCCCTGAATACAACCTGCAGTAGTTTATGTAGAGAATCTCAACTATCTAGGCGAACACTGACCAGGGCCTAACACACTGAGCAAACCAGTCTGTCGAACACGAGATTACATATCGGGTTCTCCCGTGTGCGAGCTGAATGTACACACCGGTGCAACCCTCCCACCCCTCTTGTTATCTCACCGCTCTTGTTCGACGAACTGAACAGTGGTTGCTGACAGATGAGAGAGGAGAGAGAGGAGGCTAAGAGAAGGGCTGAGGTGATTCGGGGACAGGTAACACTGTCGACACCTCCTATCAGAATGGAAAACTGATTCAGCTATAAAAAAAAAACTAAAGTCTGATAATGACCTGTCCCTTGCCGCATTCATCCAACTATTGCTGATTCTGTTTCCCCAAATTGTATGTAAACACACACACACACACACACACACACACACACACACACACACACACACACACATTTTATTATGTGGATATAAATATTAATAGACCGAGATATATATATATATATATATATATATATATATATATATATATATATATATATATATATATATATATATATATAAATATATAACAAAAATTTTCCCCAACCCTTATACACCAGAATGTCACGTGCAATTGGCAGCCGTCCTCTTTAGTTTGAGATGTCATTTTAATAAAGTAATTGTATAAATGGCCACTTAAACCTTGGTTATGGCCATTCTTTCGCTTGATGTGGCAGTTCCACTGGAAGATAGAGTATATGCCTACAAATGATCCATTTTTTTATGAACCTTTACCATACACACACAATCAGTGCAACAGATCAAGTTAGAAGCAATCACTGTTCACCCTTTCGACATGATGACTTATATATTGCGTAATATTTTTGTTACCTCCAAGCAGTTTCAATAACCAGAGACCCATATAGTGAAGGATTTAAAATTTAAATATAGGTATTGGACAACATTGAAATACAATAAAACAAGCAATAGTATCAAAAGCACTAACAAGTTAAACTCACACATAAAGCTCATGCCTCCGCCAGCACCTCAACTAGACACCTTGGGTCACCTCAAAATTTTAATTAACTCTTCCTTGGAGCAAGACCCACATATTATCTATATTTCATTGAAATCCATCAGCAACTTTAGAGATATCTTGTGGACAAGCAAACAAAGAGTGATGAATACAAAACTTCCTGAAACTTCATTGGCGGAGAAAATTATTTTAAGTAATGAACAAGGTACTGTAATAAGCTATGTCAATATGATTTCTGTAAACCTCACAGCTTGAACCCTGTACAACAAGATACTGCTGAATCGTATCATAAGATAATAAATTAATTGCATTTGTTCATTCAAACAGCTGGATAATGGACTACAAGAGACTATAAAATTTATCCGACGTATTGCTACCGTAGTGATGTTATATATCAGAATTCTCAATTCATCGTCCATTCCTTTTTTGCCCCATCAGGAGCATAGGTGCCCTGGGCTGGGATACTTAGTCCCAATATTTAAAGCAAAGGATGACCAGCATAAACAGCTTCTGAGGAAGAATGTTTGTGCGATGAATTCCACCCACTTCTCGGTGGTAATATGGTAGCTACCTAGCACAGTAAAAAGTTTCCTGGCTTACAGTAAATCAACTAGGTTGACTCAGGGTTCAGTTACCTGAAGGCATATCACATCCCGTCAGTGGATGGACGCCCCCACTTGCCATGATCAGAACCAAAGTTAAGTTGTCGTGAGCCACCCCTTGAAATGTATTTTACTATTCTGAACACCATAAAACCAACTGGTACATCTAATGACAAACTCGGCGTTACACTCATACCCTGATTTTCACTCTTAATCCAATATAATTCATCAGAAGTATAACTAATAGAGCACCTGCCCGCCACCTCCCAGCCCCCTTCACCGATCCTTCTATTACTACCCCTGGTTCTCTACCTCTCCTCACGCTTCATCTAACACCCCCCTCCCCTCTTCTTTACCTCCCATTCATTCTCCCATCAGTCCACCAGTCCCCATCCCTATATATAATCACTTCTCCCTCTCTCCTCATGAACTTGCTTGGCCAAAAGCGACCCAGTTTTGGAGTGTATGGGTTTAAACAGTTTATATGTCCACAGTGTACGTGGATGTAGCACTAAGGTTAGCCAAAATAAGCAGGGGAGATTCATCGGAAATGAGAGAGAGAGAGAGAGAGAGAGACCTGAATTCCTCGCAGCACACATAATTTATGTAATCTTGGCACCACATTCTTAAAATGCAATCCAGTTTTCACTTCTTCTCCTCCTAATGAGAAAATTCTGACACATTCCCCATGACTGAAGTTTAGTAATATAATTTTCCATATGTTCATTACTTTCTTCTCCCACTTGTACCCACTGATATCCAATCCTTATGTAATCCACCAGTCCACACAGAAACCCTTTGTCCCTATCTTTTTTTATTTTTTTCATGGGAGGGTTTGTAGCACCTCTTTCTTAGCGATTTAATCAGTACATTACACTAAGTCGCTCTTCTACGCTACTCGTATTTATAAGACATTAGTATCGGTATAGTTTCACAGCTTGCGTAATCAGCGTGCATGAGATTATCGCGCTGTTATGGGTATAATAGGTCGTTAAGGAAGAGGTGCCATGAAGCCTACAGTATCACAGCAAAACGGCTCTGAACTCGATTGGGGTCTGATGTGTACTATATTATGCTACTAATGCTCCCACTCTGCCCATCTATGCCACCCCACTCCACCCACCTGTTGAATATTTGCCGAGTCCCTGTGCACACCTATGCTTCCTCAAACACCTTCCTGAAAACGCCAGTGAAGTACATTGCCCAAGGAGTATGCTCATGAGGCCTTATGATTGCCACAAAACCTCCTCCTTACCCACAAGTGCCACTTAACTCCACCCATACATATCAACCCATTCCCCTTGCGTACTTAGGTTCCTCCAACACTTCTATGAGTCGATAGTAACATTAATATGACCAGATGATTGCCAAGAAAACTCCCTAATACCCACATATACCATTCTACTCCATCCATCTTTATCAACCCATTCGCTCTCCATATTCAGCTTTCTTAAACATCTTCAAAAAGTTTCTAATATATTTCATAGCCACGGGAGTATGTCCATTAGCACGGAAGGGAACCACCGCCCTGTAAATGATGGTGCTTCGGAAGGTGATTTTGTACTTTCCGTGGGCGAGTCGCTACCGTCGAGAGAACAGCCCTAATTCAACGCCTTTTCTTCCATCCTTATGTGTGAAGTGTATTATTAGCAGTTTGTATAGAAAATATGTCAATTCACAAAGTGTCTTATTCTCATCGACAAGGAGAGTATGTTTTCACCCCTGTTTGTTTGTTTGTCTGTTAAATGGACTACTCAAAAACTAAATGAAACTGGACAAAATTTGGTGGGTAGATAACCCATGTCCAAGGGAACGATCGACTATCTTTGGGACCGATTCAGATTGTATTACAGATTCTGGATCCGGAAAACAATTTTTGTGAAACCCTTAATCAATGATGAGAAAACCTAACCCATTATGAAGAGTGATTTGGAACTAGTTGCCCTTGTCGGAGAGATGCGTTACACTGACTGCCCCTTTAGTAACGGGAATTTCTTGCTTTTTCTTCCATCCTTATAATATGTAAGATGCACATTAGGTGTTCTCGTAGTAAATATTTGTCAACTGGCATGTTTAACCTCCTCTCATCACAGAATCTTATAGACGTGAATTCCACGCTTTCGTCCGTCGTTATAAAATTTAAGGTACTTATTATTTGCTCTTATGGAAAATATTTGTCAACTCGTATGCCTGATCCCTTCTAATCGCAATGGCTTATAAAGGAATTACATACTTTTTCTTCCATCCATATAACGTATTAGTTGCATATTTGGAGTTCGTATTAATAAATATTTGTCGAATTGCATCTCTGATTCCCTCTCATCGCAGCAGCCACTAATAAGGGTAATTATATGCTTTTCCACCCATCCTCATAATATGTTAGGTGCATATTAGGTGTTTGTATAAAAAATATTTGTCGAAGTGCGTGCCTCTCTCCTCCCACCCCATTGCCATAATCATATAAGGAAGCTTCATACCATTGACTTAATGCTGCATGGTGTAACGAGGAGTGGTACATGTACCGTAATGACAGGTTGCGCAGAATAACATTAATATTTTCCAGTAAGATTTGCTCAGGCAAGAGTCAGGATTTATATTTACAAACTCCTTTGAACTTAACTTGTGCGTGCTATGTTTACCACCACCACTACTGCTACTACTACTACTACTACTACTACTATTACTAGTACTACTACTATTACTACTACTACTACTACTACTATTACTAGTACTACTACTATTACTACTACTACTACTACTACTACTATTACTAGTACTATTACTAGTACTACTACTAGTACTACTACTACTACTACTACTACTACTACTACTACTACTACTATTACTAGTACTACTACTAGTACTACTACTACTACTATTACTACTACTACTACTAGTACTACTACTACTACTATTACTATTACTATTGCTACTATTACTATTACTACTATTACTATTACTATCACTACTATGACAATTACTATTACTACTACTACTACTACTACTACTGCTGCTGCTGCTGCTGCAGCTACCACAGTAATACTTCTGCTACTACTAGTACTACCATTAGTAGTAGTAGTAGTAGTAGTATTGTACATTTTTGTCTTCGCTCGCACTATTAACGAACACTTAACATGCAAAATACAGCGAATATAAAAGTGAAAATATTACGAAAAATAAACAGCTTTCTGAGAACAGGAAACTGCTATGAAAGTTCCTTTGAACTGCAAATTGGTCCAGATCCATGATAAATATGGATCCAGGAAGTGTGCGGACGAAGAAGTAGCGAGTGGTGGAGGGGGACATGCGTGCTAGGTAACCCTCAGCCTTAACTCTGTCACTACCATCCATTTTTTACTCTGCTCTTGCCTAAATTTCCATCTATCCGTTGTAGCAAGACGCAAACACTGGAATATGATGCTAGTCACGAGGAAGTATTATGGAAATTATTAAAAGCCACAGTTCTGTCTTATTCTGCCACTGAAGTACACAAACTGCAAAAGGACAAAAATCTGGGCCCAGTTAAAGTAAAAGAACTATAGGATGGAAACTCTTCTAGGCCGAATAAAATGGTCTGGCGGTGGTAGAGAAATTAGAAAACGGATATTATCATATCGGAGAGGTTGAGATTTTTTTTTTTTACACCTTTGCTACGATGGATGCGTCTACCATGCTGAATATACTGTCTGGCTGTAACGATAAATACGTAGGTTAATAAATAAATAAATGAACCAAAGAGAGCTTCATCATACGGGAAGATTTATATTGTGGCTGTTTCTATCCCCATTAGCTGTAAAGGGTTTTCTCTTCGTCAAAATGAGAGTATGGAGTGATAGCAAGAATAAAGCAATATTGATGCCCTGATACTGAAGGAGTTAGAGGACACTGCTTCTTAACCCCTTTAGTTCGAGATCTGTCCTAAAAACAGAGTGCCGGTATCATGAAATAAATAAAGACTGTACTATGGTTCCGAAAGAGGTGATGGACACTATTTCCAACCAAGGTAAAAAAAATCATCTGTTTATTGCAAAGGAAAAAAAAAAAAATAAGGACATACACCGAAAAAAATAATGGAAATTGCTTGTAATCCCTACACTGAAAGATTTCTTGAATCGAATATAGTCGTCTAATTGTACTTACCATGGCTCTTATGCTCGGCTATTAACGAGGCTTCCTTTAACCTCTTCCTTTGCGATATGTTTTTTTAAGTACGGCTACTTAATATCGTTTTTTACATTATTTATGCAGAGTATGACGATGATAGAATGATTTCAGTATCACATAAGAGAATGGCAAGATGTCATAAGCAAAATAAATCGTTCAGGAAGAGGTGTTACCGAGCTTCCTCAACTGGTCCAGGAGTAAAATACATACGACGACATCATTCTGAAGGGACTGAGAACTTTACACAGATGACAATGTTCATTTTATTCTGTTTGTATTCCAGCGACTTTGTTCAATTTAGGGATGAATTTCGCCAGTGTAGGAGTTACTGAAAACTATATTGAATTCCTCCAGTCCAGAGGGTCTCTTCTAAGCTGAATAACAACATGGTGGGAGTAACGACATAAATGCGTCATCGCACTAATGGGTTAATCATATTCTTTACTCTGATATCGCATTCTACATTCTTCTTTTTTATGGTAATCTGTGAACAAATTTTCTCAGATTATGGGAGACTTCTCCAGCCACAGGTGTTAAATTTATCCTTCGTTAACCCCTCCATTACTCAAAGTTCGTCGTAAGTGAACTGAAATGTCTCGGTAACAGCAAGAATATGACAAAAAATAAATAAATAAATAAAAGACGTTTTGAAGGAGCTGATGATCGATGGGTAACTCAGCAACTGGATATGGTAGCCAGGATAACGTGGAAACGCAAATGATCACTTGTGCTTTCACTGTATTTTGCCCTTAAACTAATACTACCGCCTGTCGGGTCAAATACATTAAAATACTGCGAGCAGGAGAAAGTTCAGTATAGTTCGAAAAAAAATTGTGTTTACCATATTACTCATAAGAATAAGCACCCCCGTCGACTAAGTGGCCAGCAACAGTACAAAGGGGCAAAAGGGTATGAACTGGGGGTGATGAAGAAATTAATGGGTGAAATAGGACAGGAACTTGGTTGCCGTGGAACTTGGGTAAGAAAGCATATCGTTGAGCTGGGGTAGAAAATCATACTAATGAAAAATGGTTGTTATAGAATCGGTTATTAGTGGTTTGAGGGCAGTTTATAATAATTTGAAAATATCTTCCACGAGTGTTCACGACGTAAAGAAATGAGCATGGTGAGGAAAGAAATTAATGAGATAGGCCGGGAATTTACTGTTCATTGGAGCTGGGGAGAAAAGTGTGTCCTGTGGAAATATAGTTACTGTAATAATGGTTTACGTGTACAAAGCCATTTTTTTAGTCAGCCTCCAAGGATAAAAGTGCCGGTGTGAGTGGAAGGCTAGGAATAAACGATAAGTGGGTGAGATGAGTTGGAATGCTGTTGTGGATGGGAAAGCGCCATGAGAGTACCGAGTGTGTTGTAATACTAATGATTTGTAGAAATGGAATATATAAAGTTTTTGCCAACAAAAACATCTCTTGCTCATCTTAGCCTTCTGTCTTGCGCACGCAAAAATTGCGTTATAGCGGAATCATGTGTTCAGTGATACTTATATTCTATCGTCCAGCAACATTCAATATTCACATTAAACAAACGGTTTTTCTTAAAAACTTACTGTTCTGACTGTTTTTCTATAAATAGTAACAACGGAATAACTTGCTGCTACTTAAAGACCATATTTATCCAGAACAGAACGTGTGTTGGCTGTACTGCCACCCACCGACACACCCACTCACCCTGCCATCCTCTCACCCACCCACTCATCCACCCCCAAACCCAACCAACCAAACCCCCCCCCCCACACACACACAGTTTCCCCTCTCATTACATTTTCAGTCTCCTGCGATTTAGTGTTGGCTGATCTATTTTGTCTGGTGTTAGTTTCATTTATATTCCAAAGTTCCCTCGACCATAAGAGTAACAACTGAAACCAGACAGTACGATTGGCCCCGAGGTATATCTTATATTTTTGTGGTCATAGGGGCTTTCCAGTACTTCTTCCTCATTAGTTACTGCCCCGTCTTGCAGAGCGACAGCACGCGTTGTTTGTTTACCAACGTACGTACGTGTGTGTGTGTGTGTGTGTGTGTGTGTGTGTGTGTGTGAAGACTGTAACTTAAGTACAGTAGTTCTTAACCGATTTTAACCCAACTTTGTGCAAAGATGGCGAGACATCCCATGAAGAACCCTACTGTTTTGTTTTGAAACAATGGTTCCAGGGTCAAGGTAACGGGGCTAGGTCAAACATAAACAGTATTTATCCAGTTTCGACAAGACTTTGGCATATATTTAATTGGCGGCAATTAAAACCATTCAGTCCAAGTTCTAGGTCACAGGGGAAGGCCAAACTTCGACCCGTGTGAGTTTTTGTTGACAAAAGATAGTTTTCGTTCGATTTTCGCCAAACTTGGAGGAAGGGCTAAGGGTCGGGCTAGGGGTAGATCCACTGTTTTAAAAACATTTGATGGGCCAGGGTCAAAGGTCAGGGCCAACTTAAACATTTTAAACTATTTACAGTATATCAAACATTGAGATATGGTTAAATGCCAAGTAAAAAAAGAGGGATTCAATTTTGGGAATAATCAATCGAAGGTCAAGGTTACAGGGAAAGGTCAAAGCTCGATCACAGTGAGTGTTCAGTCAGTTTCCATCCGATTCTAGCCAAACCCGGTGGAAGTGTTGAGGGTCAGACAAACAGCAGTGGAGTTGTTTTTAAAACATTACGTCAAAGATCAAGGTCAAAAGTAAAGGTCAGCCTAAAGGGGTTTTATCCATTTTACACCAAGTTTGGGAACGAGTTAAGAACCAGGGGAGAAAGGGTGGTTTATTTTTTTTAATGAAGAAGTCAGTCAAAGGCCAAGGTCACAGGGCAAGGTCATAATCGACTCACGTGTCTATAGATGAACAAAATGAATAAAACAATTATTTTGATCTGTTCTGGATGAACCTTAGTGGATGAGTTCAGGACCAACCAAGAGTAGGGCCTATTTCTTAGAGAATGATCAAACGTCAAAATCCCACAGTAAGGTCAGTTTAAATAGTTACTATCTTATATGATCTAAGCTTTATGGATGGGTTCGGGATAAAGAAAAAGTAAAAGGATAGTCTATTCTGAGGACAATCTGCCAAAAGTAAAGAAGAAAGGGCATGATCGAAGTTCAAGATCACTAGAGTCAGCTCAGATAATTCTGATGAGATTTGAATCAAAGTCAGTGGTACGTGTTAGAAGTTCAAGGTCACAGGGCAAAGTTAAATACATGAAACCTCAGATCCGTTGATGGACACGAGTATTGCTCTCTCTGGGTGCTCCTTCTTTGGAGTCCATAAGTACAAAGAAAAATAAATGTCTAGTACACTCGGCCATACTTGGTTTACTGTGCAAAAGGAATGGGTAGAGATGAGATGGCAGAGAGCTTGTTGTACCCACGACAGTACGGTCTCTTCACTTGCACCTGTACTTGCGTCGGTTTAGGGCTGCTGTCTGACACTTCATTTTATTAATTCATATTTTGCATACTTCACCTATTTTATCCCGTGTGTGATATTTACAGAATATTGTTTTAGTAGGTGGTGACACCAATATGACTGGATGGCTCTGCTACCCGAATATACAATCATCTCTCACTCCCCCCCCCCTCCCCCAAGAGGAGGAAGGTGGATTGTAGGAAAAGAGTAGTTTCAGCATGCAGTTCACAACCAGGTGAGCCTGTGGTTTCAACTCCTACAACTGTTACTACTGCTACTATTACTAACTCCTCCTCCTCCTCCTCCTACTACTACTATTACTACTACTACTACTACTATTACTACTACTACTACTACTGCTACTGCTACTACTACTACTGCTACTACTACTACTGCTACTACTACTACTGCTACTACTACTACTACTACTGCTACTACTGCTACTACTACTACTACTGCTACTACTACTACTACCACTACTACTACTACTACTGCCGCTGCTGCTAATTTTTTTTTTTCAAATAATTAAAAACTAATAAAAATACTAATACTAATACTAATTCTAATAATAACAATACTAAATAATAATGATAGTAATAGTAATAATAATAATAATAATAATAATAATAATAATAACAATAATAATAATCTTCATCATCATCATCATCATCGTCATCATTAGTATTATTATTATCACTATTATTATTATTATTATTATTATCATTATTATTATTATTATCCATCCATCCATCATCCAATCCTACGTTGCCCCATGAGGAGCGTAGGAGCCCGGGGCTAGGCAACTTGGTCCTGACATTTTAGATGAGAGTGAATATTATCATTGTTATATCGACGTAGTTTCTTCCAGGCAATTGATGGATGAGCAAAGCAAACAGGATATACAGCGGGACTCGGTGCCCTCAGCATATCCACATAATCGATTTGTTTTTAAAGACCAGTGGACGCAGTGCCTCTCATTGCACATCCCTCCTTCGTGCGCCCTTCAGTTACATCCTCCTCCTCCTCCTCCTCCTGACCTCTTGAGGTAAGAAAGTCAAATGGTTTAATTATGTTGTGTATGTCATTTATTAACTTCTTATAACCATTTATTACGCAGGTCATTAACACTGATGTTATTACAGTTACGACCCAAACATTAGCCCTTCATGCCAATAACGAACTGCATTCAGGTACTACCACTACCAGACGGCTTTATTCACCTCTGTAGAGACACTTACAACTAAAGGCGTTATTTGTAACATTCATTAACCCCTTCACTACCAGGACCTATCGTAACCTTCATTAACCCTTCAGTACCAGGACCTATCGTAACCTTCATTAACCCCTTCACTAATGGGAAACTATTTAGAGAGACTTTTTAGAACTGAAGGCGATAACTGCAGCATTCACTAATCCCTTTCACTACTCGGGATCTGTGTAGAGGGACGATTTGTAGCCTTCATTATCCTCCTCATTACTAGGGATTTGTTTTGAGAGAGTTGAGCTTCAGGTATTATTTGTAGCATTCATGAACACTTTCGCTGCTAGAGACATGTCCTAAGTTGAATAAGGTTGTTTGGTGGTAGCAAGAACTCAGTAAGAATTCATCAAATTGAAGGGCTGCCTTATCTCATTTACTCTGGTTACTTCTTTTTTCATTAGCATATTAGCGCTATACTCTTTTCACTATAATTTGGCCCAGATTATCATCCTTTTGTCGCCTGTTCGGTGTACCTCAATGGCAGAAGATGACAACCCAGTGACTCAACAATCTTTCCACACCACTTTTTTCATGACTAGCATCATCTTCTGGCAGTAATCTGCTGTTTCAACTCAGTATTCAAGATGGGGAGATGGCAATTTTAGGACGTTAGATTAAACGCGGCATAATTCCAAGTGAGTTTTTTTCAAATTGGAAGACGGTTCTGGTTTCAAAGGAATTAATGTAGGCTACGTTTGACCTTACCAGTTCGAAATGTCTCTCATACGCAGAATAAAATCACCAAGTGACAATGAATAAAGTATAAAAACACCGCTGGACTGACCTAGTATTTATGACATCTATCAAAAAGTTATGACAATGTATTTGATCAGCAAAGACAGAATCTCTCTCTCTCTCTCTCTCTCTCTCTCTCTCTCTCTCTCTCTCTCTCTCTCTCTCAACCAACTCGATGCACTATCAGTTCTCTTGCTTCAACTTCCATATATCATTTTCTGACACATTCATTTACCATATACTGTATATCCACCTCCTCCTTGGCCTCCTGCCACCTTGATACTCACATATACGCTTTTCATGAAACATCCACTTTGCATCCATTTTGTCCACATGATCGTAGCCTGTATGTTGACTCTCTTCAATGCCGTTAATAACTGACTTCCAAACTTCACTTCTTCAGCGATCATATCTCTTACCCTGTCCTTTTACACACTTCAAAGACATTCCTCAGTAATCCCATGTCCATTTTGTTATCCATGAATTTTCTTTCATATCCCACCAAATATAACATTCATACTCTGATATGAGTACTAACAAGCTTTCAAGCAGTTCTCCTGCAGCTGTCACATTTACACCTCCCTTTAGTATCAAGGTCTTCATTGCATCAACACTCAATGAGCGCCGCCCCACCCACCCGTAGGGGGTGATCTGCGGGGATCCCACGTTTCCTTAAGCTTGGTCGGGTAGCAGGTCAAACACTGTGCAAAATTCCTTGTTTCAGATTGGATGAAAAAGAGTTTCTCCCCCCTCGCCCCTTGGAAGAACAGAAGATTCTCACTCTTCCTAAATCCTGCTTTGTTGAAAGTTTACCACTGTGCGAAATTTTGCCTTCCTGGGAAAAGAACTGTGGCTCTGCATACCGTCTTTGACCGGATCCCCGGGCTAGTTCTCCATTCCCTGGGGTAGGGAAGGAAGGTTATCGAGAGACGCAGCTGGTCCTGGTGGAAGTCTACCAGTGTGCAAAATTTGACATTCTTAGGTTCTCCCAGATACTCCCAGTTTGTCAAAAAAAAAAAAAAAAAGTTCTTTGAGAGCCTCCTCTCCCTTCTCGTCCTTTTCCCTTTCCTCAAAAAAAAAAAAAAAAAAAAAAAAAAGTTCTCTGAGAAACCCTTCCTGTCCCTCCTCCTCCTCCAAAAAAAAAAAAAAAAAAAACTCTGGGAACCTTCTCCTCTCCCTCCTCCTCCTCCTCCTCCTCGTTTCTCGAAAAAAAAAAAAAAAAAAAAAAAAGATTTGAAAGTCACATTCCATGTATCACCAAATCCAACCCAGAAGGACTTTTCATCTGCTTCAAAAACAAGAAGGTAATATCACCAACAACAAGCCTCCTAGTCACAAATAATGTAGAACATACCGATGATGAAACAGAGATGGCCATAATTCTCATGAGTTTCTTTGCATCCGAATTTATAATTGAAAATACAGATTCACTTAACACAGCTTTTCCTGTTACCTCAGAAGAGGGTAACATAATTAGCGACCTTACTGTTAGGAAGAATGATGTACGACTTGCCATTAGTAAACCTAAAGTAAATAAAACACTGGGACCAGGTAATATATTTCTGCGCACTGTAAAACAAACAGTGAATGAAATATCTAAGCCATTAGCTGAGCTATTTAATAAATCACCAAGAAACAGTAAGGTGGCAAATGGATGGAAACTAGCAAATGTAACCCCGGTATTAAAAGAAATCGCAACCAAAAAATTGTCGACCAATTAGCTTAATTTCAGTGGCGTTTAAGTTGTTGGAAACTATTTTCAGAGATAATTTCGTTCAGCACTTAGAACTAAATAATCTCACCAAAGATTCAAACACAGTTTTCGAAATACGAGTAATTGCTCTTGCCTTACGGATCTCTTCGATTTATTATGTCATACTGTATTCAAGTTGATGTGATGAGACAAAATCCTTTTTATGTTGTTATATCTCGATTTTCAAAAAAGCATTTGATAAAGTTCCCTCTAAAAGACTACTTCCGAAATTGAATGTGCATGGGTTAAGAGTCAATGTGCTCGGGTGGATCGAAAATTGGCTTACAGAACGTATACAGAGGGTCGCAATAAATGGAAATTAATCAGAATGGAAAGATTTAATGACACCCAAACAAACCGTTATGGGTTATCAAGTGTTATCCACTAGGCATTTAAGTCTTCCCTGCAGAACACGGACACACACAGCTAGACAAGTCAAGCAATATGATAGAGAATTACACCAGTTTCCTTTAACCTGTCGTTATCAGTATGACTGGAGAGTATCTGGTAAGAAATCTGGAAAATGGACTACCACTTATTGGTAGACTATCGGACCTGGTAGATATCGACAGCAGCTCTCTTACGGTCACATTAGGCTCACTAGAACGATCGGTGATGATGGCGTGTGGAAAAAGTGCAGACTGAGTAAGAGCCGTTAAGATAATGGAAGAGATATTTGACTCTTTGTAACTGTGACTGGAGTTTGTACATGTTTAGAGGCTACACCTTATCACAAGATGGATCCAAATACGAAGTTATGATGATGATTTCAGACCCGCGAGAACTAAGAGTATCTAACAATGTCTGAGGTAATGTGGTCACTCGCTTTCAAGCTTGGCCACTTGCTCCTGGCAGGGTGTGTTGAACCCATTCACATAAAGCCCATCTTTTCAGTTTTATTCTTGTTACTTCTAGACAAACATATTCCTTATATGAGAGATCTCTTATAATAAACGGGTCTGTGAATGAGGGTCTCTGAAAAGTTAAATAAAAACGTTTGAAGGAAAAAAAAAAAAAAAAAAAAAAAAAAAAAAAAAGACATACGCTATGCAGTGAAATTATCTAGGACAAAGTGTTTACACTGAGTACTCAAGAAGAAAATAAATAAGAGCTTCGATATACAATAAGGACTTTTATCTGGTGTTTAATAAGAAACTCAAAGCATGAAATTAATAACAAAACATTGGCTTAACCTTGTCCAATAGATGACATATATTTGCTCTCTTCTTGCCACCACAAGATAACTGTATTCAACTTTCGAGTTGAATACAGTTAATGTATGGTTAATGTATGCTACGGTATCTCAAAAACCATCTGGATTAAAATCTTTCCCCTAAGCGGAATTACATAATCTGGTGATAGAAAATTAAAAAAAATAATAATATGTCCTTTAAAGGAAATACTTAAAGTGGAACCTTGCAGAACGTGAATGAGGTTGATTAAAGATGTGCACGAGATACGAGTAAGATTTACACTTTTTGCGTTCCATCCAGTTAGATTCCATTAAGTGATGTTACACAACTGGTTGGATTTACTTGAGAAACAAAAGTACAAGTACAGTTAAAATGTTGTTCATCATCATCACTTTCTCTTCCTCGCAGAGACTCAGCTGTATGAGGCAACTAATAGCAAACCCTTCTCCGTATTATCGTACTTTCTCAGTACTCATTTAAAAGCCAAGTGGCTGCTTGTGTATATGTACGCAACAACATATCTTGCTTTCGTGTTCCTGAAATTGAAATTTCTGAATTCTCTACTCTCTGGCTTTAGCTGTCCTGTCATTCTCTGCCTAAATACAGTATATCTGTACTTTTTATTTATCCCCTGATTCTACTCTGAAACATCATACTTCTCAGATGGATCCGACCAAATTTTCCATTCTCTGAAATCTCCATTCTAGGTGCCTTCAATGTTCGCCATCACATATGGTTCTACTCTCATTTCAATAATCCCCCTGGTGAACATGCCTACATCTTTTCCATACTTAATGACGTGGAGTAGCTTGTACAGCACCCTACCCGTATCCCTGAGTGCCTTGGAGAGAATTCCAACATACTTGACCTCTTCCTTAAAACTGATACATCTCCTTACCCTGTTAATATTTTCCCTCCGCTGGGCTCCTCAGATCACAACCTTATCACATTAATCTATCCTATTGCTCCAGTAAGGCCTCCAGACCCTCCCAAGAAGTGACGATTGGCACACTGAAGCTGCTGATTGGGTGGCCCGCAGGCAGTACTTCTTTGGGTTTCCCTGGAATGATTATTGGTTCCATGTCTGACAGCCATCTGAGTGTGCTTTGTGTATTATGGAGGGTTAGTCTCTTGTGCATGGTAGCATACATTCTATTCTTATATAGTGTGACTGTTGCAAAAAGAAAGAAAAAAACTTGGTTGTATCACACTCGTTCTAATGCTTTCCACAAAAAGAAGGCCTACAAAACATTCTGGAGTCATCCCAACCCTGAATTTCATCTCTTTTATGTTTCAGCCTGGAATAGTGCCAAGTTTGTTTTTCGCTTTTGCTAAAAATAATTTAATTTGTACTAAACGTTCTGAACTCTCAAACTCAAATTCTTCCTGCTCCTTCTAGCACCATAACAGTAACTTTTATAACTACTTTGCCTCATCATCCATCTCTCCTCTTTTCCACTCTGATGACTGTAGCTGTTTCTTCCACTGATGAAGGAGATCCCTTCTCTCACACTTTCTCCTCCAATTCAATCTCGGATTTTTCCGGTTCTGTCCCTCCAGTATTTCCCGCATCTGATTTGCTCTTGGCTGACATTAAAATTTCTTCAATTGATGTATTTTCTCTCATCACTGGACTTAATACTAACATGGCGTATCGGTTTGTTGGGGTCTTTCCTGTTGTCCTCAAGAATTGTGCTTCTATACTTACACCCTGCCTAGGTAAAGTCTTTCAACTTTGTCAATTTAAACTTTTCCTTCATGCTGGAAGTTTGCTCTCATTCAACCTGTCACAAAGAAGGGTGAACATTCCCAGTCCTCTAACTATCCCCCAATAACTTCAACATCTTGTGTTTCAAAAGTTTTCAAATCTATTCTTAATAATAATTTTTAAAAAATACCTTTCTTATCACAACCTTCTTTCTGATCGTCTGTATGGGTTCTGCCAGGGACGCTCCATTAGCGATTTTCCCACCTACCTTTCTGACTCCTTGTCATCCTTCTTTCGGGACTTTAGCGAAAGCTTTGCCATTGCACTTGACATCTCAAAGGCTTTCGATAAAGTTTGGCATAGATCTTTAATTTCTAAACTGCCCGGTTCCTATCCTTCTATTTGTGCCTTCATCTCTAGCTTCCTTTCTGGTCGTTCTATAGCTGCTGTTGCAAATGGCCACCGTTCTTCTAGAGTTATCAATAGTGGTGTTCCTCAGGTCTCTGTCCTATCACCAACGTACTTCCTTTTATTCATCAGTGACGTTCAAAGCTACACATCTAACCCTATCCTCTCATACGCTGATGACTCCACCCTTCACCTTTCCATTTGCATCCCACAGCGTCCGTCTATGCAATTACTTCAGTAAACAAGAGAGGAAGCTATAGCACACCTAATGTCATACTTGACTCATATCTTTGACTGGGGCAAAAGTAATGCTGTTGTTTTTAAAGCATTAAAAACTCAGTTCTTACATCTCTCAACCTGATAAAATCTCCGCAGGAGTATTCTCTAGTTTTTAACAATATTCAACTCAGTCTTTAAACGCACTTGGGGTTTCATTCTCTCGCGATATATCTTGGAGAGATCATGTTACCTCTCATGTAAAATCTGCTTCCAAAAGATTAAGTGTGCTAAGCCAACTCCGTGCCTTCTTTACCAATGCACAGTTGTTTACTTTATTCACTGGTTTTATTCACCCCTGTGAAGAGTACAGCTCTCATTTGTGGGGAGGCTTCCCACATACGGCACTTCTCAGGAGGATGGAGTCAAAGGCTTTTCGTCCTATTAACTCTTTTTTTCTTACTGGCTCCCTTCAGCATCCATCTCTTCGCCGCACTGTTGCATCTTTATCTCTCTTCTATCGCTACTGCAATGGTCACTGCTCCTCTGAACTGTCAGCTTGCTTCTCTCCACCACTACGGCGGGCGCGTAGCACCAGTCTAGCAACAAACTCTCATCCCTTTTCTTTCCATTTCACTAATGCAAGAGTTAACCGTTACTCTCAGTCCTTTATGTATGCAACAGGTCAGCTATGGAACTGTCTCTCTCTGTATTTCCTACTGTCTATGATCTCCAGTCCTTCAAACGCAGCGAATTCAGGCATCTCGAAATGAAAGGATCTTTAAATTGGCTGTCTGGTATCTTGTTTTTGCTTTTTCCAGGAGGGTACAATTTGCGGGCTTCTGACCTTCGGTTCCTTCTTTGTTTCATTAAAAAAAAAAAAAAAAAAAAAAAACTATTTATGATATATACATGATAACGTGGAAGACCGTCAGTGTAGTAAAAATCTTCATTTGCCAATTTCCAGCACAAAAGGAAAGTTGCATATGTGGGAATTAATAGTGCCTAGTCAGTTTGCTTAGAACATTTGAATAAAGAATCTTGAGCTCCGATTTGCAGAATATAAATTAGAAGTAGCTTTGCCTCCATTTACAAGAAATTGGTTGGAGTAAAATAAAGTACAGTGCAATCTGCAATTTGCAATTGGTGTTTAGCCTGTCAGAGAGCAGGAGAAAAAAGCTAAGTATGTATCTCGTCACTAAATTTCATCAGATACATGAGTCACTATTCCTATTTTTATTGCCTTATTTCACATTATATATACCTGTGTTTTATACTAATTATTGATATCAGTTACCATGATTATTATTATTATTATTATTATTATTATTATTATCATTATTATTATTATTATTATTATTATTATTATTATTATTATTGTCATCAGTCATCATCATCGCCATCATTATGATGATGATGACGACGATGATGATGATAATGATTACTTTTACTGTTATAATTATCAAATGGTTTCATATGGTGCCTTAAATTGTTAACTGGGACATTTCCTTTGAACCAAATGCCTGTATAATCCCCTAGTTTTAGCCTAAGTGTAATACCTACGTTAATCCATAACAGGGAAAAGATCAAAGACAGCTTTTAACCAGTAGCTGCAAAAATTTCCTTCGGCTGAATAAAAACTCTGACGATTCTTTGCTACCATACTATTCGAATCAATAACCCCTTGAATCATTGGACGAATTTAATTGGTTGATTCATGCTGTCCCCTGAGCACTTTTGCAGACTAGGATGGGTTTTACTGGCTGCAGTGGTAAGATGTAACTTTTATTTTCCCACTGAATACAAGAGGTGTTTTCCGGGTTGAATAAAGCCGTTCGAAAATAGCACGCATAGACAAGTGGTGTAATTGTCCTGAAAGTGTTACTGGGATTCATACTATACACAGGGTGGGACTGTGAACCTGGAGTCTGCTTAGGCTTAATGGGCAATGGGTGGAAGGCAAAAGCAGTGATGAGTGCGTAAGTGTGGTGTATACAGTAGCTAGCAGGTTCCTCGATGTAGATAGGTGGGGGAGGTGAGTAGGCGCTGACGGGCACGCGAATGAATGGTGGTGGTTGCCTGCCTGCGGTAGAGTGGGTGGATGAGTGAGTGATGGTGGGCGGGTGGGTGATGAGTGGGCGGCTGGATGATTGTCTGTGGTGAGGTGGGTGGGTTGGTGGATGATTGTGGTAGGCTGGGTGATTTAGTGGGTGGGTGTGGTAGGGTGAGTGGGTGGGTGGCCGTAGCAAGATAGGTGGGTGTGGTAGGGTAGGTGACTTTGGCAGAGTGGATTAGTGCATAAGGATGCGCGAGTAGCTTTAGTAAAGTGTATATAGCCGAACGGGCAAACCAGTGCAGGGTGATGAATAGGTGTGGATATGTGGGTGGAGATAAGTGAGTGGGTGTTGAGTGAAGGTGGGTGAATGGGCGAGTGAAAGTAGATGAGTGGGGCTGGGTTCACAGAGACTGGAAGTGGACCGGTAGGTGGGTTTATTCGGACAGGGATGGGCAGTTGCAGGAAGATAATGAGTGGATTCAGATGAGTGGATTCAGATGAGTGGGTGGGTGGGTGCAGTTGGGAGGGGTTAGGCGGAGAACAAGTCTGGCAACGGCTTGTGCAATGCCGGGTGTCGGTGGCAGTTCCGTGTAAGAGAACTAGTAGGGCAGGATACAAAATAGGAGGCTTTGTGTAGTGATGTATGGAAGGTGAGCAGAGGTTAGAACGTTGAGCGATCGAGCCGGGCCGGTACTGAATGATGGGAAGCAGGGAGTGTGCAGCTGAGAGTGGGTACTCGAATGTGAGGAAGTAGTTCTTGGTAGGTATTGAAGAAATCAGTACAGGACAGGTGAGTGGTTGGTAGGTAGTACTGACGGTATGTTAGCAGGGGATGGTGAGTAGGTAGAAGCAGAGTAGAAAAAATATAGTACAGATAGTAGGTTGACAGTGAAGAGTGGCACTGATGGTAGGTAAGCACCAGATAATGATGGGTAGGTAAAATAGGCTGGGAAGCATAGTACTGACGGTAAGTAGACAGTAAAAAGTTGTAGTTAACAGTAGAGATTGGAAGATAAGAAGTGAGGGTGGTAGATAGCAGGAGAGTGTGGTAGATATGTAGCCTAATACTGACGGTAGTAGTAGGCAGATGGTAAGTACTCGTTCTTAGGTAATACTGAGGGAATGTTGGCGGTACTGATGGCAGATAGGCAGAGAAGGGTGGTAAGGTGGCAGAAAAGGGTGGCAAGGTGGCAGAAGGGGGTGGTAGGGTGGTAGAAGGGGGTGGTAAGGTGGCAGAAGGGGGTGCTAAGGCGGCAGAAGGGGGTGCTAAGGCGGCAGAAGGGGGTGCTAAGGCAGCAGAAGGAGGTGGTAAGGTAGCAGAAGAGAATGGTAAGGTGGCAGAAGAGGGTGGTAAGCTGGCATAAAAGGATGTCAAGGTGGCAGAAGAGGGTGGTAAGGTGGCAGAAGAGGGTGGGAAGGTGGCAGAAAAGGGTGGTAAGGTGGCAGAAAAGGATGGCATGGTGGCAGATGAAGATGGCAAGGTGGAAGAAGGGGATGGTAAGGTGGTAAAAGAATGTGGTTAGGTGGCAGAAGAGGGTGGTAAGGTGGAAGAAGAGCGTGATAAGGTGGCAGAAAAGGGTGGTAAGGTGGAAGAAGAGCGTGGTAAGGTGGCAGAAAAGGGTGGTAAGATGGCAGAAGGGGGCGGTAAGCTGGTAAAGAAGGGTAGTAAGTAGGTAATGGATGATGGTCGGTAGGCAATGAGACTGGGAGGTAGGTAATAGCAATGGTAAGGAGGCAATGAGAGTGGTAGGTAAATAGTGAAGGTGCCACATATATAGTAGAGGATAGTAGGTATGTAGTAGTGTAGTAGATGAGTAGCTGGAGGGTAGTCGGTAGGTGGTGGATGGCTGTAGGTACGAAACGGTCGCAATATATAGATAGCAGTGCCAGTAGAGAAGACAGTAATGGAGATATACAGTAGAGACATTTATATCAAGATTATTGACGATAGATAACCAGAAACGACTATGGGAAGATAATACTGTTGATAGATACCCAGGGGTGACTATGAACAGATATTTGTGGCGATATATGAACATTGCTGACATTAGGTAGTCAGTACAAAAAATTCTACCCACAGGTTAAAAAAAAAAAAAAAAACTAAGCGATAACTCTCAGTAAATTTCGCACTCTCTACTCGTAGTTATTATGAATTTTGACTGACAACGCCTTACTTCAGCTTAGCCCATTTCATTATCGGAGGTCTTTCCCATGTTGAATAAAATCGTGTGGAAATAGCAAGAATATAATATTAAAGACTTATTGATAAGTATTAGTGAAAACTTTCGAAGACCTTCACTGCCAAATATTCGTGTTGAGTGAACTAAAATCGTTTAGAGGTGACTAAAGGCATACCATTACCTCACTTTTTCCCTAAGATCTATCTAATCATCTGGAGGTGGCAATAATACCATGGCAAGAAACGTCATCGTCGTGGAAGGCTCAGAGATTGCCACTAGCGAAAATTACACACTATTTTTGCACTGCTGAGTCAAAATCATTCGTCATATGTTTCAGAATGCAAAGCACAAGATAGTAACGTAAGCGCACACGTGTACACGTGTGTGTGTGTGTGTGTGTGTGTGTGTGTGTGTGTGTGTGTGTGTGTGTGTGTGTGTGTGTGTGTGTGTGTGTGTGTGTGTGTGTGTGTGTGTGTGTGTGTGTGTGTGTGTGTGTGTGTGTGTGTGTGTGTGTGTGTGTGTGTGTGTGTGTGTGTGTGTGTGTGTGTGTGTGTGTGTGTGTGTGTGTGTGTGTGTGTGTGTGTGTGTGTGTGTGTGTGTGTGTGTGTGTGTGTGTGTGTGTGTGTGTGTGTGTGTGTGTGTGTGTGTGTGTGTGTGTGTGTGTGTGTGTGTGTGTGTGTGTGTGTGTGTGTGTGTGTGTGTGTGTGTGTGTGTGTGTGTGTGTGTGTGTGTGTGTGTGTGTGTGTGTGTGTGTGTGTGTGTGTGTGTGTGTGTGTGTGTGTGTGTGTGTGTGTGTGTGTGTGTGTGTGTGTGTGTGTGTGTGTGTGTGTGTGTGTGTGTGTGTGTGTGTGTGTGTGTGTGTGTGTGTGTGTGTGTGTGTGTGTGTGTGTGTGTGTGTGTGTGTGTGTGTGTGTGTGTGTGTGTGTGTGTGTGTGTGTGTGTGTGTGTGTGTGTGTGTGTGTGTGTGTGTGTGTGTGTGTGTGTGTGTGTGTGTGTGTGTGTGTGTGTGTGTGTGTGTGTGTGTGTGTGTGTGTGTGTGTGTGTGTGTGTGTGTGTGTGTGTGTGTGTGTGTGTGTGTGTGTGTGTGTGTGTGTGTGTGTGTGTGTGTGTGTGTGTGTGTGTGTGTGTGTGTGTGTGTGTGTGTGTGTGTGTGTGTGTGTGTGTGTGTGTGTGTGTGTGTGTGTGTGTGTGTGTGTGTGTGTGTGTGTGTGTGTGTGTGTGTGTGTGTGTGTGTGTGTGTGTGTGTGTGTGTGTGTGTGTGTGTGTGTGTGTGTGTGTGTGTGTGTGTGTGTGTGTGTGTGTGTGTGTGTGTGTGTGTGTGTGTGTGTGTGTGTGTGTGTGTGTGTGTGTGTGTGTGTTTACAAATTGTTAGGGTCAGGGTTTTATCCGGCCCTGTGTAGAGCACAACTCCCACATGTGTGTGTGTGTGTCTTTACAAATTGTTAGGGTCAGGGTTTTATCCGGCCCTGTGTAGAGCACAACTCCCATGTGTGGGAAGGCTCTCCACATACAGCTCTTCTCAATAGGGTGGAGTCAAAGGCTTTTCGTCTCATTAACTCTCCTCCTCTTACTGACTCCCTTCAACCTCTGTCTCTTAGACGCACTGTTGCATCTTTATCTCTATTCTATCGCTACTTCAATGGTCACTGTTCCTTTGAACTGTCTGCTTGCATTCCTGCACCTTTGCGACGGGCGCGTAGCACCCGTCTAGCAGCAAACTCTCACCCCTTTTCTGTCCAACTCTCTAATGCAAGACTTAACCGTTACTCCCAGTCCTTCATTTATATAACAGGTCAACTCTGGAACTGTCTCCCTCTGCCTGTATTTCATGCTAGCTATGATCTCCAGTCTTTCAAACGCAGTGTGTCCAGGCATCTCGAAATGATCGGATCTCGAATTTGGCTCTCTCTTGTATTTAGTTTTTCTCTTGGAAGGAACAGATATTGCGGGCTCCTGGCCTTTGGTTCCATCTTCCTAGCATTAAAAAAATAAAGGAGCTTCGTTTGTTTTATTTGTGTTAAGTTTAGTATAATTGCCTGGCGTTAGCCCGAGTAAAATGTGATTGGTTCCTTCCCTCCTCCCCACCCCAGAAAAAAATGGGATGTTAAAGTTACCTACCTGAAAAAAAAAAGTGTCAACTACAGTCAAGGCGAGTCATGACTCTACAAGACTCACCCTTCTAGCTATATTAGTGTGCACGTAAATCTATAGAAACTGTTCTCATTGTGTGTGGTCGATTCTATTCGAAACAAGTAGAGGTAAGTAGTGCCAAACCTTTTTCTTGGCAATCAAATGAAAGTCATTGTGACTGCGAGTATCATCATGCATCTTGGAGCTAAAAATATCTTTAGTTCTTGAACGTTTAATTTTTTATGATCCTAATGATCTGGAGTACTGAGACTGTGTCGTGATCTTACCACTCTGATGAACTAATTTCAGTGATGATTATCTGTTGTGTCTTATACATATACTCAGTCATAACTGATGTCACTTTACATTACCATAAGGATCAAACAATAACAGAAGTAGCCCATCTCGTTAGATATCCACACTGCTTAAAGCGTGGTTGAGTACTGATAAATCAGACTGTTTTACTTTACCTGTGGGAAGGAAAATATTTCTTTCCCTCCGGCTTCAAATAACACCAAGGACTCGAACTTACTCGAATCTTAGGGTGTTCAGGCACCCATACACGGTCTCATGGCTGAGTCAAATGCTAATTCTTGCCATATTGAGTAATGATTAGATGGGTTGTAATATCGTTTCGTTGACTTGGAGCTACGGGCTTTTAAATGAATTATTAACCCGGGATGTGCACTGCAAGCTTACGATCAACTCTCTATCGCATTTTTTTTTTTTCTGCAGGAAGACTAAGAAACAGGGGAATAGTCTACATATTCATTCCTTGTCTTTCTAGTAGAAGAGAGTCTTGGGTAAAACTGCAAAAGCTAATTCTATGTTACATCACTTGATGTGTAGGGACACAACATTAGGCTCTCACAATCATGTTCGTATATGTAAGGATAGATGGCCAGTCTATTTCCCTTGGAGGTATAATTCGATCGAAGAAACCACCAGTCATTTCTCCAGGGTCGAACTCACATGCACAGCATGGCATTTACTCCGTCTTCCTAATCACTTAGTCGTCAAAGTCCACCCACACAAGCTGACGATTAATTGCATCTCTTAATTAATTTTTGTTTTTGCCAGAAGAACATAGGACAAAGAAAAATTTGTACATTTTCCTTAACATATCCTTCCTAAAATAAACAAAAGAAAAAAATTACTGATGCGACAGGGAAATGATCCTAAGAGTGTTTGTGAATAGGCTACCATGGCAGTAGAAGGTGGTAAGTAGGGCGTCATGCGTGGACGGAATGGGAGGGCAGTAGGTGGGGTCTGTAGGGAACTCTTCTTAACCTTGTGCCTCCAGGCTCATCTGGACATGAACCCAATGGACTACTGGCTGAAAATTTCCCTCTCCCGCATCTTTTTCCGGGGGATCGGGAGAAAGTTGAGAGACGTTTGTATTACCGAACATCTCCACCACCCGGCTATAACGAGACCACCACGTGAAGGCGTTCTTCCCCAGCACCAGATATGGAGTAAAGAAGAAAGCAGGATGAGGACAATAAATGGCATCAAAAGTCAGTAGGTTTCATTACACAGGCAGATAATTTAAGTGGTGGGTGGAACAGGTAGATGGAATGGGACGGGGGGATGGTGAGCAATAGAGGAAAGTAGGTGGATAGTAGAGGAAAGTAGGTGGATAGTAGAGGAAAGTAGGTGGATAGTAGAGGAAAGTAGATGGATAGTAGAGGAAAGTAGGTGGATAGTAGAGGAAAGTAGGTGGATAGTAGAGGAAAGTAGGTGGATAGTAGAGGAGAGTAGGTGGGCAGGAAATGATAACAGAGTTCAGTGAAAGGGCAATAGGTGGGTTGTAGAGAAAAGTGCTGTAAGTGGGCAGACGACAATAGGTGGGCAGTAAAGGATAACAGAGGGCAACAGGTGGGTAGTAAAGGATAACAGAGGGCAATAGGCGGGCAGCAAGGGATAACAGAGGGCAACAGGTGAGCAGCAAAGGATAACAGAGGGCAACGGGTGAGCAGCAAAGGATAACAGAGGGCAACGGGTGAGCAGCAAAGGATAACAGAGGGCAACGGGTGAGCAGCAAAGGATAACAGAGGGCAACAGGTGAGCAGCAAAGGATAACAGAGGGCAACGGGTGAGCAGCAAAGGATAACAGAAGCCAGTGAGAGGGAGGTAGGTGAACAGTAAAAGTCAATAAAGGGAGGTAGGTGAATAGTAAGGGTTAGTAAAGGGCAATATGTGAGCAGTAAAGGATTACAGAGGCCAGTAAGAGGGCAATAGGTGGGTTTTAGAGTATATTATCATAGGAGGACAGTAAGAGATAACGGAGAGTAGTAAGCGGGCAGTAGGAGGACAATAGGTGGGTTTTAAAAGGAAGCAGGGGACTAAAGATGGTAGTATAGAGGGCAGAAGTTGGGCAGTGCAAAGGGCAGCAGGTGAGGAATAGGTGGGTTGTAGAGGAATGCAGGGAACAGTAGGTGGTTAGTAGAAAGCATCAGGTGGGAAGTTGAGGGAGGTGTAGGGTTAGAAAGTGGGTAGCAGGAGAAGGTGTGTGGGCTGTGCACTTGTGTGCAGGTCAGTAGGAAGGCGGTAAGTGAGCAATAGAGGGCAGTAGGAGGGTGGCAGAGGGCAATAGGTGGGCAGAAACCAGCAGGTGAGCAGACGAAGGCAGTAGGTGGGCAGATGGTAGCAGATGAGCAAAAGAAAGCAATAGGTGGGCATCAGATAAGCATCATTAGGGCGATGGGTGGGCGGTGTGGGAGGGCGACAGGCGTAACTAACTAAGCGAGAAGAGCAAAGGAGGCGGGTGATGGCCAGACAAGGCACTGAGAAACACAATAGCCCCTCCCTCACCCACACTCCTACCCCTGAGCTTCGCTAGTTTAACTTCCCTTCCCCTCTCCTACCTTCTCTCTCCTCCTGTAAACCTCTTCTCCCTGTCCCTCTAACGCCGTGGACACAGTATCCCCTCCCTTACCAACTCACCTATCTCTGCCCCCTTACCCCCTTTTCTTCCATCCTCCTCCCCTCCCTTCTCTCTCTCTCTCCAACTGTAAACCCCTTCACCCTGCCCCTAATACACTATAGAAACAATTAACACCCTCCTCCCTCGCCCACCCTCCTACCCGTGCACTCTTACCTCACCTCCTTTTTTCATATCTCCCCCCTCTCCTACCTTCTGTCTCTCCACATGTATACCCCCCATTTCCCTGCCTCTAATACATTCCTGATCCGTTCCCCATCACCTCCCCTCCCCTACCTACCCCCTTTCCTACTCCCATCCTTTTCCACACCTACCTTTCCTTCTCCCTTCACCTGTATCCCGCCCCTCCCTGTCCACTTTTCCTTTTCTTCCTCTCCTACCCCCTCCTTGGGTTCCCATTTCCTTTACGGCGACCCAACCTTTTTCCCCTTCTCTATCCCCTCAATCTGCCCTCCTACCTCATATTTCCTCTCTGACTTTCTACATACATAATTCTCGCTGGCTACGTACTCCTGACTCTCATTCCTTCCCTTCATCTAACTCTCTCTTTTTCCTCCCCTCTCCCCTTCCTCCCCTTCTACCCTACCTGCCCCTTCCTCCCCTACATCTCCATTCCCTTCTCTTCCCATACCCCTCCCCTTCCGTACTTTGCCCCTTCCTTCCTCTGCCTTACTCCACTCTTATCCTGTTCTCTCTCGTAACCTAAAGTCACCCTCATTTTATAACCATTCTTATTACCTCTCCTCCATTCCTTTCTCCTCCTAATCCTCCTTATTGCTTCTTACTCCCATTCCCTACCATTTTCCCTTCCTTACTTCTGTACCACCTTCCGCTAATTCCTCACCTTCCTCCTCCGTTCTCCATCTATACTAAAACCTTTCATGCTACATCCACTCCCATACCTGCCTTCAACTCCTTTACCCCTACCCTACCTTACCCCTTCACATCTAACCCCCTCCATGCCTTTCTACCGCTTACTCTCATCCCCTACCCACCTCTGCTTTCCCTCCCTCCCTCCCCCCCACCCTTATCGCCTCCTACCCTTGACTCAGTTTCTGATCCCCTTCACCCCTCTCTCTGCCCACTACCCCTTATTCCCCTACCCTACCCTACCCCTTCCTTTCTCCCTTCTCCTCCCTTCGCCCCTCTATTATCCCCTCTAATCTTCTCCTGTACCTTCCCCTCCCCTCCAACTGCTGACTCATCCTGTTAGCCTCAACCAGCTCCCTAGAACGTTGAGTCACAGACAGGATTAATTTAATCTTCTTAGTAAAATTTGTGTCTCCAGTAAAAACAAGAGAAGTGCAACGATCCCAGTCAATTCCCTTGTTCTTGCAAAAACTATCCTTGGTACAACATGGACCTGATCATTGGGCGTTTTTTATCTTCCCTATACTTTCACGAAAATAACTTCTGTAAGATCGATTTTTTGGCATTCAAAACTATTCCTACCGTAAACTGGAAGGAAATCAGAGAGCGCATACCTCCTCCAACGCCAAGAAAATCTATAATTTATTGCTGTAATTCCTCTTTCCTGCCTGGCAAATATTCTTCTGGTCTCAAACAGTCACTTAATGCTAAGCTCTTAGTCTGCCCTATAACATAATTTCAGAGAATGTATGCTTCTGTCTTCTCCAATAAAATTTATCATTTCCTTCATCCAGAGTCAGGCCCACCTCATAATCAGTTCAACTCTTCCTTCACCCACTGTCAACCTATCTATCATATTTAATTGACATCCGATAAACATGCAGACACAAAACTCACCTGGACGAATACACAACCTCTCCTAACTTCTTTGGCGGAGATAAAATTTTCATGAGCCACTATCGTAAATTAATAACTAGTATAATTAACAACACTGACGTATTGCTAGATCCTTCCAGCAACTGGGCCTAGAAACGCCTTTGCTACTGAGTTACTGAGTTATTGACAGGGTTAGTGTGTTACAGGTACAGTGGCCAGCCTGGTGCCTGACAGTACACGTCAGTCTGCTGTTATACTGCGGGGCCCGTTCTCTGTCGTTACGTTAGCTATGATTTGAGTTTTAGCTGAGTAACCTTTGAAAATGTGTAAAGGAGACTCAAAATCTGATGGGGTGCTTCAGAAGGAAGTTGTCCCCCCTTGGTTTGGCTCTAGGACACATGATTCTCTACGTATCAAGGTTTTCGAAAATTTGGTGGGACTCAGCCCTCTCCGGTGAGCCTAAGACTTGCCACGCACGATCACGGGCCTGGGGTTTCCCAAGCATCCCAGCCTTGCACAAGCCTTAGGACTGACAAGTATCACTGGATTTATGATTAATTTAGTATTCTTTTTCTGAGGGTTTGGCGGACGCGATAACATGAATTATACAAGAAAGTCGACCAGAGGATGTGCAAAGTTGTGAAGGATGTATAGGATTACACTAAAAGCAATAATAGTAATAATAATAAGACGACGACGACGACGACGGCGACTACTACTACTACTGCCACTACTACTACTACTACTACTACTGCCACTACTACTACTACTACTACTACTACTACTACTACCACCGCTACGGCTACCGCTACCGCTACTGCTACTCCTCCTCCTCCGCCTCCGCCTCCTCCTCCTCCTCCTCCTCCTCCTCCTCCTCCTCCTCCTCCTACTCCTCCTCCTCCTCCTCCTCCTCCTCCTCCTACTCCTCCTCCTCCTCCTCCTACTCCTCCTCCTCCTACTACTAATAGAAGTACATAACACCAACATCAATAACAAAAACTGTCTTGCGTTCATCATTTACTCCTTACTTTTAAGCAATGCATTAATAATACCGGCTGTGTGTTATGCGGTGTCCATTATTGTTGCATCTAAATCAGGAATATCAGATAAATGGCAATAATCCTGCAAATACCTGTATCATATATTTTACCAGCACCTGTCAAGGAGTCAGAACCAGTGGAAATAAACTTCTGAAAAATTATATGCCTCTTATCATCTCATGTCAGCAGCTGAAGATGTGTGTGTCAGTGTTCATGGTAATCGAGTGTTTGAAGATGAATGGAGACTGAGGCCATGAGTCTTGTTCATGACACAGAGGTATTGTTCAATCGCCTGAGTGCCCCGAGCCAGACACTAGGTCGATTTAAGATTATATCCAAGGTCATTTGTTTAGAGAGAGCAGGAAAAAAATAAACATAATGATGGACGCATTGTTTTGTGTTTCATGCTCATTCGTTATTAACCCCTTTACTCTCACGAAGCATTTTTTATTTTATTCTTGCTGCCACCATACTACTGTATTTCCTTCAGTTGACAAGAGCCTGTATCACAGAAAGAATTCCCTACTTACGCTAATTAATACGGTCTTGTAGTAAGAGAATGAAAGTACGTCATCACAGTGAAGGAGTTCAATAGTACAACCTTTTACTGCTTCAGAGTTCAATTATCAAAAGTGTTATTTATGCTGGCGTGGTGCAACAAGCCTGAGTGTCATTTATACTTTATAGCATTTTCTAAAGTTTGATTTAATATACACTAGCTCTATGTCATTATTTGGCCTGAATACAGTTTGAAAATACTCATCAATCACTGATAAGAAATGACTCGTACGGTTCTGCAGATAATTGTTTATGGGATACAAAGCCAGATGTGGAGGAGATTGATTACATTCTGGGTCTTGAATTTTCACACATCCGCCTGACGTAATTGATGGCGTGTCCCCCTAGTGATGAGACGTCAGGTTAGCCGGACGGCCGTGTAATTACGTGTAAAAAGCCTGAGGGCGACCACTGGAGGCGGAGTGAAGGCACACGATTGAGATGGATGACAGGGCCGGGGATAGAGGGTCAATGACTGGATCTTCGTAAAGGGTTGAATTATTTCCCCCAAATCACTTTAAATTTCCAGGGATACTGACGAGCAGCATCAGTAGGGTGCCTTTTTCTACTGCCATACCCCTTCAGCACCAAGATGCCCTCGTTTTTTCCGACTACTACCAGGTGACTGTAATTATTTTAGAAAACATACCTTGTAATGAAACTGTTAGTATATCTTACCTTCTTAAATATAATGAAATATTCCCATTAAATACTATTTCTTACAGCTAGGTGATTTTCTTCAGCTTAAAGGACACCTGTCGCAGTAAAGGGGTAATTTCCCTGAATACTTCTGTTTCTCACGACAAAAAAAAAAAAAAAAAATCCCATACATACCAGAAACTGTGAAGTCACTTTCTGGGTGGCGGTGGGGTGGTCTTGTCTTCATTCCGTCTCCTCCGGGCGCCTCACAACCTTTAGGCCTCCCTCTCTAAATATACGAGGCTGGTCTCCCATTTAGACGAACGATGACAAGATAGCGCAGATAACGGGACGCAGATGACACGATAAATACGGCAGGAAAAGAAAGGGAAGAATGGGTAAATGAGGCAGCCATCCGCGTAATGTGGTCACTGTTCCCTTATCACACAAGGATCAGTGGAAAGACATGAGCATTGAACTACCCTCTGACATTTTTGTAGCTCTGTTCAGTCAGTATTACAATAAATTCTATCCAAGTCTTGTTACTTTCAACTTTATACCTCTTTATCGATCTAGTGTTACACACTACTGCAGTTACTTTTGAAAAAAACATGTAAACTTAAAAAATGATATTAAACTTTGACTTTTTTCAGGTCTGACGCTGTTTGCTCTGAGGTGCAACAATAATTCTTGGCAATAAAACAAGGTGTCAAAAATAAGATATGACAAATACACCATCTGATTTTGATTGCCCTGGTTCTGTGTACTCAGTGTTTCGATTTTTCTGACTGATAAAATACGTTTCTGTGTACTCGTAGATCATGTTAATTACGATATCTGACTTCATAACACGTTGTTATAATTATAAAATTTGTGCTGATAAAACAAGATTCTCTATGTAAGTCCTCTTAAGTATACATCTTCTGACATTTTATAGCTCTAATGCCACTCAGTAAAGAAACTATTCTTCCAGGTGAAACAAAGGTGCTGCATGCAAGTCGTGAAACGCACGCCATTTCACTCACTATTCCACTTATATTCTCAGTTCAATAATATTTTTACTAATGAAACAAGGCTATGCAGGTGTGATACATATTCTCATCGATTTTCTGTAGCTCTGGTTAAACTCAGTAACACAGTAATTCTTACTGAAGAAATAAGAATCTTCATGGAAGTAATAATAAGTACACCTCTTTACTGTTTATAGTGTTGATGTAATTCAGTACAAAATAATTCTTGCGTGAAACCACCTTCCCTACCTAAGCTACTGCAGATACACATTTCGACCTTTCCTATTGCAACAGTGATGGTACTATATGTTATTATTACTCTACTGATTTGTGAAAATTGATGTTTTTGTTTTGCCCAGTACTAAAATTATTCTTGTTGATGAAAGAAAGCCCCTGGACACTTCTTTTTAAGTACTCTATTTCTTGTTTTGTATCAGACTCTGGGCATAGACTTGATAACCTGTTCCTTGAGGTGCAGCAGTGCTAAATGTCCCACACCCTCTCATATCAACACTAAGGCTCTAATACCCTCCGTTCATATTGAATGAATGGTACAGCTGCTTCAGTGAGGCTCATGCAAGCTAATTATATAAACAGGGGTGTTCTAATGTCAGTGAATTTCGTAGAAGTCAATAAAGTTTATTTTAACGAAATTCAGTTCATCACATAGTTCCCTGCCCCACCCCGAGATCTCAGTCACGTCAGACAGCAGACCCCCTACCTCACCACTTGACCACACACACAATGTTACATTAAATTTATTCCTACCAACATAATAATCTCCCATATATAAGACAGGGTATTAACACCGCGCGCATGTCTCAATAAACTAGATTAGTTGTGATTCACAAGTGACTGAACACGACTGCATTAAACATATACTATGGGATTACAAGTGCTTGAATGGTAAATATATGTCTATTATGAAGAATTAAGTATTACTGTCCCGAACTATTCTCTCGACATTCATGGAATTGCTAAAACAGTTTGTTAAATCTGAACATTATGAATTGCTCTAGATATTACTAGAACGATAGGAAGCTGCTCTACTGTAGATATTGCCAGGACGGATGGAAGCTGCTCTAGATATTGCCAGTATGGAAAGAAACTGCTCTAGATACTGCCAATACGGATGCTGCTGCTCTAGATACTGCCAATACTGAAGGAAGCTGCTCTAGATACTGCCAGTAAGGATTTTTTTTTTCTTATTTTTTTAGATCTTTTGATTTGATGGTATTTCTGTCAGCTGAACAAACGGCATGATAGTCCCCAGAATAAAACACTTCGCTGCGTCCATTAAAGCCAATAGATTATTCGAATTAGTCTTTAACTTTTTAACTGACAGGATTTCTCTCGGCTCAATGAGTCTTGCTTTGCCTCAGTGAGAGACGGCCATAGCAACGAAATACTTTAGATTACGATATAAATCACTCTCACACACACTCTCACACACTCTCACACACTCTCACACACTCTCTCTCTCTCTCTCTCTCTCTCTCTCACACACACACACACACACACACACACACAGGCAAGCATGCACGCACAAAAACTACAGGGATTGAACGGATTAACTTAAAATGCGATAGGATTTTATCTATCTGTATTTTTTTGTATTTTCATAGGTACAAGACATCAGGAAGGGAGACACACAGAAAGAAAACAAATCTAGTGAATTACACAAGTAAGCTACATTGTATATCATTCTTAAATATTTCTTTAATCTTTTATTGCCCAAAGCGAACATATAATCATACCATTGGGAGTGTCAAAGATAGATTTGTGCAGTCAAATGCCTGAGAACATTACATTAGCTGCCATGAGCCAACGACTGGGAAGTACACCTCTAGGAAGGCCACCGATGAATGATTCTAATATACGGCAGGGATAAAATAGAACCAATATTCCATCAGCGTACAGACTAGTTTAGCGGACGTTAGTATGCAATGCGGGCTACACTGAGCCGGCCAAGCAGCTCTGTCTATTTTATTGATAGCTGTACGACATTTATCTCTAACACCCCTGATGACCTTCTCTCGAGCAGGCGATAAAAAAAGTCACCACTCTTTGGCTTGAAGTATAACTTGGACAATTTCCTTTTGATTATTTACGTTCGCGTGTGTCAGGAAATTCAGACTGACTATATTTTATTGCTAATATGACGACGTTCAGTACAGCTAACACCCTCTACTACTTTACGCAGGCAACGTAGAGCAGAGATTCTGTTAAAATCACCCTGTAGGACATAAGTCTGTGACCTGGTAACATCGTGTGACAAAGAGCTGACGAAAATGTTTTAAAAATAATGTATAATAAATCTTTACTGTCTAACCTGGAATAGATTTCTTGCATGTAACAGGGTATCAGCCTCATATCATACTGAGAAAATTGAGGCGATTATCTACTGGCAAGTGTACTCTCTGCAAAAATTAAATAAATAAAAATATACACAAACAAATAAATAAATGCATACATACATTGGGATTAGATTCTACTGTGAATGCATAGACGACACCAACACACTACAGACATTCTTTTGGGTCAATGTCTGCCTCTCTCTTTCTCTCTCTCCTCTCTCTCTCTCTTTCTCTCTCTCTTCTGTCTGTCTGTCTGTCTCTCACGCGCGCGCGCGCTCACGCACGCACGCACGCAAGCACACACACACACACACACACACACATATATATATATATATATATATTCCAGATAGCAATCAGGAGCTGTAGTAAAGCATTTACCTTTTTCTGGATGTTATTAATATTTCCTTCTTTGATCAAATGAAAGGCAGTACAGTATTACCTAAATTCGCCTTACCTACTCTGGCGAGGAATTCGGTCTGTACAGAACACGTATTTGGGCAGCAGATTGAATCAGTGAAGTGGAAAATAGACATGTCATCGATGTGAGCACCCAGCTGAGAGAAAAGAAGCCTTGAGTTTGTGGTTGAATGTGGGGAAAGGATGGAGGGGTGTGGATGTGAAGGGACAGGAGAGAATGGGTTGGAGTGAATGAGAGGGCGTGAGGGGAGTAGGGTGTATAGATGAGTGGGAGTGGAGTGGAGTGTTGAAATAAAATGACTTGAAGTATAGGGTAAAGAGTATGTCGTGATTTGGTCCTTGAATGAGGGGAAAGGGTGGAAGGGTGTGGAAGTCAAAAGATAAGAGTGAAAGGATAGGACTGACCGAGAAGGAGTAAGATGAGTGGGGTGTGGGATTAAGCGGGGTGAGTGGAGTGTAGAAATGAAGGTTTGAATTATGGAAAAAAGCAATGGCCTTTGGCTGGTAGCTGAATGTGGGGAGAGGGTAAGGAGGCATGTGTGGGAGTAAAGGGATAATAATGACTGAGGAAGAGTGAGATGACTGGACTGTGGAGCTGAAAGTTCCTGAGGGGAGTGTGGAGTAGAGAAAGAACGAGTGGATAAGTTGAGTGAGACTGAAAGAGACGGGAACTTGAATGGTTGAAGTAATGGTGACTGAGTCAAAGATGTGGAGTTGAATGAGAATGAGTGTAGCAAAGAAGTGAAGGAAAGTGAAGTGAGCAGTAAAAATGAAACTAGTGGTATTGCAAGCTGAGTAAGGGGAAGTGGGGAAGGGATGAGACTGATGAGGTAGGGGTGAAGGAGCTAGAGTTAAGATCAGAGGGGTGTGGAGTTGAAATGTAGTGAGGAAAAGGTGGTACTGAAAGTTGGTGAGTGGGGTGTAGGATGAAGGAATGTGGAAAGACATGAATGAAAGAGATAGGAGCTGGAGTGAGGCGATTAAGGTGAGAAGTTAAAGGGGAAAAAAGTGGGTGGATTCGATTGGAGGGGAAAGAAAGTGGGGTGATATGAGTAGGAATGAGTGGAATTCGGAGCTGTCGGTTGGGCTGGGGGAGGCAAGGAACGGTGGAAGTAGAAGAGTAGGAATGAATAAGCTAAAGTGACATAAGTGGAGTGATAATTTGAAAGCAGTCAGTGGAATGTGGAAGTGGAATGTGAGTGGAGTACGAAACTGACTGGGAAGTATGGAAGTGAAGAGACAAGGGCGAAAGTGGGAGTAGCATTACTGAGATTGGTGGGGAGTGAAGTTCAAAAGTAGTGAGATGAGAGTAGGTGTGCAGGGAAGGGAGTGAGATGTGGAGATGAAGGGAGTGAATGCAGTATGGTACTCACTAAAATGCACAGACAAAAGGCGAGGAGTTGTAAAGAAAAAACTAGGAGTAACGGAGTTTGGATGAGACAAGTGGGTCGAGGAGGTGAATGAGAATAACTGGAGTGTGGAACTGATGCAATATGGAGAATGGTAGCGGAGTTTTTTCTTTTTTTTAATGCAGTCAATAAGTAAGAAAGAAGGAACAAGTAAAGAAGTTAGCTATGTGAGTATTTCGGACAGGAAGGAGGCAGAGAGGAACTGGAGTGAGGTGAGTGCGATTTGGAGTTAAAAGGAGATTAGTGAAATCTAATGCTTGTTGAAATGTGTGGCAGGGGAGAGTTTGAGACTGGAAAAGTAGGAGTGAAGGAGTTGAAGAGATATAAATGGAGCGTGGAGATGAGTGGGAGTAGAGTGGAGTGTAGATCTGGAGAAGGAGTGGAATTTGAAGTTTGCTGGGATGAGGTGAACTAGAGAGACAAGGGTAAAAGAGAGAGGAACCAGACAAAAAGGAGTGAGTGTGGCGCTGAATGTGAGAGAATGATGTGTGGATCAGGTCGTGGGGCAGGCAAGACAAAAGTAATTGAAGGAATGGAGGGGCAGAAGTGATATTGATAGTGATTAATGGGGTGTCGGGCTCAAGGGGAGAGAGTGGAGTGTGGAACTGAAGAGGAGTGTTTGGAATGTGGAATTTAAAGGGAATGAGTGGAAACTGAGCTTCAAAGGAGTGAGTGGAGTGCGGAGACGAAATGGAGTGAAAAGAGTGTGTAGCTGTAGGAGGATGAGTGGTGAACATGACTTAGCTCTGGGAAGAAGATACTGTAGGTTGAAACTGAAGGAAGAGGGTGTGGAAGAGTCTGGAGAGAATGTAGAAGTGTGCTGAGACACTGTGGAAGTATTTGGAGGAAAAGACGAGGTGTATGGAGGTGTTTGGTTGCAGTATGGAGGTCAGGGTGTCTGAAACCAATGTGGTGTGTGAAGGAAGGAAGGTGTGTATAGGCAGTGTGGGGGTGCGTGGAGGTAAGAAGAGGCGGTGTGGAGGTGTTTGGAGGCAATGAAAGGGTGTGTGGCGGCAGTGCGGGGGTGTATTAAGGTGTGTAGAGACAGTGCAGAAAAGTGTGGAGATGTGTAGAGGCAGAGAGGAGGAGTGTGGTGTGCAGAGGCTGCTTAGAGGAGTGTGATGTGTAGATGCAGTGTGAAGGTGTGTAAAGTTAATGGAGGCAATAGAAAGGCAACAGAGAGGTAGTATGGAGGCAATGTGGTGTGTAGAGGCAGCGTGGAGGTGTGTAGAGACAATGTGAAGTTATTGTCCAGAGGAAGAGCGGTGTGTGGAAGTTCTTGAAGGCATTGTGCAGGCAGTGTACAGACAGCGTGAAGGTGAGTGGAGGCAGTGTGAAGGTGAGTGGAGGCAGTGTGAAGGTGCATGGAGACAGTGTCAGGGGTGCACGGGTGCAGTGTGGAAGTGTGTGAAGATGTGTAGGGGCAGTGTGGAGGAATGAGGAGGTGTGCAAAGGCAGTGTGATGTGTGGAGCTTGTGCAGAGGTGTATGGAAGCAGTGTGGTGTGCAAACGTGTGTAGAAGCTGTGTGGAGGAATGTGGAGATGTGTGGAGGCAGTGTGATGTGTGGAAGTTGCAGAGGCGCATAAAGCTGTGCAGAGGTGCATGGAGTTGTGCGAAGGAAGTATGAAGATATATAGAGGCCCTGTGGAGATGTGTTGAGGCAGTGTTGAGATGTGTTGAGTCAGTGTTGTGTGTTGAGGCAGTGTGGAGTTGTGTGTGGGAGTGTGGAGGCAGTCTGAATTTGTATGGAGTCGGTGTGGAAATGTGTGGAGGAGTAAGGAGGCAGCGTGGAGGTGTGTGGAGTAAGGAGGCAATGTAAAGATGTTTGGAGGAGTAAAGACTTAGGAGGTAGTCTGAAGATGTTTGGAAGTGTCCGAAGACAGTGTGATGTGTAGAGACAGTGTGATATGTGGAGATGTTCGGGGGTGAGAAGGCCACATGGAGGTTTCAAGGAGGTGTGTGGAGGTGTATGGAGGCAGTGTGAATGTGTGTAGAAGTGTCTGGGGGCAGTGTGATGTTTGAATACATTGCGGAGGTGTATGGAGGCAGTGTGAATGTGTGTACTGTAGAAGTGTCTGGGGGCAGTGTGATGTTTGAATACATTGCGGAGGTGTATGGAGGTGTATGGAGGCAGTGTGAATGTGTGTAGAAGTGTCTGGGGCAGTGTAATGTTTGAATACATTGCGGAGGTGTGTGAAGGTGTATGGAGGCAGTGTGAATGTGTGTACTGTAGAAGTGTCTGGGGGCAGTGTGATGTTTGAATACATTGCGGAGGTGTATGGAGGCAGTGTGAATGTGTGTAGAAGTGTCTGGGGGCAGTGTGATGTTTGAATACATTGCGGAGGTGTGTGGAGTGATGTGGAGATATTATGTCTGGGCTTCTGGGAATAATAAAATGCAAGTTATTTCGAACTGCTTTTACCTGAGATGTCTTCCCTACTTTGAATGAAACTCACCTTTATGGATATCAGTTGAAATTTTGGTATGAGGAACATTAATCGTATGATGATAATCAAACTAAATACCTCAGCAATTCATTATGCTAAATAAAGTAAAATTTGTACTTTCCTACGGACCCTGATTTCTCTCTCTCTCTCTAATAATCTTACTCGGAGGGGATAACTTTTTATGGGTTTTCAGCTCTTGATTCTTTCTTCTTCTTCTTCAAAACAACAACTGTGACAACAAATACTAGTACCGTGGGTAATTTTTACCTTCGTTGTACGCCGCCAGTTATATGTAAGCAGCACAAGTTTCTCTTGTTGTAGTTGCTGCTGCTGCTGTTGTCGCTACTAGAGAAAACTATAAAAGAGACATTCTGTGGACCCAGACCATTAATCCTACAGCACTGACTGCCACAGGGTATGCTTTCATGGCCCCTTCTAAGAGACATTCTGTGGACCCAGACCATTAATCCTACAGCACTGACTGCCACAGGGTATACATTCGTGGCCCCTCCTTACTTTTTTTTTTTTTTTTTTTTTTTTTCAAACCGTCCTTACAATTTCTTATCATCCACGGCAGTTTCCAGACCCTCGCGCAAAAACAACATCACTTTCAGGAGACAGTTTGAAATGAAACTCCACCGCACACAAACCAATAACTTAATAGCATCCGTTTTACGGGGAATATTTTGCTGACCCATTCCCATCTCTCACCGAACATCCAATCCAGGCGATTCCTTCCATTCCTAGCCATGTCCATTTGTGTTTCCAAATTTTCGATTGTTTCATGGTGCAAAACAAATCAACCGAGCAACAATCTATTTTCTTGTCTATCGAAAGTAGAATGCACTTTGTCTCGATACTCAAACTTTCTTAACATAATATGACATTTCCATGACACTGACAGTACAAATGAATGCAGCGTTTCTCTAAACTCAAGTGAGAAGTTTTCCCTTCATTAGCAGTTTCGATAATATGAATATAATTCTTAATATACAGTACTTCTAACGAGGCTTTCTGATCTAGTAACACCATGAATTCGATTTGGATATAAGTACTTCTGGAAGGTTACTGATCCAGACGGTGTACACTCTCTACGTGAAGCAGATCAATGTAAACTGTGCAAATTCCTCGCGGGACTTAATCTGTCACATTACCAGAGTAACGACAGACACTCTACGAGTGTCCCCCCCCCCCTGTGGCGGGGGGGACACAGCCTGGCCGCACTATGGGGTGGCACTACTACTCTGCAGCCAGGTTGTGTTAGGAAGAATACTGCCACCGTATTCCCTGCGTGTCGTAAAAGGCGACTAAAAGGGGCTGGGTGAGGAGACTAGGGACCCCCTCCTTTGTTTTTTTAGTTCCTAAAAAGAAACAGGCCAGAGAAAGGGATGGGGGATGGAGTTATCCCCGTACCCTGAAGATTGGGTCTATGAATGTGCGTGGATGTAGTACAATTGAGGCTAAAAGGGAGGAGATTGGGAGAATGTTTGTGAGAAGAAAGTTGGATGTGTTAGCTTTGAGTGAAAAGAAGATGAAAGGGAAGGGGGAGTCTATGTTTGGAAGTGTGAATGGAGGATTGTCAGGTGTTGATAGAGGAAGGGCAAGAGAAGGTGTGGCCTTGTTAGTGAGTCCGGAAGTACAGCAATGTGTGATTGAATGGAAGGTGATGTCATCGAGACTGATGTGGGTGAAAGCAAAATTTGAACGTGAGTTGTGGGTGTTTGTGAGTGCATATGGGCCTGGTAGTGAAAGGGATGAACAAGAGAGGGAGTCTTTCTGGAATGATGTTGATGAGTGTCTGCAGAGTTTTGGAGCGAATGTGAATGTGGTAATGATGGGAGATCTGAATGCTAGAGTGGGAAATGTAGCAGTTGAAGGCGTAGTTGGTATGCATAGTGTGCCTGGAAGAAATGAAAATGGGGAACGAATGATAGCGATGTGTGTTGAGCGAGAGATGGTGATTGGGAATACGCTGTTTGAGAAGAAAGTTATTTATAAGTACACATGGGTGAGACAGGAGGGTGGAAGGGTTGTTGATAGAGCTTTGATGGACTATGTGGTTGTGTCTAGGAATGTAATAGGAAGATTGTTGGATGTGAGAGTTCTGAGAGAGGAGGGTGGAGGTATGTCTGACCACTACCTGGTGGAGGGAAAGTTAAGAGTAGGTAAGAGATGGGTGAGAGCTAGGAGGGTTAGGTGTGGCAGGGAGGTTTTGAAAGTGAGTGAGTTGGATAAAAGAGAGAAAAAGATAGAATATCAGGAGAAATTGAAAGATGAGTGGAACGCAGTGAAAGATCGGGAAAATGGTAGCGTGGAGGAGGAATGGCAGTTGTTTAAGAGTGCTGTGGTGGGGCATGCAGAAGTGGTGTGTGGTGTGAGACGTGTGGGTGTTGGAGTAAGAAAAGGACGTGAATGGTGGTGCGAGGAAGTAAGTATGGCTGTGGCTGAAAAGAGACGTGCATATGAAGTGTGGCGGCAGAGGAAGGATGAGATGTCATATGAAAGGTATAAGGAAAAGAGGAATAGAGCGAGAAGGGCTGTGCGGGATGCTAAAGTGGCAGCAGATGAGAGGTGGGGTAGGCGGCTGACAGAGAATTTTCAACAGAATAAGAAAATGTTTTGGAAGGAGGTGAAAAGGGTGCGAAAGGGAGAATCTGGGAAGGAAGAACGAGTAAAAGCAGAGGATGGAAGGATGTTAATTGAGATGGATGCAGTAAGGAAGAGATGGGCAGAGTATTTTGAAAGATTGTTAAATGTAGAGGAGGAAAGGGTGGCTGAGATTGTGGCGGATGGAAGGATGCAAGGAATAAATGTGTTGGGAGAGTTGAATGATTCTTTGATCACGAAGGAGGAAGTGGAGAAGGCAGTAAAGGAGATGAAAACAGGGAAAGCTGCAGGTATGGATGGGTGTGCTGTGGAATGCCTGAAGGGTGGTGGAGTGACTATTGTTGACTGGTTAGTAAGATTGTTGAATGTGTGCTTTGAGAAAGGTATGGTGCCAACTGACTGGCCAAGTGCTTGTGTGGTCCCATTGTATAAAGGCAAGGGTGATAAGTATGAATCTACTAGCTTTAGGGGTATAAGTCTGTTGAGTGTTGTAGGTAAGGTGTATGGTAGAGTGTTAATTATGAGAGTTAGAGAGGGTACAGAGGGAGTGATTGGTGATGAGCAGTGTGGCTTTAGGAGAGGGAGGGGATGCGATGATCAGGTGTTTGCTGCGAGACAAGTGTGTGAAAAGTATTTGGCGAAAGGCAAGGATGTGTTTTGGGCATTTATGGATTTAGAGAAAGCGTATGATAGAATTAATAGGGAGGCTTTGTGGACTGTTTTAAGATTGTATGGACTTGATGGTAGGTTACTAAAAGGGGTGAAAAGTTTTTATGTAAATAGTAGAGCGTGTGTAAGAGTGGGAAATGCTGTGAGTGATTGGTTTCCCGTGACAGTGGGGCTGCGACAGGGATGTGTGATGTCGCCTTGGTTGTTTAATATTTACATGGATGGTGTTGTAAGGGAGGTGAATGCAAGAGTTTTAGGTGAAGGTCTGAGTCTGGTGAATGTTGATGGTGGAGAGTGGAATCTGAAGCAGCTGCTGTTTGCAGATGATACTGCACTGGTGACTGATTCAGAGGAGAGATTGAGACAGTTGGTAGAGGAGTTTGGAAGGGTGTGTGAAAGGAGGAAACTGAAAGTAAATGAGAATAAGAGTAAAGTGATGAAGTGTGCGAGGTTGATAGATGGTAGGGGGATGAATATAGTTTTGAATGGTGAGTTGCTTGAGGAGGTAGATTGTTTTAAATATCTTGGATCACATGTTGCTGTGGATGGAAGAATAGATGAAGAAGTGAAGTTTAGAATAAATGAAGTAGGAAAGGTGCTGGGAGGAATGAAAAAAGTGTTTAAATGTCGTTCGCTTAGAATGGATGTAACGAGATGGCTGTATGAGGGTGTTGTGGTACCGACTGCATTATAGGGGGCTGAAACATGGAATATGGGTGTAGCAGAGAGGAAAAGTTTGAATCTAATGGAGATGAGGTGTCTGAGGAGTATGTGTGGAGTGACGCGTATGGATCGGGTGCGAAATGATGAAGTGCGAAGGAGAACTGGAGTTGTTCGGGAGATGGCTGGTAGAGTTGAGCAGAGGGTGTTGCGATGGTTTGGGCATATAGAGAGAATGGATAATGAGCGATTGGTGAAAAAGATAACTAGATCTGATGTGAGAGGTGTAAGGCTGAGAGGAAGACCACGAATAGGATGGATGGACAGTGTGAAGAGAGTGCTGGATGCGAGAGGGATGTCTGTTGAGCAAGGAAGAGTGACTGTGCGTGACAGAAATAAATGGAGAGAAATTGTGAATGAATAAGTGATGACGCAGCCCTAAGGGGATATTCTCCGCATTTGGTCTGATCAGTTAGTCAGGTCAGGAGCGGGTAAGGGGATGGGTCTGCTATGATGTGGCAGGGGTAAACCAGTTCTGCTGTCGGGCCCTGCTGCGGATGTCACTGATTGCATTGTGCAGTTGACCCTTGTGCGGTGTGGTGCGGTGAGGATCTGTCCGTTCTCCCCTTTGGGGCTAAGATGCGAATGAATGTGTTTGAATGGATGAGTAAATGGGGAGTGTGTCGTCCTGTCTTGGCTACCTCCCTATCCTTAGGGGAAGCAGCCTAGATATATATATATATATATATATATATATATATATATATATATATATATATATATATATATATATATATATATATAGTTAAGGAACAGAGAGAGATAATGAACACTTCAAGTGAGAATACTAAAATCACTACTGTCCCGCAAAGTTCCAGGTTCAAAACAAAAGAGTTAGGTAAAATTACAAGTTAAAGTTTAATGCTCAAACTAACAACTAAACATTCAGGACTCATAAAGATAATGTAATGGCAAAACAGGTTACATATATAGTTAACTGCGATAGCCTCTATTAACACGAATTTAGCAAGAACAAATTTATCTAAGTCAGCCCTGATAAATGAGAGAACCGAATAATGCTCAGTTAAAGTAAGATATAATATTATTACAGATACAAACTATTATTAATATTGGCTGACATTAAAAACTCTACATGAATCACAAAAACCTTACCAGGCCTACGTAATAATGCCTTCGGCCATACAGTACGAGAAAAATGGTAATAACGCCTATACTCAAATTATACAGCAGGTAGATGGTTGGAGACTTCCTGAGCACTCACAAAAATAATAATAACTGTACAGGGGAGGACAGAGATGTGAACAAAATGAGGAGTAAATGTAAGTGGCAATTAATGCAGAGACTGAGCTCACTATATAGGGGCCGGCAGAGCTTGATACAACTTGTAAGAAGGACGCGCAAATGAAGCCATAGGGGACAAAGAGTTGACAATCCTGCTCTGAACAACAGAAAGAACGACTTACTCTACTATTAGGGGGAAAAGGGGGGAGTGAGGTAGAACACGCAAGCCTGGTCACTATGGAAGCCACGAGGCGAATCGTGATCAAACATGCAGCACACTGTACGTTAGAATTATACAAAGGATGATGAAATCATAGGCTATGTTACACCTCCCCACAAAGAAAAAGAACTTTACAAAGGAAATTTCTTATTACTCTAAAACAATCTGTCTAAAGTCTAGATAAGCAATATGCAATAACATTTTCTTTCCCCTTGACATGTTGTATGTCTAATGAATACTCCTGAAGAAGTAGACTCTGATTTTTATCTTTAAACTTCCTAAGGAATTTCAGTGGGTTATGATCGGTATAAATGACTATTGGGTCAAAACCAGAATACAAATAAAATGAAAAATGCTGTAAACCGAAAATCAAGGCCAAAAGCTCTTTCTCAATAGTTGAGTAGTTCTTTTGAGGTGGAGTGAACTTCTTACTGTAATAAGATACAGGGTGTTCAATACCCTGATCATCCTCTTGCAGCAAAACAGCCCCAGCTCCTGTATCACTTGCGTCAACAGCCATCTTAAAAGGCTTAGCAAAATAGCGAGCACTGGCTGACTTAATAGGATAGCTTTAAGTTTACTGAAAGAGGATTCACAGTTATCGGTCCAGACAAATTTAACTCCCTTTTTCAGTAGGTCTGTAAGTGGTGATACAAGAATTGAAAAGTTAAGAACAAATCTCCTGTAATAACCTACCATTCCCAAAAATCTTTGTAGCTCTTTCCTACTTTTAGGTCTGGGAAGATCACTTATAACCTGAACCTTAGCTCCTGGTCGTGCAACGTGTCCATCACCAATTACGTACCCAAGGTACTAAACTTTAGCTTAACCAAACTCACACTTTGATAAATTAGCTATAAGATTAGCCTGAACCAAACGCTGAAGAAATTTACTGACATGGCATAGGTGATCTTTCCAGTTGTCACTGAAGATTAATCTATCTATCTATCTATTGCCAGACGCCTCAATCCCGTTTGGGGTGGCCACAAACAAATCGCCTCCAAGTCGCCCTGTCCCCCGCCATTTCACTCCCCTGCTCCCAACTCACACCCCCCTCTCTCATATACCTCTCCACCCCATCTCTCCATCTCATCCTCGGCCTCCCCCTCCCTCTTTCCCCCTCCACCTCACTCACATACACTCTCTTCGTCAGTCTTTGACCCTCCATCCTCTCCACATGGCCAAACCACCTCAGTGTGTTCCTCATAACGCTTCCTATCACATCCACATCCACACCACAACGCTCCTTTATATCCTCATTCGTCAGCCTGTCTCTCCATGTGACTCCACAGGCTCCTCTTAAATAACTCATTTCCACTGCTCTCACTCTTGACTTGTGTCCTTCCAACAACGTCCAAGCTTCACTTTCGTACGTTAGAGTTGGTATCACAATACTGTCATGTAGTAACTTTTTCACTTCCATGCTCACTTCCCTGTTTCTTATCACTGCTTTCAAAGAACCAGCAACCTTTCTTCCCTGCTGTACCCTTTCAAGTACTTCACCCTCCAAACCTCCATCCTTACTCATTGCACTACCCAAGTACTTAAACGTACTCACATTTTCCAATTCCTCACCATCCAACCTCGCTGTACATTCACTGACTTCACCTCTCTCAAAGACCATCACTTTACTCTTCCCTACATTCGCCTTTAGATTCCGTTTCTTACACACTCTCTCAAACTCATCCACCAAGCCTTGCAGCTCCCCTTCGTCTTCACTCAACAACACGGTATCATCTGCAAACAACAGTACAGGGAGTTTCCAAACACTATCCTCTCTCACCAGGGCCACTCCAACATCCACTACCCTACCTTGTACCTCTTTTATTACCCCATCCATGTACAGATTGAACAACCATGGAGACATGACACATCTCTGTTTCAACCCAACTTTCAAAGAGAAAAATTCACTTAGTTCACCATCCACACGCACTGCAGCCTTCGCACCATCGTACATACTCTTCACAGCATTCAACAACTTCCCATCTATTCCATATATTTTTAACACTTTCCACAATCCTAGTCTATCCACCCTGTCATATGCTTTCTCCAAATCCATGAAAGCCGCATACAACTTCTTTCCCTTCTCTAGAAACTTTTCCACTAAAGATCTGAGAATGAATATCTGATCTACACAACCTCTTCCCTTCCTAAAGCCTCCCTGTTCTTCTCCAACTAATTTCTCTGTTCTTTCTCTAACTCCGTCAATAAGTATCCTACCATATACTTTTCCTATTATACTAAGAAGACAAATGCCCCTATGATTACCACACACTTCTTTTTCCCCTTTTCCTTTGTACAAGGGAATAATTATACCTGACTTCCAATCCTCCGGGACTCTACCTTCCTCCCAGGCCAATCTGCACATCTTCCACATCCATTCTACTACTATCTCTCCCCCATCCTTCAGCATTTCACCACACACTCCATCAATTCCTGGGGCTTTCCCTGATTTAACTTTCTTCATTGCTTCCACAACTTCTATCATACTGATTTCTTCCTGTCTTCTCACCTCCCTCCTTCTTCCAGCCATTCCCCAGCCACTTATACTCGCATTACTTCCATCCTCCACGTTCAACAATTCCTTAAAGTGTTCTCTCCATCTGCTCACTTTTTCTCCCTTCTCCACTAGTAATCTACCATTTTTATCTTTCACTCCCCTGCTAACTTCACTTCCACCCTGTCTTACCCTTTTCACCTCTTTCCAGAACATTTTCTTACAGTCCCTCCACTTTACACTCAAATTCCTTCCAAATTCCTCATCCACTCTCTTCATACTCTCTCTTACTAATCTTTTCACCTCTCTCTTTCTTTCTACATATAACTCTCTCTTCCGCCTCTCAACTTCTTCCACGCCCCTATTTCTCATCCATTCATTTTATGCTTTCTTCTTTTGTGCCACAGCCCGTTTCACCTCTTCAGTCCACCACGCTGTTCCTTGCACCCCCCTCCGTCTTCTCTTCCTTCCACACACCACATCACATGCTGCACATATTTCTTCTGTAAATATTCTACACACACCCTCCACGTCCCCCATCTGCTCCAACTCATATTTGCCCAATCGTTCCTCCACTTCTCTCTTATACTCTGCCTTTTTCTCATCCTCTTGTAACCTTTCCACTCTCCTTGCAACTACTCCTTCCTCTCGTCCTTCCCTTCTTCTATTCCTCCATCTTACTTGAACTTTAACTCTGGCCACCACCAAGTAGTGGTCAGAAAGTCCACTCCCCCAACCTCTATAAACTCTTGCATCCAATATACATCTTCGCATCCTTTCATCCACACACACATAATCAATCATTGCCCTCCTTTCACTCAGTTCACCACCCACCCTTCTCTTCACTCGCCATGTATACCTGTGGATCATTTTATGCCTGAAGAGGGTATTGGCTATCACCAACCTCCTCCCAGCACAAATGTCCACTAACGCACTCCCATTCTCATCTATCTCAGCAGGCACACCCCACTCACCAACTATTCCATCCACCTTCACATTCCCAACTTTACCATTCATATCACCAATCAAAAACACTCTATCATTCCTTCCAAACTTTTCCATGCACACTTCTACATTTGTCCAGAACTCTTCTCTCACTCTTCTAGCACGATCTTGCGTTGGCGCATACACACACACACAATCGCCCACATTTGTAATCCAACTTTCAACTTTACCCACACAATCCTTGATCCAACTGATCCATACTGTCTTATGCTCCTCTTCCATCTTTTACTCACAACTATACATACTCCTTCCTTTGCCCTCTCATTTTCACCTACTCCTGCACATATACCCCATCCATACTCCCATTCTCTCACACTTCTCCTCCCCATTTTGTTTCAGTTATTCCACATACATCCACTTTCGCATCCTCAAGCACCTGGATAATCTCTCTCTCTTTCACCTCATCATTCGCTCCCCTTACATTCCACGTTCCAATTGCAATGTTCTTTGTCCGGTCCTTGGTCGTCAACGTTTGGTCAGTCCTTGTCCGAGGCTTATTGTTTGTTTTTTTAGTTAGTCGTTTTCCGGGGAGGGGCACTAACACACCCTGCCAAACCCTCTGTTACAACATTCATGAGCTTCTGAAACGTGGCTGGTGCATTCTTCATACCATATGGCATTACAGAACATGCAAAAGTCTTTCCTAGTGTTACAAAACATGAGATCTCCCTAGCACGTTCAGTCATAGGTACTTACCAGTATCCCTTTAACAAATCAAACTTACTTATGTACCTAGCCTTTCCAATCTTGTCTATGCAATCTTCCACGCGAGGGAGAGGGTAAGTGTCTGTTTTGGTTATCTGATTAACACGTCTGTAGTCGATGCAAAGCTGCTGTGACCCACCTGGCTTAGGGACTAGAGTGACAGGAGAACTCCACTCGCTCTGACAGGGCTCAACCATCTTGTGGTCCAACAGGTAGCCAAGCTCCTTCTGGATGACAGGAACTTTCACTGGGTTCACACGGTAAGGAGGCAGTTTAATTGGCTTTGCGTCTCCAACATTGACATCATGCATCAACACAGTCGTTCTTCCTGGAGTGGCACGGAACACTTGCGGGTACTCCTGCAGTAATGCCGATAACTCCTGCCTTTCCTCAGGAGCTAGATGAGAAAGCTTAGTCTGGAGATCATTCATGATATCAGGATTCTTCCCCAAACTATCACTCAGGCTCATGCTGCATGGGAGAACTTCACTTGCAGACTCGGGTGAAACAGCTACAGTGCAGACTGGGTTATTTTTGTCCCGCCTGTGATATAACTTTAGCATGTTGATGTGACAAAATTGCTTGTTCTTTCTATGATCTTGTGTGGCGATGACATAGTTGACATCACTGAGTTTCTTCTCCACGAAATAAGGACTACTAAACTTGGCTTGAAGAGGTTGCCCATGCACCGGTAGCAGAATCAAAACCTGATCTCCTGGCTGAAAGTGGCGTAACCTGGACTTCTTATCATACCAAGTCTTCATCTTCTCCTGAGCATCGATTTGAGTGTTTGATGATATCTCTACAACGCTCCTTGGGTCTGGGGATGGTAAGCTGAAGACCTGATCTGGGTGATGCCCAACTCTTTCAGAGACTGCTTGAAAACATTTGACATGAAATTACTTCCCCAGTCTGACTGTACCTCCTTGGGCAGACCAAACTTGGTGAAGAACCCCAGCATTTCCTTAACCACGTTCTTTGCCGAGATATTTCTAAGTGGAATGGCTTCAGGATAACGAGTAGCCATATCAATCAGGGTCAACACATAAGAAAATCCTGAAGAAGCCTTAGGAAGAGGGCCCACAATATCCACCAACACACGGGTGAATGGCGCCTCAAAAGGAGGAATGGGAACTAGAGGTGCAACCTTTTCGGTCTGATTACACTATCCCACAAATTGACAGGTGTGACAAGACTTACAATACCAGGAACATCTCTGAAGATACCTGGCCAGTAGAAGTGTTTCAAAATGCGTGCCACAGTCTTCCTCACTCCAAGGTGTCCTGCCAAACTGGAATCATGAGCCACTCTAATGATATCCTGCCTACAAACACGAGGGATGACAACTTGATGTACAACCTCCCATTCACAGTCGGCTGATGCTGTTGGGGGTCTCCACCTTCTCATAAGTACTCCTGACTTTATATAATAACAAGTAGAAGCACTAGCTGACTCTTCCTCACTGCAAGCAGAGTTAGCTAGACCTTTCAACTCAGGGTCAGCAAACTGCAACTGAACCAACTCTTGATGAGACAAATTATCAACACTACGGGGTACTGCCTCATCTGGTGAGTGGTCCAAATTAGCAAGAAAAGTGTCATCTAGGATATCATCATCATCATCATTATTCTCTAAGTCACTAGTAACTTTAGACTTAGCCCTAGTGACAGTACAAGCAGAGAACACATCAGGGACATCACAATCCTGGGTCGCAGTCACTGGTTCACTAGACAACTGAGGAGCTGGACACACTTGACTTCCACCAATATCATATCCAAGTAAGAAAGTTACACTTGACATTGGGAGTGTCTCAACCAACCCAACCATAACGGAACCATTATCAAAACCAGACTCTAAATTCACTCTGCACAGAGGGACAAAGAAGTAATTATTCCCTACACTTTGTAAGATTACAGTTTCATCAGAGGAATTAACATTAGAGCCTAGAACACTGGTCATCATAAGGGATTGACAAGCACCTGTATCATGATATATTTTAACTGATTTCCTGTCATTACTGTCCAGAGGACTGACAAAACCATCAGACAAGAAATTAGCACATGAACTCTTGAGAGTGTCACCCACGTTACTACTCAAAAGAGGAGCTCCATCATGAGAATTTAATTTACCCCTCAAAGCAGGTTCAGTTAACTCGGTTAAAGAATTCTGGGAACTCTCAAGGGTGGACACTAGACCAATTGACTGAATATTTAAAGACTCCTTTTTGTTCACATCAAGCTGTCTCCTGAAACATTTCTCCATAGTGTCACGAATCAATTCGCGACATTTCCTTTTTGTGAGAAGCCACGAACTAATAGTGGAAAACTCACTGTGTATCGCTCAGTTAACCGTTTCTCTCTCCATTTCGGGGTATACTTTTCAAATAATTCGTCACCGTTTTCAAAAAGTGACCGATTTAATGCACGTCACTAAGTGCGCTACTGAGCGATACAATTATTTCTTTATCGTTTGCCTCTGCTTCCCTCAACCGTTAGCCACGCCTTGCGTCCTGCCCATTCAATGTATTTGAATTCAGTCTTGTGTTTGCTGTGACGGAGGAAGGTGCTGTGCTCCAAGAAGTGTGAGAGGTCGCTAGCACCCAGGCTCCACTGAGACAGTTATCCAGTCCTCCCACTTTAGTGGTGATACATAGTATTCATCGACTGGTATTTCTTTTGTGTATTTTGTAGTTTTAAGAGCTTAGTTAAGGTGTTTTTCCTAGGCGTAAGTATTTAGCTTCTGTGTGAGTGAGCGAGTGCGTCTCATTTAATTTGATTTGAAATGTAATGTTAAATTTGTTTTTGTAATTAATAAATTTAACAGTTCTATTTCTTGAGCTTAATGTAGAGTAAAAATCTTGTTTCATTTCTCCATAATTAAGCTTATTTTCCATATAGCTCCTAGCTTGCATAAACGTTTTACTATTCATAACTGGTACTTAGACCAGTCTTGTATTAACTTAAAATCCGTTGTGCCAGGAGTTAATGCATCAGCAAGAACCTGATGTTATTATTATTAGTATTAGTTATTTATTGTCAGGGGTGATGTAACTTTCTCCAGAGGCTAACAGTACAGTAATTCAGCAATTGTGAGTAATTAGTCTCTGCTGTGTACTGTTGAGAAAGTTTATAAATTCTCGTTTTCAGAGAATCGTGCTAAGCCAACGTAAAGTAATCGTTGCTTGATGTAGCAAGACAATCATTGTCTCTGCTCTTCAATATTATTGAATATTATTATCAATTTAAATAATATTTAAGCATTTATATCAAAATTACCGTGATATTTTAAAAACCCCGTGACAATTGGCGACCTCATTCCAGGATATTAACTCCTAGCTATAAAGCTATTCACGAGATAGTGCTCACTCATTCATATTTAGGTATTTATCATTAAAGTTTATAGGCACAAGCTTACTGGTGTTTACCCTTAATTTAGCAAGTGAATTTTTGCTTTATCAATCAATAGAATACTTAACTCTAGTTTATTTTTGGTAACGCCAGACAATTTTATTCGCTTCTGGGAAGTCGGCGTACCCATTGTGTTTATTATTGAGTCTTCCCAGTCATTTACATTTTTGATTTATTCTTTGCCAGTTAACTGGATAAGACTGGTCACCACTAGCTTGTGTCTGTACTCTTTACTTGTGTTTATTAGTATTCGTCGCTAAGCAGTCAGTACTCAATTTCGGTTACTTAGTAAATTGAGCTAGCATCATGGCTACAGCTGTATATGTACAGGAAGCCAAAGATATTGGTCTCACAGACCCAGAGAAAATACAGAGTTACGTTCTCTCACGGTTCAATTACGAGCAAGAACGTGAGAAAGATGCTCGTGAAGAGCGTAGGATTCAGCGCGAATGCGAGCGAGAGCAGCGTGAGGAACGTGAAAGAGAGCGTGCTTATGAACAAGAGCAGCGTGAGAAACAGCGCGAATACGAGCAGAAACAACGCGAGCTCGAGTTAGAAAAAGAGCGAGAACAGCGCGAATACGAGCGTGAACAACGAGACAGAGAACGAGAACACGAACGTGCCGAGCGAGAAGCACGCGAGAGACATGAACTTGAAGTGCTGAAGCTCAAGCGAGATTCCTTGGCTTCAGACACGTCTGGTGCAGTTGGTCCAAGCTCCACGAGCGTTCCCCCTGCACATGTCCTGGCGACCCCACGCATCAAGCTTCCTTCATACAAGGAAAGCGAGCGAATCGAGCCGTACATAGCTCGTTTTGAGGACATGGCAGACTTATATCAACTGGATGAGGCAGCTAAGCGGCTTCAGTTTCTTAGCCTATTTGAGGGCCCTGCCCTCGATATTCTCCACAGAATTCGTGGAGACAATCTCACATATGAGATGATGAAAGCTGCACTCATTAAGGCGTATGGTCTCACAGTAGACGACGCCAAAGTTCAGTTCATGCGAGCTCGTCTCCAAGACAAGGAGACAGCTGTTCAGTTCCTTGATCGTCTCACAGCTTACTTAAATGAGTGGATGGAGAAAGATGAAACTCCTTCCACGCGTGAGGGGATAATTGACCTTATGCTGCGTACACAGCTAGAGAGGTCGTGGCCTGCTGAGCTCATAGCACAGCTTAAGATCTGCCAGGTGAAAGATGCCAGCCAAATGGCAGAGACGGCTGACGCATTCTTTACTGCATACGGGTATCAAGCTCGTAAGCAAAACACCTGGAGCAGAAAAGATACTGCCAAGTCTGGGAAGCCGTCTCAGACTGAATCCCAGCACCAAGGCCGTTCTCAGAATAATGGCCAAGGTCCAAAACCGCAGTGGAAGGACCAGGGGCAAAACACTCAGAAATTTGAGTGGAAGAGGTACAACAAGTACCCTAACCAGCAGCAGTATCAGCCACGCAACCGACCGTCGGGACAAACTTTTTCACCACCAGCTCAAAAGAGGCAGGAAGCAAATGCAGCCTTCATTCCTCAGCAGCAGCACGGTGGTCACGTCCCTACCAGTGTGGGTACTTCCCCACAGTTCACTAGTCCTACAGTGACAGTGAACCCCCCTCCACAGATGGCCAATGTTCCATCTCCCCAATATAACCCTCAAGGCACAATGTTTGCCACATCAATTCAGCAGCCTCATGAGTGGCTAGCTGCTTCCTCCACAGGCCCCACCACAGGTGACAGTACCTTCCTTGTACAACCAGGGTTTGTGGGAGGCATTCCTGTGAAGGTCCTGAGAGACAATGGTTCCTCAGGTTGCTCTGTCAAGCAGAGTCTAGTTCGGCCTGAGCAGTATACAGGTCGACAGATCCATGCAAGCCTTATTGATGGATCAGTGAGATTGTTCCCTGAGGCATGTATCCAGGTGGCATCTCCATTTTATACTGGTATGACACTTGCAGTTGTCATGCCAGAGCCTCTATTTGACTTAATAGTAGGCAATATTAATCGAGTCAAGGATAGTTGCTCCGATGGCGCTACTCAGACTTCGGCTGCTGCGGTAACACGAGCCATGGCTGAGGCTCCAGACTGTGTCACCCCAGTGATCATTGAATCGCCGCAAGATCTGATGTGTAGTCAACTTGTTGTACAAGAACAACATTCTGACCCGACACTTGCTACCGTGCGGAACAAACAAAAGGGTCGAGTGATTAAGTATTCACGGGGAGGTCGAGCCAAGTTCCTTCGTAAACAAGGACGGCTCTACCGTGAGTCACGAACACCCGAGGGCGAGGTTCGACTGCAGTTTGTCGTTCCCGCCGAGTACCGCCTAGCAGTGTTACAATGGGGTCATTGTTCAGTCTCAGGAGGTCACATGGGCAAAAGGAAGACCCAGGGCCGTATCCGAGCTGACTTTTTCTGGCCAGGGATGGGACGGGACATAGATAGTTTTGTCCGTTCTTGCAGTGTGTGCCAAAGTATCACCACTAATCAGGGACATGCCCTTCCTGTGCCATTTGTAACTACACCTGTAATCTCTGAGTCAGTTGAGAGACAGGGTAGTGGTGAAGTGGGTGCAGACCTGACGTCTCGCCCATTGGCCCCACAGGACACATTATGTCCAGGGCCTGTACATACATATTATGTACCGTAAGTTAAGGGGGAAGTTGAGAGGCGACTTGAGGCTATGGAAGACCCAAGTTTGCATAAGGATTCTCAGCTCCCCGATACTAATATAGTATTGTAGGTTAAGGGGGAAGTTCGAGAGAGAACTCCGCAGAGGCGACTTGAGGCTATGGAAGACCCAAGTTTGCACAAGGATTCTCAGCTTCCCGGTACTAATAGAAGTACTGTAGGTTAAGGGGGAAGTTCGAGAGAGAACTCCGCAGAGGCGACTTGAGGCTATGGAAGACCCGAGTTTGCACAAGGATTCTCAGCTTCCCGGTACTAATATATGTACCGTAAGTTAAGGGGGAAGTTGAGAGGCGACTTGAGGCTATGGAAGACCCAAGTTTGCATAAGGATTCTCAGCTTCCCGGTACTAATATATGTACCGTAGGTTAAGGGGGAAGTTGAGGGGCAACTTGAGGCTATGGAAGACCCAAGTTTGCACAAGGATTCTCAGCTTCCCGGTACTAATATAAGTATTGTATTGTAGGTTAAGGGGGAAGTGAGAACTCTGCGGCGACTTGAGGCTATGGAAGACCCAAGTTTGCACAGGGATTCTCAACTTGCCGACCATAATCGTGTGCTAAAATTAATGGCGACCTCGAATGTACGTCGTAGCACTGACTGCTAGGCAGAGAGAGTAATTGTAACTTAATAAAATTTTGTCTCACTGACACTTTTGATGCTCCACCTCAATTGGTTTTGCAGGTTCAGCAATGGGTGTAGCAGTTTGCTGTGCGGGCCAGCTGATCGTCTGCCGCACGCTGCCGCCTCTTCTCCTCTGCCTTCGTCGTCGCCATATTATTACAGTATTTACTATGTCATTTTACACGTAGGTACAGTTACACTACAACTGTCACACCTACACCGTGTATTACATACACCACGCTACACAACAATTAGTTGTCAGTGTAAATGTAGCGAATTTTCGCTCAGTTTGACCTGAGTACAGGATTTTCACCGTCGTCACGGAGTTTTTCCCTCAAGCTTGCTTCTATTAACGTAAATACGAGGTTTTTTCGCTCACTGACGACTGCGACTTTCTCCTGTAGCAGGATAGCACACACACAACAGTGTGAATCTTGTGTGACTGAGTTAGGGTTTATATGTATGTATATTGAAATCTTTCTTCTGAAGGAAGAAAGATTTAATTTTCATGGGGCGTAATGTCACGAATCAATTCGCGACATTTCCTTTTTGTGAGAAGCCACGAACTAATAGTGGAAAACTCACTGTGTATCGCTCAGTTAACCGTTTCTCTCTCCATTTCGGGGTATACTTTTCAAATAATTCGTCACCGTTTTCAAAAAGTGACCGATTTAATGCACGTCACTAAGTGCGCTACTGAGCGATACAATTATTTCTTTATCGTTTGCCTCTGCTTCCCTCAACCGTTAGCCACGCCTTGCGTCCTGCCCATTCAATGTATTTGAATTCAGTCTTGTGTTTGCTGTGACGGAGGAAGGTGCTGTGCTCCAAGAAGTGTGAGAGGTCGCTAGCACCCAGGCTCCACTGAGACAGTTATCCAGTCCTCCCACTTTAGTGGTGATACATAGTATTCATCGACTGGTATTTCTTTTGTGTATTTTGTAGTTTTAAGAGCTTAGTTAAGGTGTTTTTCCTAGGCGTAAGTATTTAGCTTCTGTGTGAGTGAGCGAGTGCGTCTCATTTAATTTGATTTGAAATGTAATGTTAAATTTGTTTTTGTAATTAATAAATTTAACAGTTCTATTTCTTGAGCTTAATGTAGAGTAAAAATCTTGTTTCATTTCTCCATAATTAAGCTTATTTTCCATATAGCTCCTAGCTTGCATAAACGTTTTACTATTCATAACTGGTACTTAGACCAGTCTTGTATTAACTTAAAATCCGTTGTGCCAGGAGTTAATGCATCAGCAAGAACCTGATGTTATTATTATTAGTATTAGTTATTTATTGTCAGGGGTGATGTAACTTTCTCCAGAGGCTAACAGTACAGTAATTCAGCAATTGTGAGTAATTAGTCTCTGCTGTGTACTGTTGAGAAAGTTTATAAATTCTCGTTTTCAGAGAATCGTGCTAAGCCAACGTAAAGTAATCGTTGCTTGATGTAGCAAGACAATCATTGTCTCTGCTCTTCAATATTATTGAATATTATTATCAATTTAAATAATATTTAAGCATTTATATCAAAATTACCGTGATATTTTAAAAACCCCGTGACACATAGTATGACCAAGCTTACTACAATAAGTACATTTACTTTTCTGAAATCTAGAGGTGGAGCTGGTATTTACTTCCTGAGAAACATCATCTTTATTCTCTTTCCTGTTACCTGTACTCTGAGTAGAGGCAACGTACTTACTCTCAGCTTTCCTTTTTTCTTTAGAATATCTCTTGTGAGTGAGAACATATTCATCAGCTAAAACTGCGGCATCAGACAAATTATCTATTCTTTTCTCATCAATATATAGGCTTACATCTTTTTTAATACACCTTTTGAAGTCCTCCAGCAAAATCATCTGCTTAAATTTATCAAAATCAGAATTTACATTCTTAGAATTTAACCACTGCTCTAACAGATCTTTGATTTTTGCATACTCAACATGGGATTGCTTATCTTGCTTTTAAGTTGTCCTAAATTTTACTCTATGGGCTTCAGGAACAAGCTCATAGGCCTTAAGAATCAAGCTCTTAACTACATCATAATTATCAGATTGATCCTGAGGCAAAGATGCATAAGTTACTTGAGCTTTACCGGTGAGAACACTCTGTAGGAGTACTGGCCAATACTTTTTGGGCCAATTAAAACCTGTAGCTACCCTCTCAAACAACTGAAAATACTTTGTTAAATCAGATTCATTAAAAGGAGGGACAAGTTTAACATTTTTAGCCACATCAAAATCATCAGAGATAGATGATCCAGTTCCACTTTGGTTCATGCGATACTCATGGTCTGCCTGAATCCTAGCAATTTCAATTTGTGCCTGTGCCTCCTGAATACGAGCCTGAGACTCAGCCTCCTTAGCACGAGCCTCCTGCAGGGCTAGCTGTAACTTAGCTATTTCAGTCTGCGTTTGCTCATCTGGAGGAGTGACATTAAACAAGCTTTTGTTAATCATGTCAACAATTTGATCTTTAGAATGATGAGAGCGAACAGCAATTCCCAATTGTTGAGCAACAAGTTTAAGTTCATTCTTTGTTCTGTTTTCTACATCACACACTGGTTGCACATTTGACAAAAAATCTTTGGCTTCATCAAGAGTAGTAATAGTAGACATCATGAATAAATCACAGTCACAAAATATCAAGCAATATCCTTATGATAATATCCTGAAAATCCTGATAAGAGGTCGCCAAAGTTATATTACGGAACAGAGAGAGATAATGAACACTTCAAGTGAGAATACTAAAATGACTACTGTCCCGCAAAGTTCCAGGTTCAAAACAAAAGAGTTAGGTAAAATTACAAGTTAAAGTTTAATGCTCAAACTAACAACTAAACATTCAGGACTCATAAGGATAATATAATGGCAAAACAGGTTACATACATGGTTAACTGCAATAGCCTCTATTAACACGAATTTAGCAAGAACAAATTTATCTAAGTCAGCCCTGATAAATGAGAGAACCGAATAATGCTCAGTTAAAGTAAGATATAATATTATTTCAGATACAAAATATTACTAATATTAGCTGAAATTAAAAACTCTACATGAATCACAAAAACTTTACCAGGCCTACATAATAACGCCTAAGGCCATACAGTACGAGAAAAATGGTAACAACACTTATACTCAAAGTATACAGCAGGTAGATGGTTGGCGACTTCCTGAGCACTCACAAAAATAATAATAACTGTACAGGGGAGGACAGAGATGTGAACAAAATGAGGAGTAAATGTAAGTGGCAATTAATGCAGAGACTGAGCTCACTATATAGGGGCCGGCAGAGCTTGATACAACTTGTAAGAAGGACGCGCAAATGAAGCCATAGGGGACAAAGAGTTGACAATCCTGCTCTGAACAACAGAAAGAACGACTTACTCTACTATAAGGGGGAAAAGGGGGGAGTGAGGTAGAACACGCGAGCCTGGTCACTATGGAAGCCACGAGGCGAATCGTGATCAAACATGCAGCATACTGTACGTTAGAATTATACAAAGGATGATGAAATCATAGGCTATGTAACTATATATGTATATATATATATATATATATATATATATATATATATATATATATATATATCCAGCAGCCAGTCCTATGTCGCCCCATGAGGAGCGTTGGAACCCGCCGTTAGGCAAGTTGGTCCTGACATTTAAGATGAGAGTGACCAACCTCACTCATCCCTGAATGGCATCACGTGAGCAATAAACCCCAATCATCTCTTGGATAAAAACCTACACGGGCTCAATCCGTTTGGTGCACCTTAATTACCCACTAAATCACCAGGCGCCGTAATTTGGTTATATAGTTACCACCCAGCGTAGTAAATGGTTTCCTGGTGTACAGGAAACCATGTGGTTTGTGACTCAGTGTACAGTCACCCAGAGGCAGAAGGAAGAGGAAAGAAAGAAAGAAGGAAAGAAAGAAGAGGGAGTGCATAGTCACCCGTAGGCAGAAGAAAGGACAGAATGAAGGAAAGAAAGACTAAAGAGGAAGGAAAAAAGAGAGGAAAGGGCAGACACCCAAAGCAGCACTACATCGAGTGAGTGGATGGTGAGCGTCCCCGCCTACCCCCCCCACACACACACACACATTATAGAGGGGGTTTCATTCTCCAATGAGTCGATAGCACGGCATGTATTGCCCGAGAGAAGTCAGAGGTCGGGAATAGGTCATCTTTACACTTTTGAGCCGACTGGACAAAAATTGGCAGAAGGCTATGTCAGTAACCAATGAGTGAAGTGTTTCAAATTTGAGAACAATCGATCAAAATTTAGGGTCACCGAGTAGCGTTAAACTTTCGGCTTACTCCTTTTTTAAAGCAATAAGACTAAAGTAAAGGTCATAGGACAAGGTCAACTTAAATTTGATCCATTTTGAACCATACGTAGTGGAGGGGTAATGGTCATGCAATGCAACGATGAAGTATTGCTAGTTACTGAACAATCGGCCAAAGGTCAAGGTCACAAAGCTAGTTCAAACTTTCTGTCACAAGGCGTGGGTGTTGTGTTCTCTCAGCGCTCTTCCTTACTATTATCTCCAGAAAATTTTATTCACCTACAGAGAGACTTTTCGAACTGAAGGGGGTTAGTCCCATCACTGAAAAAAAAAAAAAAAAAAAAAAAGCTTTCTTCCAAAGAAGCCTGTAACAAGAACAGTAAAAACAGCATAATAAAAATCAATAGAATGTATAAACATGCAAGGATAACAGTGCGCCAAATACTACTGAAACACGTTCAAGGCAGTAAAACGACATACAGTCCCATCCCTACACTATGTGCCATTATAGCGTAGCATCAGCGCACCCAACAAGTGTTACGATAATGGTACCGGTATACCTATTAATCAACCAATCAATATACCAAAGTGTTCTGTTACGAAAAAAAAAAAAAAAGATTAAATATCGTTTTACTACCTCGACCTTATTCCGTGTGTGTGTGTGTGTGTGTGTGTGTGTGTGTGTGTGTGTGTGTGTGTGTGTGTGTTTGCACTGTCATCCCTAAATCTTGATACATTTTATTAAATATTTTTTCACTTGCATATCAGACTGTGTAAAGTTAAGAACATACAGTGTGAAGGTCCACAGGGTAAATTATTTTGGGTATTGCGACATTTGCCAATACCATATGAAAACAGAATCGATGGTCTTATTTGAGTTCCCAAGGTTTCCTTATCCAGGTTAGCTAAATTCAGTTGTCATGAATGACAAATACACGGATTTCTCTGGTATATTAGGACACTGCCATTGAGGTGTATAGGTGGACTTGTATACTGTACTTAGATATGTATACTCTAAGAGTACTGCTATTTGTTTACCATTAGGATGTATGTCTGAATGGAGATATATATTTTGTAAAATGAAAAACTCTCTCAGTTACGGGCTTGGGCAACTAGTAAGGAGATACATGTCCTGTTGCCAGACATGGGGTTATCAGCTCTCAATTATATGTAGTTACATCTAAATTAGCTCTAATGGAGGTTAGCTTGATCCCTATTATCATAACAAGCCTAAATATTGCATCTCTTATTTAATCCATTTCGTAGACTACACATTATTACTTTTGTCGTTAATCGTAATTTAACCATATTAACATTGATAGTTATCTTTCATGCCTATACTTGTAAGTTTAGTTTTTACGTGCTTGTTTAATAACACATTCGTACACTTGAATTCGGCAATAATTTAAATTTAAGTTTATATACGGTCAATTAAAGTTAAAATATTGTTTGAGGAGAGAGTTTATTTACTACCATGAGACTACAAGAATTAAATAGAATCAACATATTGCATCTACTGCCTACCAATGTTTCAATTTACTTTCAGGGTCGCCTGAGCTGAGTTGTGGAGAACAGACTAGCCACCGAGTGATGCAAAATAAAAATAGAAATTGCTATTACATTATTACTAGCATGTTGGAACATCATAAACAGTTCCAGAATCTTCTATATACCGGAAATTATACATTTTGAAATATATATACAATACTACTGGATCTCATATTATTTATAGCACACACACAAAAAGCATTTCATGCTTGTAAAAGGGAAACTGGATTTATTACACTATCTTAATGTTATCTGACAGACTTCCTGATAAGGTCTTTTTTTTTTTTTTTTCCGAGCATCTTTCTTTTTCTACGCTGTAGGAAATAACTGGTGAGGGTTCTCTGCCTGTCTTCACCTTCAACTCCTTCATCCTGTTCCTTTAATCTTACCCAACTTTTCCTTCACCCTTCCTACCTTGCTTTACCCCTCACTCTGCCTTACTCTACTCTGCCCTCACCCAGCCTTATCATGTACCATTTCCCTTACCTCATACACTACACCTTACCTTACCACTCCTCTCTTACTTTAACCCGCCCTTTCCACACCCTCCCTTACATCTTTCTTGCCTTACATTCCTGCTCTTTTCGTTCCTTCTCAATTCTTATATTAATCCAGCCTCCCCACACCTTACCTCACAGTACCCTTTACTCTATGCACCCTCCTTCCACTCACTGCTCTCACGCTACGCACCCTACCTAACCCCTCTGCTCCTGCCTCACCCTTATCCGGGCCACTGTCGTAAATCTCTGGCTGGGTGATGGTCTGCGGTTATGTGGCTGGTGTTGTGGCGGTGTGTGCGAGCCTGCCTGACGTGGCCACCGCACCGGGTATTCCTCACGGCTCTCCGGTGCCAGTTTGACGCAGTGGGTGGCCAGACGCTGCTGTTTGTGTATCCGAATGTCTTCTTCATCAAAAAAAAAAAAAAAAAAAAGTGATTACGAGTATTATCAAACTGGTATTTCATGGATTCGTTTGCCGTTCACTCTGCCATTTCGTCCCTCATTCTGCCATTTCGTCCCCCCCCCTTTCTTTAATTCTGTATTGTTTGGTATCATAAAGTGAAATTTACCAAAAAGTCCTGCTGATATACCTTCTATGTGCAGGCGAAGCATAGGCTTAAACTTTGACTTTAACCTTATGCCGCCAGTAACTAGCACAAGAGGTAGTCCTAGTTCACTGCAATGAAATTATCTTTCCGATTCCTACTGTTTTAAAGCTTGAGTTTAGTCCCACTTAAATGCAACGAAACACTTTCTTGTATTACTTCAAGCCTTTAACTGGTCAATCAGAATTGCAAGGAGACTGATTATCTTAAGTCAGAGTGAGTCCCCTTCTTAAAACACGAGCATATCAAGACAACCTTCGCGATAAGTGTGACTGATTGCGCTTTCGCTGGGGAAGATGTTAGCAACCTCACCCGGAATGATTCGGCATCCTGGGCATAGGAGTCGGGGAAGTCGCCACTGTCGATTTATATATAAAAAAAAAAAAAAAAAAAAAAAAAAAAAAAAAAAAACATGGCAAGTTGACCTGAACGAAACTGTTCTTCTGAAACCTAACAACTAAATCTGGAATCGATTCACATATTACTAGAAATCTGCGTAATCAACATAATACCAATACACCTGTCCTGTATGAGACAGCCCTAGCATGTATTCAATACTGATTGTGGGTGTCAGAGCAAAAGTGGTGACATGTGGAGGTGTAGGAGGACAACTGGACCTTTGAGTAGGCCACTGCCCCCGGGAAATAAGCCCTGAAGCCTTTGCTCAGAATCGGACACATAAAATAATAAAAAAAGAAATCGGATTTAGTAGTAATGAATAATGTACGCACGCTTGCATGCATGCACGCACGCACATGCACATACATACACAATAATGTTTTCCATCTACCATCATACTATCCCTTATCTTAACCTTGGCCATATTAGAGTTGGAGAATTGTTTACATTTGTCATGGCGATGAATGCAAAGGCTATATTCATGCCTGATAATGGCTTGTGAAATCATACCTTTCTTTTTTTATTCGTAAACGGTACTCTTCGTCCGTATCGTCTCTTTTAATGCGTCTTTCATCCTTGGCTCTTTGATGTTTTCTTGTATAGGATAATCGTACCTGCATGAGAATGAACTCATTATTTGCCTTTTAGATCCAATTACGTTCTTTTCATATTATTATTGCTACCTTCAAACGATTTTATTCAAATCTGGGGCAGACATCAGCCTGTGTTGGGGTTAATGGAGAGTTTTTACTCACGTCACCATCACTGGTCTCTCCAGAGTTAACAAAACCGACTGGAAGCTACATGACATGACCAGTAAACCACGTCGTCTAACTGAAAGGATTAAGATGAAAAAACTTTTTTCGTCAAAATTATTGCTTCTGACCAATCAAGCTCACCAAAAGTGAGTAATAGTAGAATAAAAGTACTATAATTCTACTATTCGGGCACTTGGCGGCACTGTGAGCTGAATACGCATGTTAAGGATGTTTAGGGGAAATAAATCATAGGCTGTTGCAGCCCTCCGACTGAGCAAGCACAAAATCCCCCTCCTCCCTGCACACCAAACCAAGCGTATAACGACCCCTTCGCCTCCAATCTTTTCTTTTAAAGGTGGGCGTAAGGAGAACGCCTTGAGGACACGTAACCTGGGCCCTTCAGATTCCTTGTGCAGGCCGCATTGAAATCTCTGGATTGTTTCCTTTTTCAATATTTTCAACAGAAAAAAAAAAAAAACTACTTAAGACATAGCATTCTATCTACCAGGCACCATTTCACTATAAGACACATAACTATGCGAAAATTCATGACTCTATAGTGAGTACTTTCTGAGTTCTGGCCTGAAAACGAAATCTCTACTCCCGACCTGTCGCCCTACTGCCCAGCTCTACGGACTGACACCTATTGATCCCAATGATAACAAAACTTTCATCTGACTTTGTCAGGTGGAGGGTAAAACACAAAAATACTTCTCTTTTCCTGTGCCATCGGAGCTGTAAAATTGTTTGCATCATGCGCGCGCGCGCGTGCTTTCGTGTGCGTGTGTGTGTGTGTGTGTGTGTGTGTGTGTGTGTGTGTGTGTGTGTATGTATACCATGGCAAGCAAAATGCTGGAGAAAGCCACACGACCATTTAGATTTTCTTATTTGTTCAGCATCATTTAACCATACTATGAATATCAAGGAAAATGGTCATTGATGAAATTTTGTAGCAGAGATGCAAACAGCAGTATGCAGATAGCATATGTAATTCTTTGGCTGCGGCGAGTTTCTATGGGCTGAAGAATACCGCGCGTTGTGTTAGCCAAAAACGAAATAAACTTTTAGATCTCGGGTTTTTCAGACAGGAATATTATTGCCTTACAGAAGAAGATATAAGATATAAAGCAGACAATTCGCTGCTAATCCCTGAATAAAATAACGACTTTTTCAGTATCGTGTATCATTTCTACGTGATTTTTTTTCTTTTGCTAAGGGGAGACATTTCGAGGTGGAGATGTTAGATACAGCTTTATATAATGCTCACCAGTATAACTGACTCTTAGAGTTAAATAACTTTCAAGAGGCGTGGCTCAATCGGTAGAGAGGTGGCTTGCCGTTCTAACGGACCCAGGTTCAAATCCCGGCTGGGGCAGGGAACAGTTTAAGGATTTGAATTTCATTAAATCAGGCTTTACTGATCTACCAGAAGACCCGCCGACATGTCGTAAAAATACCCCCGCTAATACCAATACACCAGTCCTGTATGAGACAGCCCTAGCATGTATTCAGTATGGACGGTGGGTGTTAGCGCCGAAGTGGTGACATGTATAGGTGTATGGTATGTAGGATGACTGCTGGACCTTGATAGCAGGCTGTGAAGCCTATGCCCAGAGTCGAACACACATAAAAAAAAAAAAAAGTATCAGCTTCGCGGTGAAATAATTTAGAGGGTTAACACATGGGCAGAGCTTCTGTTATGTCAGGTAAATGTACAAATATTGACAAACCAGGGATATTAGCGGTGAGAAAGCAGTAACCCTGTTTTTGCCAAGAACAAAGCTCGTGTCCTGGGTGCGTTAGGACGAACAATGCAAACAAAGGCGGTGTTTTCCTCTGCCACCACCACTACCACACCCGCCACCAGATACGGCCTACCACCACCTGCCCAGGCCTACACTACTGTCAAGGGTAATCTATCAGTCTGATAAATGAGAATACAGAGACAGTTCTAGGGTACATAATTTGATCATGTTAATATTTAGTGGAAACATGTGCAGATTACATATATTAGGGCCCTGAATATTATATATATATCATACCAAATCTACTTCCACAAATATACATGAGATAAGTAAGGTCACAGAAACGGGAATAATGGAAAAACGCAACACTAATGGTGCCCGGTAAAAAAGTTTCATATCATTCACTAATCACTCAAGCTTTGGAAATGTATGACACCTTCTCTGGGGAGAAACATCCATAAAGTGGCGCTTCGCAAGATTGTCACTTTCGCAGCACCGGATCATAAAACTGAACCAATCTGACACATACTACCTTTCATGTCCATTGCCGTCCATTACTTCGGACTACTGTATTCGGATTTCTTCAGGTCCTTTGCTTCCTCATCCTCTGCACCTCGATCACAGACATATTTGATTAACGTATATAATGTTACCCTTTTCCGTATCTTTCACGTCATATATTGTTTCCAAACTTGCTTACTTTACTCAGTTCATCCTGCCAGTAATATCCATCCTCTTTGGGTGAGTAGCAGTAGTTTTCTTAAATACATAAATTTTCTTGTCCCCCATATGTCACGGATCATATTTTTCTTTACGGTTTATGCAATCTACAACCATTCCTCAATCGTGTATTCTCCCCACCTCTCATCTGGATTTCCTTTCTCATGCCATATCAGTGTATCAGAAACATTAATGTGGGCATGACCACATCAATATCATACCCTACTATAGTCATAGCACTACATAGACAACACGCAGTCACCACTATATAATATTGGCTTGAAAATGGTTATTCGCTTCAAGAAAAACATAACAGGTTTCATTCTGATAACGAGGGGATACTGAATATTTAATACCAAAACCTGAATCACTGGACGGACTAAGCATACCCATATTCTGGAACTGTATGCATTGCGTTTAGTCTTGTAAGGTTGGAACAATTTAATCCCTATAACAAACATTAATCATTTAAACATAATACGATGAAATCAGTACATATAAATCAATAGAAATACGTCCTGCTTTGAAATGTGGTGCAGAGTCTTTAAGTCCTGTTCATCTCTGATACATGATTCCTCCCAAGTATTCGCTGGAAATCTTGGTAATGAATGAAAAATATTTGTCAAAAGTCGAAGCAGGGTAACGGGAGAAGATGTGGACCTCACTTGGTAAACAAGTGAAGGGCACAGGGGCGCAAAACTGGGTCAGGTCAGAGGAAGGGTGGTAGAGAGGAATGAGAGGAGGGACGAAGTAAGGGAGAAGGGGAGGAGAGCAGAAGGAGAAAGAGAGAGAGAGGGTGCGGGCGTTTTGTGAAGAGAAGAGAAGAGAGAAGAGAAAAGAGAATAAAGAAGAAAGAGAGAGAGAGAGAGAGAGAGAGAGAGAGAGAGAGAGAGATGGGGAAGAAGAGTAAGAGGGCAGGGGTGAGGGGGTGATTGGGGCACCAGGTAAGGGATAGCCGTCATAACAGGGAAAGGATAATCCTTCCTAGTGGGTCTTTCTCTCCCGAGGGATTTAAGCGATTCGGTCGAGGTGATAAAAGAAATGTTTGGGCAGGAGGCTTGGGAGGAAAGCGGGTGTTTGAGTAAGGCAATATTAATTTTCTGAAAAATTTAAATTCTGTTAATTTAACTATCCGTAATAGGAACTAAAGTAGAATATTCTAATGTAATGGTCCAACAGATTAACAACATTACAACAATGAGGGCATAAATGCAATTTAACATTGCTACCAGACAGAAATGTGAAAATAATCCCAACAAACTACAGCTGCATGAATTCAGTGTTCATGACAAAATTTTCTATTGGCCCCTCGTAGAGGTAACTGATATATGTATACTGTACATAAGCTAAGGGTAGAGATTTAATGTAATTCTCCATCAGTAATCACAGAATGCCCAACCTCGGTATTAACATTCAAATTCTGTGATTTAAAACGTCCTTCAGGAAAGACGCAGCCAAGGGTGGGAGAGGAATTAGCAATCGTCCTTCCAGCCCCCTCCTTGGAAACTTTTATTATTGTTAATAGGCTCCTTCTAACGAAACCAGAGAACCCCATCTCACTTACAAGGCACTGTGATACAAATGGAAGCCCCTCGCATCAACAGAAATCAATATTTTGCAGATGGAGGCTCATTATCAAGAAATAAGATTGTTTCCCGAGCCTCCCCCTACTGAAGGCACCATTTACCCCTTAGCTAAGGAGACCGCTCACTCATAACACTCACCTCACTCGGGGGAACACTCCCTTCCTCTCCACATGTCAGTGAGAAAATCCTCTCTTCATGTCTGGCATCCACTTATTGTTAAAACATAATAAATAAATAAATAAATAGCAAAATGATAATTCCTTGCACCTAATATTAATGGTATAACTAAATGGTAAAGCTCTTCTGCACTAAATGTACACATTTTCCTTCTTGGATTTCGTAGACACCATATCTGATCAATCCTCTCCTGTTGGGCAATCCTGCTACCAAGAAGTTTTGCTACAGCTTTGTTCTTGCCAGTAAGTATCTCTAACTCGTAGTTTTAGTTTTTTTTTTTTTCTCTCCTCATTGAGCCACCCCTTGCTTGGACTGTGAACTAAAAGTAGCCTATATATTTTCTTTAATCTTGTAGTATACCCGAATATTATTTGTTCAAGAAAGCTTCATGCTAATAGTTTCCACTGTACTACACACACTGATGACATCGGTATCTAAAATAAATTGTGCACAATACACAGCATCCTTTGTTTAAATACACATGTTGTATAGAATCAGCAAGAAAACTGTACAGTTCACTGAAATTATTTTGTCATGCTCTTTACACCAACGGTCGATTTTAATAAACTTAGGAGAAAGCATCTGTAGTGTCAGTCTTAGAAGCAATTTTCATTAACCCTTTAAGCAAAATGGTATTGCATTTGATTTTACTCTTGCTCTCACCAGACAGTCCAGTTGATCATTGGAGAAATTTCTCGCAGGAAAGGGTTTAATACCTTTACAACGATGACGTATGTAATGTACTTATTTTGTCCAGAGACGTTTCAGGGGTCAGATTTTTTTTTTTAATATCTTCGTTACTAGAAGTCTGTCTTAAGCAGACTAGAATCGCCTTGAAGAACAAGAAAAAAATACCTCATCAGACTGAAGAGTTAAGACTGGTTGATGTGGGGCAAATTGCAGTTTCATGTCCTTTTACGCAATCCATCTGAGGGAACGCCTTTTACTTGAAGCGCGTGGTTGTTTCACCTATATTGCCTCTCCAAGGGTTAATTGCTGGCCGAGTGAACTTTCTGGCACGTGGTTATCCGTGGACCTTTTATCAGCACATTACCCGCATGGATGGAGAGGGAAACCATGCTCTCTGTGATAAGGAGGTTGATTTTCTTTTATCTGTGTTAGGAGAAAACCGGTATGTGTATTTGAGAGAGAGAGAGAGAGAGAGAGGGGGGGGCGGGGATTAGACTGACTACTTATTATCAATGACAGGAAGAGAGGGACAATATTTGAGTATAATATAATCGCCTATATTCAGGTCAGAATTGCTTCGAGGTAGTGGAAGGGTTAATTAAGAACACTCCTATTCCCTTTACTTCAAAGGGTCTCTTCAAAGCAGAGTAAAATTGGGTGGGAATGGCAAAATGAAATGCAAAAGGGGTCATCGTATTGGCATGGTGAAGAAACAGGTATGTAAAACCAAATAATAGAAGTGCTCCCTCGTACTTTTCATTATCCCAATCCCCTTCCAGTAATAATATATCCAGTCATTCAATCTTTTTCTGCCCCATTAAAAACGCAGGGGCCCACTTTAGGCTACTTAGTTTAAACATTAAAGGCAAGAGTGACCTACCCTCGTTCGCTTCTGAGTGGCATTATGTGTGCAATAAACCCAATCACCTCTAGAGTGTAAACCAGTTCGAGCCTCATATGTCTGCAACGCTTTAACCCACTGGAGTATACATCACCAGACGTCATAGGCTAAATGGTTACCTATGAACAAAATAAATGGTTTTGTGGGTCACAAAAAAACATTTGCCAATTGTCGCTCAGTGCAGAGTCAGTGAAAGGATGTCCTACATGCAATGAGTGGATGATATGCACGCCACCTACCACAATAATAATAATCAATAATAATATAATAATAATAATAATAATAATAATAATAATAATAATAATAATATTGGTGGTGGTGGTGGTGGTGGTGAAGATGGTGATGGTGACGATGAAGAAGAAAAAAACTGAAGAAAGTGCATTCATGATGTGCACACACAAACAACAGTACCAACAGTAAATTAATAATAATAATAATAATAATAATGGTGGTGGTGATGGTGGTGGTGGTGGTGATGAATAATAATAATAATAAGAAAACTGAAGGAAGTGCATGCATGATGTGGACAAGCAAACAATAGTCCCAAGAGTAAATAATAATAATAATAATAATAATAACAATAATAATAATAATAATAATAATAATAATATTGTATAGCCACAATAAAGAAGCTTCGCCATACCTCTTATAAGGTATGAGATTTTGACATCATAAACAAGTTTGTGACCTTTAAAAGTAGTTTAAGGTCATCCATATTTGGAACATGTACTTAGATTAGCCTAAGGTAGCCTCTTGTGTAATATCAACAAGATTTAAAGACAAAGGTGTGAAAGAATGCATGAGTACATTTTTCATTTGTCTCAATAACTGGTTAACAGTATGCTTAACTGTAACCATATTCCTTTCATATCATAAGCGGAACAACAGCTATGTATCTGGATCCTTGCTGATTTAAAGTTTTTATGGTTTTCTTTAAAATGTGTTGCAAATAAAAACAGGGCAGAATTGAATTCGGTACTTTCCACTGGGCTATATGGAAAAATATTAAGCCACAATTCTCAGCAAATTTTCTTACCACAGGATTTTCAAACAAATAGATGTATCTCAATTAGTCTCTAAAATATTTCAGTTTCAAATATGCAATTTTTGCACTAAAAATGAGTAAATGACTTTCGAAAGTAGGTTAAGGTCATCTGTATTTGGCACAAGTAGTTGGGTTACCCTAGGGTACATTCCTGTATAATATCATCAATATCGAAGAAAAGAAACAGTGCAAAGAAGAAAAATAATTATAACTAGTTACCAATTCTTTTTGTGTAGCCACAATAAGGAAGCTTCGCCAAATGGCTTCATCAACTTCGTTAGGGCTTTATGACAACCACCCACTAGTAGGGTCACTAGGCCAGAGAAGACAAATAAAAGTATATTTAACTGAAGTACTCGTACATGGAAAGAAGGACAGGGTAGGAGGTACAACGCTAGTCTACAGAATCAAGCGAGCAGGGAGCCTAAAGTAAAAAGCTCGAAGATTCCCCACGTTATTGGTCTCTATCCTGATGATCAAGATGGAGGGAACCCCTCACCCAGGTCACCTTTATTTTTTATTTTATTTTTTTTACGTGACCGACTCTGGGCAAAGGCTTCAAGGCCTATTTCTCGGGGGCAGTGATCTATCCCAAGGCCCAGTAGTCCTCCTACACCTCCACAATAACATGTCACCACTTCGGCGCTAACATCCACCGTCCATATTGAATACATGCTAGGGCTGTCTCATACAGGACTGGTGTATTGATATTAGCGGGGGTATTTTTACATGTCGGCAGGTCATCTGGTAGATCAGGAAACTGCCCAGAGAAGATCGTACGAGGTTCTATGGTATGATCCTCCAAACTGGTATGACCAGGTGTGGCCACCAGGGGCCAGGAGGTGGTGTTAGGAAGTGGTAGGAAGATACTTCAAACTGGCGGTCGCTGTCTATGAGTGAAGGGCAAGATGGGCCATCCTCCTCAGCTAGAGGAGGGGAGGACTCAACGACATCCACTTTGGTCAAGGAGTCGGTCGACGCATCCTCAGCCATAGAAGCAGAGTCGGAAGAAAAGTCTTTCCCCTCCTCAGTCGCTGGCAACTGGTGGTGGTCGCCAGAAGGACTGACTACCACGTTCATGGTCTGGTCCAGAGCTGGGTTGTAACCATGGGTGGGCAGGTGCGACAACTGAGAGGGGTGGCAAGCCACAGCTGCTTCCTTAGTATCGTTCAGGAAGCAATAGGCTGCAGCAGTCGGGCCTTAGGCTTTTGATGACGACAGGAGGCGGGATGTACATCACGGGTGAAGCACGAAGGGATGACAAGGTGGGGAATGCCATTATCCTCAAGGATCCTGGGGAGGAGAATGCACAATGCCCCCTTGCCACCCCCCCAAAAAGCCCTCGCCCTCACAACGCACATCTCATCGATGGTGCTGACGTTTCTAGGACTCACAGGGATCCTGGCCTGGTGTCCCTGGGCTGAGCAGTGTCGCTATACATGGGTAGAACCCTACACGGCCACACTCCCTGACCAAGTAACATCCCTGGCCTCAGAACCCTTGGGAATACCAAAGATAGCAAACTCTATCATCTCACCATCCCTGAGAGATCCACACTGCAGTGGATTTGGTGCAACTACAGCTTGGTGGTGCACGATTACATCAGCATCAGTGTCCTGGCGCTTAATGAACCCATACCTCCCCCTGCAATTGAACCAAACCACGGTTCCCCAGATCGGCACTGAAGGCATGACGATCTGCCAAGAGCCCCACTCAATGGGTTGTAAACAAGAGCAGAGATTAGTGGTAGCAGTGTGAACACTTGAGCTGATGAGCTCGAACTCCTCTCACTCTCTCCTCTTGTGACATTGTATATTAGGTGTATACAGTATAATATATACAAGTTCTGAAGACACTAAGAGTCGAACACATAAAACAAAAAAAAAAAACTAAGGTAATTTCTTGCATGACAACAGAAAGCTCTGAAGGCAAAGATGTCGAAGAACGCACGTGGAAATTTTACGCTCCTCTCAATAACTGGGTAACTGTATGCTTAATTGTAATTATAATCCTTTCAGGTCATGACGGCGACCTCAGCTATTACCTGGAAAGTTACAGATTTAAAGCTTGTGTGGTTTTCTCTAAAACATGTTGCAAATTGAAAAACTGAGCAGAGTTGAATTCAGTACTTTCCACTAAACTAAATGACAAAATATTAAGCCAAAATTATTCAGTAAACATTTTTACCATGGGAATTCCAGCCAAATAGCTGTATCTAAATTAGTTTATGAGATTTTTCGATTTCAAATGTTCAGTTTATAGAATAAAAATTAATATAGCACTTTTAAACACAGGTCAAGGTCCTTTATATTTAGCAAAAAAACTTGAGTTACCCTAGGGTTCCTTCATGTGTAGCATCAAAATTGAAGCTTAATTCGTTACCTACTCTTACTGAGTAGACACAGTAAGGAAGCTTTGCCATATGTTAATTCGTTCTTTCGTTCAAAGATTCCCTTCATCTATAGTGAAGGCCGGGCCATATATTACCCCGGTCAGTGGGATGTGGGCTGACTTATAAATAGTAACGGGGAAGACAGGGCCCTGGGAGGTCCCGAAGGGACTGCCCAGCACACACTCCCTCTCTTCTTGCCGGTTTTGAGGTGCGTGCATGTTAATATAAGATATGAGAAATGTAAGAGAGATCTGAAAACCATAAGGTAACTTCTTCTGTGATATCAAAAAAGATCTGAAGACAAAGGTGTCAAAGAACGGATGTGTAAATTTTAAATTGTTCTCAATACCTGGCTAACCGTAGGCTTAACTATAACTACATTCCTTATAAGAGGGACCAGAGTTATTAATCTGGATAGTTGCAGTTTTAAAGCTTGTGTTGGTTTTCTCTAAGAACGTGTTGCAAATAAAACACTGAGCAGATTTGATTTCGGTACTTTCCACTAAGCTAAATGGAAAAATATTGGTCCAAAAATATTCAGCAAACATTTTTACCACGGGAGTGCCAATCAAATAGCTGTATCTAAATTAATTTCTGAGATATTTCAATATCAAATATTCAGTTTTTGGAATAAAAATTACTGTACAACCTTTAAATAAAGGTCAAGGTCAATTATACTTCCCACAAAAACTTTGGTTACCCTTGAGTTCCTTCATTTGTAACATCATCAAAATCAAAGCTTAATTCGTTATCTTCACTTACTGAAGAGCTATAGGAAGCAAACTTTGTCTCATATTATATAAGGTATGAATAATATAAACATGATCTGAAGACCCTAAGGTAACTTCTTGTGTAACATCGACAAGATCTGAATACAAAGGTGTCAGAGAACGGATGTGTAAATTTTACATTTTTCTCAATAACTGGCAAACTGTAGACTTAACTATAACCATATTCCTTTCAGATTAAAAGAGGGACCAGAGTCATTTATATGGAAAGTTGCAGTTTTATAGCTTGTGTAGTTTCCTCTAAAATGTGTTGCAAATAAAAACCTGAGGTGATTTGCATTCGGAATTTCCTACTAAGCTAAATGGCAAAATATTAAGCTAAAATTATTTGGCAAACATTTTTATCACAGAAATTTCTGCCATCACTGGCCTCAGTACTAACAAGGCATATGGGCCTGATGGGGTCCCTCCTGTTGTTCTCAAGAACTGTGCTTCTGTGCTTACACCCTGCCTAGGCAAACTCTTTCGCCTTTGTCTGTCAACTTGTACCTTTCCTTCTTGCTGGAAGTTTGCTCTCATTCAGCCAGTCCCAAAGAAGGGTGACCACTCCCAACCCTCCAACTATCGTCCAATTGCTTTAACGTCCTGTATTTCAAAAGTTTTCGAGTCAATTCTTAATAGAAAAATTTTAAGGCATCTTTCCTATCACAAACTTCTTTCCGATCGTCAGTATGGGTTCCGTCAGGGACGCTCCACTGGCGATCTTCTCACCTACCTTTCAGACTCCTGGTCATCCTCCTTTCGGGACTTCGGCGAAAGCTTTGCCATTGCACTTGACATCTCAAAGGCTTTCGATCGAGTCTGGCATAAATCTTTAATTTCCAAACTGCCCTCCTACGGTTTCTATCCTTCTATCTGTGCCTTCATCGCTAGCTTCCTTTCTGGTCGTTCTATAGCCGCTGTTGTAGACGGCCATCGTTCTTCTCCTAGATCTATCAACAGTGGTGTTCCTCAGGGCTCTGTCCTGTCACCAACTCTCTTCCTTTTATTCATCAATGATCTTCTAAGCTGTACATCTAACCCTATCCACTCATACGCTGATGACTCCACCCTTCACCTTTCCATTCGGTTCCCGCAACGCCCATCTCAACAGTTACTTCAAGAAACAAGGGATGAGGCTATGGCACACCTAATGTCTGACTTGGCTCGTATCTCTGACTGGGGTAAAAATAATCTGGTTGTCTTTAATGCATCTAAGACTCAGTTCTTACACCTATCAACCCGACAAAATCTTCCACAGGTATATCCATTGATGTTTAATAATATTCAGCTTAATCCTGCATCATCCTTGAACATGCTTGGTGTTTCATTTACTCGGGACTTATCTTGGAAAGATCATATTACATCTCTTGTAAAATCTGCTTCCAAAAGATTGGGTGTGCTAAGCCGACTCCGCTCTTTCTTTACCCCTGCACAATTGTTGTCTCTATACAGGGGTTTTATCCGCCCCTGTGTGGAGTACAACTCTCATGTGTGGGGAGGCTCCCCACACACAGCTCTTCTCAATAGGGTGGAGTCAAAGGCTTTTCGTCTCATTAACTCTCCTCCTCTTACTGACTCCCTTCAACCTCTGTCTCTTCGCCGCTCTGTTGCATCTTTATCTCTTTTCTATCGCTACTTTAATGGTCACTGCTCCTTTGAACTGTCTGCTTGCATTCCTCCACCTCTACGACGTGCGCGTAGCACCCGTCTGGCAGCAAACTCTCATCCCTTTTCTGTCCAACTCTCTAATGCAAGAGTTAACCGTTACTCCCAGTCTTTCATTTATGCAACAGGTCAGCTCTGGAACTGTCTCCCTCTATCTGTATTTCCTGCTGCCTATGATCTCCAGTCTTTCAAATGCAGTGTGTCCAGGCATCTCAAAATGATCGGATCTTGAATTTGGCTCTCTATTGTATTTTGTTTTTCTCTTGGAGGGAACTGTTACTGCGGGCTCATGGCCTTTGGTTCCTTCTTCCTCGCATTAAAAAAAAAAAAAAAATAGCTGTATCTGATTTAATTTCTGAGATATTTCAATTTTAAATATTCAATTTTTAGAATAAAAAATTACTATATCACTTTCATATATAGCTCAAGATCATTTATATTTGACAGAAAGACATGAGTTATCCTAAGGTACCTTCTTGTGTAATATCATCAAAAATCAAAACTTTATTCAGTACTTACTCATATTCAGCAGCCACATTAGAGAAGCTTTGAAACATGAGGTACGATTAATATAAACAAGATCTGAAGACCCTAAGTTAACTTCTTGTGTAACATCAACAAAACCCTAAGGCAACTTTTTTTGTAACATTAGCAAGATCTGAAGACAAAGATGTCGAAAGACGGATGTGTAAATTTTACATTTTCCTCAATAACTGGCTAACTGTAAGCTTAACATGTCCTTTTCAAATTATTAGAGGACCACAGTTATTGGAAAGTTACGGCTTTAAAGCTTATGTGGTTTTCACTAAAACGTGTTGCAAAGAAAAACTGACCAAATTTGATTTTGGTACATAAGTTCCACTAGGCTTAATGACAAAATATTAAGCCAAAATTATTCAACAAACATTTTTCTCATAGGATATTCAAGCAGTTTGTATCTCAATTAGTTACTGAGATATTTCAATTTCACGTATGTAATTTTTAGAATAAAAATTAGTGTATCACCTTCATAAATAAGTGAAGGTCGTTTATTTATGTTTGGCACAAGGACTTGGGTTACCTTAGAATACCTTCAAGTGTAATATCATTAAGATCGAAAAAAAAAAAAATGCAAAGAAAAGTAAAACTGATGAAAACAATGAGCTTTGCCATTTATATGGCGCAGCCACAAAAGGAAACATCACCATATGGTATATAAGGTATGTGTAATATAAACCAGATATGAAGACCTGTGTAACATCAACAAGATCTGAAGACAAAGGTGTCAAAGAACGCATGTATAAATTTTACGTTTATCTCAATACCTGGCTAAACATATGCTTATTGGTAACCACATTCCTTCCAGATCATAAGTGACAACACAACTATGTATCTGGATAGTTGCGGATTTAAAGCTTTTGTGGTTTTCTCTAAAAACGTGTTGCAAAGAAAAAACTGAGCAGATATGAATTCGGTGCTTTCCACTAGGCTGAATGGCAAAATACTTTACCAAAATTAATCAGCAAACATTTTTATCTTTGGATTTTTTATCAAATAACTGTCGCTCAATTAGTTTATGAGATATTTCAATTTCAGATATACAATTTTTAGAATAACAATGAGTAGAAGACCTTCAAAAATAGGTTAAGGCCACTTTTATTTGGCACAGAACTTGGGTTACCTAAGAGTACATTCATGTATATCAAGATCGAAGAAAAAATGCAAGGAAGAAAAGTACCTAGAATTCATTAACTGTCTTGCAGACAGTCACTATTTTCCGCCTACTGTTTCCTACAATGACCTTGACTCCATCGGAGGGATTTGAAATTGTTTTAATAAAGCGAAATAAACTCATAGGAATCAGTTCACTAAGTTTAGTTTTTGGATTACTTGCACAGGTCTTGTTGAAATCTCCACTAGACGTGATCACCTTATCTCGTTCACTGGTAATATTGATATTACTCTTTCTGCCACTGCACGTAAAGGATTTGAATTTTTTTCCCTATCAACAGTGACCCATGCCAAGAAACATAACCTGGGCCTTTCAGATTCCTTCTGCAGAATCCAGTTATCCTGGAATCGTTGCGAGACTCTGAGGAAGGAATAATAATAATACCAGCAGAAACAACTAGTCTCCACCTATGTTATAGGTTGAGACTATTAACCCGCGGCGTCCCGTTGACGTTCTTCCTCGTCCTCACGTTTTGTCATTGCCAATCCCGTCGACGTACTTTAACGTCCTGCAATTGCAAGGTTCATAATTTCCACAATTTTCAAAATTCACGCGAGATTTTCGATTCGCTCACCTACCCAAGCCTCCCCTACCTGCCGCCAGGCGGGCAGCGTCCCAGACCCCACGTGACCTGTGCTCGCCCTTGTCTTGGTCACTCACCTGTTAGCAGTGACCCAGGTCAGACATGGCGTGTAAAGGTCTCTCAGACGACGAAATACAATCCGCCCTGGATGCCTTCACTGGAGATAGTGTTTCTCCACTTGATGATGATGTGGTGGATCGAGATTACGTCCAGCCTGAGGAGGAAATAACAAGCAGTGATGAGGAGGTCCCTTCATCCCAGAAAAAGCGGTATGTGACATATCGTAAGGCAAGGGAAGGCCAGCCTGCACCCAAACCACCTGCACGGACCTCTCTCCATCCCCTAGAGAGAGATTCTGATGAGGACGAGGATGAGGACGATGACGATGACGGCGGCTTAGGACGTGATGTTGCCTCGTGGTTGGGGAAGGAAAAAATCTCACCCCAAGTATCAGAAGGTGGGGCAAGAAGGCAAATAAGGTATGGTCCTAGTGTTTTGTCTGGGGAAGGCGAAAGTGGTGTGGTGGGAGTGCGGGGTGAAAGGGAAAGTGGTGTGGTGGGAGCGCGGGGTGAAAGGGAAAGTGGTGTGAGGGAGGCAGCACGAGCACGTGGTGCACATAGGCCTAGGGGAGAGGAGGTGGAGCCACTCCCCAGCACGTCTTTTGCCCCACAATATTCCCAAACTTCCTCCCCACAGCCCCAGGATGTGGGGAAAGGAAGGAAAAGGAAGGGAAAGGGTAAAGGAAAAGGGAGAGGGAAGAGAAGTGTGAGTGACGAAAGGCGCCGCTCGCCACCTCCCCAACCTCCCCCACCACCCTCACCTCCCCACCCTGACGAAGGCGACGATGGGGACGTGGCTGGAGACGGTGGCGTCTCGTGGAACTGGGAAGATGGGAGTAATTTTACTCCCATCATTCACCCTTTCACTGAGGAGTGACGGTCTGGTTGCATGGCTCCAGGTGTGCATGTGGGTTCCACTAGGGTGGATTTCTTCCACCTGTTCTTTGGGGAGGCGTTTGTGGGGTGCATAGTGGAACAGACAAACATATTTTCACGAACACAGCGCCGTGAAAGTGAACGTTTGGGAACAACAAGCAGGCATTCCCAGCAATAAGACTATCCTGTGACAATTTCCGAGATGCTCTTATTTTTTGCCCTGGTTCTCTTGATGGGTGTTGTAAGAAAAAATCAAATACCTGTATACTGGACCACTGACCCAATGACCATCACACCTTTCTTTGGAAAGGTGATGAGTCGTAATAGATTTCAGCAGATTCTTGGCCGCCTCCACTTTTTTGATGCAGAAGATCCAGCTAATGCTAATAACACTGATAAAATGAGGAGAATTAGGCTTGTATTTGATCATTTACGGGAAATGTTCCGCTCCTCATTTTATCCTTACAGAGACCTCGTCATAGACGAGAGTCTTGTGTTGTGGAGAGGCAATATTTCCTTTCGCCAGTACATACCCAGCAAGAGACACCGTTTCGGGTTCAAGATCTTTGTTATGTGTGACTGTAAGACTGGTTATGTGCAAGACATAGTCTTGTACACGGGCACACAGACAGATATAACAGAAGATCGTAGTATAGGACTCTCAGGGGCCGTGGTGAAGACAGTGATAGAGGAGTACCTTCATCGTGGTCATGTGTTGTACCTGGACAACTGGTACACTAGCCCTCTTCTCGCTAGGTTCCTCCACCAACATGACACCGGAGTCTGTGGTACAGTCAAGAGAAACCGTCGCCATATGGTCAAGATAGGGAGGAAACTTGACAAGAACGAGGTGGTTTTCTTCCAGGCAAATAACATCCTTGCCACCCTGTGGAACCACAACAGGGAAGTTTGCCTCCTATCAACTGTACACAGCCCCCTGATGCACCGCACAGACTCCGTTGATCACCGTAGCGAGAGGAGGCGCAACGTCTGGAAACCCGAGTCTGTACTGGACTATAATCTGAACATGAGGCAAGCGGATCATTCAGACTCGATGATTTCCAGTGTTGACTGTGCCAGGACCACGATGAAGTGGTACAAAAAGCTCTTTTTCCACTTGCTCAACATCACGGTCCTGAACGCACACTACCTGCACGCCATGACAACGGGAGTATCAGAGGCCTTTGAGGGGTTTGTGAGGGAGCTGGCACGTGAAATAATCGCCAGGCACGCCCAGGACAGACCCACACACGGCACCCGCACCCCCATGGCTGCCCAGACTCCCCTACGCCTCACAGGACGCCACTATCCTAGCTCAATCTCTTCTGAACCAAACCGTCGTAAACCCCAGCGCCGCTGCCATGTATGCAAGCACTCGACAGTCAGACAAGCCACTCAGAGAAAAGACACAAGGTACGCGTGTGTAGAGTGCAATGTTGCGTTGTGCCTTAAGCCATGTTTCAGAGAGTACCATAACTTCCTACACTACTGAAACTGTGTGGGATGGCGATATGACGCTCAATATAATGGTAAGGCCAGTCAGTATGTGCTAAGTCTTATATAAAGTTGAAACGGGTGTAATGTTAGTAGGAAAGTAATTTATAAGTTGAATACTAGTGTAAGATGAAACAAATGATATCGCGATAACACTCACTGTGTAAATATGCGATAATATGACGCTCAGTACAATAGTAAGGTCTCCAATTATGTGATAGAAGTGGAAACATGTTTAATATTAGTGGAGAAGTATTATATAAGAACAAAAATAGGTTGTAAGTTGAAATAATAGCCATAGCGACTTCACCCTGTGTTATTATGAGCTATTATTATGCTAAATATTTACGTAAGGCCTGAAACTATCTCAAAACAGTTCTCAAAGGTGGAAAAATGTATAATGTTATTAGGAAAGTATTATGTAAGTTGAAAAAACACAATACGAGTTGAAACAACAGTCACAGCTAGTTCACTCACTACGTAAATAAGCGCTAACATTGCACTAAATATTATCGAAAGGCCTGTGAATACGTAAAAACAGTTCAATAAAATGTAAAATGGTATAATGTTATTGGAGATGTATTATGTAAGTAGAAAAAATGATATGTATCATGATTCAGCAATGTTAGCGATTCATCGTGACCAGTCTGGCCGATTTCGCTCGGTTCGCACGATGGAACAATGCTTATTTCAACTCTATTTTTGTATAAATTCCAATTTACTCTTGTTTCACATGTTTTTATGTTTGTAATAAATACATATCTACTTACTTTCATTGGTTTCGCAGACTTATAATGCCATAGAAAACGTGAGAGCCTCAGACCACCTACACAGGACACGGTACCAGGTGTAACGAAGGTATACCTGTTTAGGCCACTTATGGACCCTGGTGAACACTTTCTTGGTGATTGACCATTGTTTCTGACCAAAAGCGAAAGTTTTAGCAAAAAAAAATTGGGTCCAAAAATGGTCGGGATTGGGGGGTACCAGTGGTGAAAAAGTGGTCGGGACGGGGTGGGTTAATAGCCTACTGACGAAAAAGATTCGCCATTTGTATGGTGAAGCTTAATAATATTTACAAAAACAATAAGCACTAGTGCACCAGCAGAACGTTGTTGACGATACCAAATCAACATGGAGCAGTCGACTTCTGCAAACCTGAGAGGGTACATAATCTTCCTCTGCACATTGCGTTTGGTCTTCGGTGCAAAGTCTACAATGTACAAGGTGAGTTTGTCCCAGGATTTCTTGATGTTGAACAAGGTAGAGTGGGCCAGGTTGAACTCACAGAGGATGTGGGAGATCGACCATCCTGCGTCCACCTTGTCCAATATCTCCCTCTTCTTCTCCAGAGTCAGAACCACCCACTTTCTCTTCTAGGGTGGTGGGGCCATTGTCACACAAATACATAAGAGGCAGCAACAGGGCCTGCAGCAGGTAGGGCAAAACCACAAAAGCAAGCACATGGGTAGCCATGGAGACGAACGCACAGTCATGACGGTAGTTAGGCAGGACGTGGGGATGATGCAGGGTCGTTCTAGCGGACGTCGCCAAAACTACCAACAAAAACACAGCTGTTTGTCACTGCACGGCAAGTTTAGAATAGGGATGAATGCATATATATATATATATATATATATATATATATATATATATATATGGAGCCTCTGTGGTACAGTGGTAGAGTGTGGGTTTCGTACACGGGTGAGCCAGGGTTCGCCCCCCACCAGGGTAATAAACTTTGGGAGTGTTCACTCGGCCATGTACTGCATTGGCGGACACAAGGGGTGCTGTGGTTGAACCAGTGTCGCTTACTATAGAGTATGCTTGCACCCAGTCGGCTTGCGTGGGCCGATTACACTTGGTTCACAGACTACACACAACCAAAGCCACTCCAACACTACAATTACACTTACAAGCACTTCTCACCCTACATAGAATCTCTACCAAACAGCCTAAGCCACTTGGGAGAGACGCATTGGCTGTATCGTTCCAATTTCGGTCGGGATAGGCCGGTCCTGCAGTGGATACTCAAACGGCTGATGATGATGATGATTACATATATATATATATATATATATATATATATATATATATATATATATATATATATATATATATTTAATTTTGACATTCTTAGGTCATTTTTGGTGTACTAGATGCCCAGATATTTTAATGAATAATCCAAGATTTGGACAAATGGACAGAAGCCCAAAATGTCCAGGGCTTGGGGTGTCCGAGTCTTGGGCATTTGGGTCTTAAAGGGATTACTATATATGTTTGGACGTACATATACATCAACAGGATGCGGCGGGTTAAAGCTTTTGCGTTATGACCCTAAACACTTAGCATTTTCTAATCATTTTCATTGCTGTGGTGCTGTGGCTCTGCACACACTGATTGCTGGTTATTTTAAATTCTGGTCTACATTTTGTTTACTATAGTTGTGAGGCCTCTTACAGTGGACACTGGTTGTTTCAGAATTTCTTTATTTTGCAAATTGGTTGCACAAAAATAATTTTTAAGAAGCTGCATTGAGTAATCTGAAAAGTTATAGCTTATACTGAAACTGATTACGAGAAGAAATCAAAATTTGCTGTTGTGTGCTTTGCACTACCGTTTTGTATAATAGTGGGTATTTTTTGTGTGAAATTGATAATGCAACAATGCCACATTTGTTACAGTAATAACTGATGTAGGGGGCACTTCTTGTGCCTCCCCCATGCCCTCTTCGTCCCAGTCCTCTGCCTCTTCCTCGTCCCCCTCCTCCATCTCGTCCTTTTCCTCCTCCTCTGCGTCCCCCTGCGGTTGACTTGTGAGATGGTTACTGTCACAATGAGTTTCAATAATGCTGAATAGCTGATCCAAGTTTGGCGTTAGTTCACTAAGAAATGGTCACGATATCACAACGTGGTCACTTCCAATTAGAGTACAAAGCACAAACCCGTGCTTTTCAGTTGTCTCACGTGACGTCTACACACGAGCCTGCTGAGACTTCAGGGATGAACTAAAAAAAAAGCTGAATAAAGCATTGAGTTTAAAATTAATGTATCTGTGTAAAACTGCGCCGCTGCATGTTAATTACGCAAATACGCTTTCCCACAATGGCGCTTCATTGCTTGCACAAGTAACTACTAGCTAGAGTTTTCCAACTAGTAATAAGGAAGTGTAATATACAATTAATAGTCACTCTGCTAGTGATGCACTATTGATACTTGACGGCAATTCTGTACTTGAATGGCTTCTCACGTGCTTGCAGTGGCGTAGAGGAAACTCTGTGTGTCCGGAAAGTGGATGATCATCTTTCGATTAGGTGTTTTAGGTCATGGACACGAGCAGTGATCCATTAAGTACGACTGGTCGTTTTTTTCCCCCGAAATACCAAGCAGATTTTCTTGTAGACCTTTGAAACAATAATATGAATAATAATAGTATGAACAAACTGACAAATTTCGAATGTACCAAAGTTTATTATAACACATCTTTTCCTCATTATCAATGCATGGCTGACCTAAACTATTGAAAAGGAACCTCTAGATGTTATTTCAAGAATAAGTTTGCTTTCTAAGATGAATTTTAGGTGACTTTTCTACTGTATTAGAGTTTTCGGGAAGTTCCTGGGCGATTCATATTATGAATCACTTTCGTGGTTCATATATATATATATATATATATATATATATATATATATATATATATATATATATATAGAGAGAGAGAGAGAGAGAGAGAGAGAGAGAGAGAGAGAGAGAGAGAGGCACTGACGAGGAGCCTTTATATGGAGGTGTTATGCATCCTGGGCGGAACAGATGCTGTGTCCACCAGGGATCCAAGCCTCATAATTATTTCCTTGCACCTCGTCTTGGGAAGGACCCTGGTCTGATTCTGGTGAAGCGCTGTCTGCCATAAGGTGGCGCCGGATCCCTACGCGGTGCTCTCATATGTATTTTACTGTACCAGTAGGACTGCCTTACAGAAGCAGTTGCTTACCTATGACCGATGGGTCCGCACGGCCAGACAGGCTGCGGTTAAAAACAACACCAACAACCAACAACCAACAACCACAACCACAACAACAGCTACTACTACTACCACTACCACTACCACTACTACTACTACGTTGTCCGCATTATTAGTGCTTGGGGCCAGCGGATTGTAATATGAGGGTTAGTGTTAACCTTCACATTACAACTGCAAATGGTGAACTGTATTAGGAAGGTTGGTTTTGATCTTCACAATATAATTCCCCGATGGATGGAGGTGATTTTTAGGAAAAAAAAAAATAGTAGTAGTAGTAGTAGTAGTAGTTGATAATAATAATGATAATAATAATAATAATAATAATAATAATAATAATAAATAAATAAAATAATAATAATTAATCACCATCATCAAAACGGAAATTATGCTCACTATTTGACAAAAGTAGGAAATAACACTGAAAATAATAATAATAATAATAATAATATTACTACTACTACTACTACTACTACCGCTACTGCTACTTACTACTACTATTATTACAACAACCAACTTGAGTCTTCAAGCATGTAATGACTCAGTATGAAGAGAAATACGCATAACCTGTTATCAGATAATTTCGTTCACCTTTGAGGCAACTACTCACAATGATGAGGTAACTAAATACGTGTTGTCTCTAGGCGCAACGTTTATTAGCACAGTTACATTCCACGGGTCAACAAAACCAATTGCTCAGGTCACGCAACGTTAACAAAGAGGGGTCGTTGTATATAGCCTACTGGATGTTAGGTTATTTGGGGGGGGGGGTGATCAAGATACAAGACCTTCGTTTAAAATCTGTGTTGAGCCTACATAGCAACAAAGTTCGTTATGATGCCTATAGTTAATCAGTCATGAAAGAAAATATTATTATGAAGCTATTTTATAATACAATGCAATTAAATCTCTTCAGTGATCGACATTTGCCTGTATTGCAGAACAGACCGGCATACCACAATACCCCAGAAAATCCAGCTTATAAAAACTGGTCACGCGCCGTCTCAGCCTTGTGGGAAGAAAAGCATATACAGATCTCAACAACGTGGTAATTTGACGGTAGTAAAACACTTCCATAACACTAATGTTTTATTCAAGTTGAGAAAGTATAATGTTGTTTGGACAATGTGAGTGTGAAAGAGTTTGTGGAGATGTGAGAATGGTGTGACTTGTCTTTCATTCATGCCAAGGATGCAGTCAACATTTTGCTATTCTTCCCAGCTTTAGCGATACCATGCTGTTTTCTCTTAGGTGCAGAACGCCACTCCTTGCTGGCATTGTGGCAGAAAAGTCCTGTGTCGGAAAATGCCTGACGGTTAACACACTTTGGTTCGAATCCAGAAGATGGTCATCGGTTTTTCCATCTTGAAAACGCTGCCAGAGACATAGGCTTCAATGATCTGAACTACAGTAGTTTAGCGTTCACTCTCCGATGTCCCAGGCGCTCTGGGGTCTGAAAGAGGTGATTAATGATTCGCTGTTGTGACTGTAGATGGTAATGTAGTATTGGCTATATGCAGTGCCCTACTTTTTTAGACCGATTGAGAGAGAATGACTACTATTTACCCATTCCCACTTCGTCGTAGACAGGAACGTAACTTCCTTTTGTATCGGTGCAGAAATGTGGCTACCTCACAGTCCAGCACTTGTGTTGCAGAGGCCCTCTTACTTCCTACGTTACTCAAAAGAGAAGGAGTTTTCCTTTCCCCACTGACTCCTGATCTCATAGAGCCATGCTGCTTTAGATATCCCTTCCTGTAATGGATACGGAACGTTGGATTGGGATGATAATGATTCTAAGCGGAATGATTTCATGTCATTCGCCTTGCCACCCTTTTACATAGCCTTTCACTTACTTATACCTCGCCTCCTACATTATCATCATCACCATCATCATCCTCTCACCGCTGCATGGAGTGACTAAGGTCTGAAACATGGTCAGGAAGGGACAAACTTAGAACTATTGGTCAGTGAACTGAGCCAAAGCATTTATTTACGCATCAACCCAGCCTTTTAACTTCTCAGCTCCATCCCCACAGGCAGACAACTTCCACACCATGTGCTTCATTTTATTAAACTACTCTCCCAACACGTGATAGGAGACAGATCATTTCGTTCATTGTCACATTAAAAAAAGGAATTCAGTCCATGTCTTGTGTATCTGTATGTGTTACAGGGAATTTGTGTAACCAGTGATTTCATTAAATCTTTAAGGAATTCATGAAATGAGTTTAAATCAGGATGGGTCATTTAAGGACAGGTTAATTTAGGCTGCGGTTAGGTTAGGTTGGGATAACCTAGGGTAAGTTTAGAGCAGGTTAGGCTAGGTTAGTTAGGTTAGGTTAGGTTAATTTGGATGAACGCTTAACATAACTTAGCATTCATATAAATTAACCAAACTAACTTAACCTAACTAACCGAAGCTAAACCTAGATTATCCCAGTCTAACACAACGGCAGCGTAAATTATCCTAACCTTAATTAACCCATCCTATTTTAAACTCATTTCACTAGTTCCCTAGGGATTTCATGAAATTACTGATTACACATATTCCCTGTAACATATGCATTCCGTACTTAATTCATCCCTTCATGTTCATCGTCAATGCCTTTATTTCATCAGCTTCCACTTGTCGCTTCCTCATACATTTACTTACCATATGAGACTATCTACTTAACTTTGCAGGTCTCTTTCCACCCTAAAACTCAGCCACAGCAACACTTCTCAACAGCCTGGTCATATTCAACCTTTCTATGTGACCATTACAACTTTGCATTTTCTATCCTGCCCTTTGATTTGAATAATTCTTTAATTCACATATTTCATGAATCTACAGTTTTAAAATCAAATCCAACCCTACAGAACCCGTACAGATGTTCCATAACAGTCCCATTACATCAGACTCTTAACAGGCCAATATTCCACACCCATACTCTAACTTGGGAACTAACAAACGTTTATACAGTTTGGTTATAGACTCCGTACTCAGTTGTTGGTTCCGTGTTGTTCAAAGCACCAACTACTTTTTTCTTCTTTAATAACTTGGATCACCGTAGTGTCCACTTTCTTATTATACTTTCCTCTTAGTTCAGTCGCTGTATCAAGGTAATTATTGTTTTTCATCAGTCCATGTTCCTCACTCACCAATACACCACACTGTGAAGCAAATTCCCTCTCGCAATCACACATACTTCTTATAGAACTCTTAACCAGTATGCGAAGACCTCATTCACAATTTTCTCAGTCCTTTACATCCTCTGTCATGTCAGGCATTAATCCTTGGGCACGAGAAGATGAAAATACTGTAGTTCATCAACTTTAACTTCTCGTCCTTTTGTAGCTACTATCACGTAGCTCAGTGGCTGAAGAAGACAATAACATGGCTCTAAGTCCTTTCCATAGCATATCTCTGTGACTGCCACCATATTCTAGTTCCAGTCTCTTGCTACAGCTCGACAATCGAGAGAACAACATTTTTAGGTCATATTATAGTGGACAGAGTATCATCATCATCATCATCAACATCCGGAGCTCCTTTCCCACCCCAGGGCAGGGTGAGGAGTAGGAATGTCCAAACAGCCCAAATTTGCCCAATCCAATGGGCCACGCTTCCATTCACTCATCATTCAAGCCCCCGGAATCCTGGCTCTGTCGGATACGCCAAAAACATTCACCACGTTCTGTAGCTTCACATAAACATATCCGACTGAGTCAATCCGGATGCTGCCACATTAAAAGGGGGTGCCAAATCCCTGATAATGCACTTCTCCTCACAACATTCATCCAGCCAGCTCGATCTCTTGTCAGTTCCTTAGCCTCACCGACCTCCAAACACACGCATCCACATATCTGTCCACCTCCTCCTTGGCCTACCTCTCCTCCTCCCTCCTTCAAATTCGCTCAAATATACCTTTTTCACCACTCTTAAGTTATCCATTCGCTCCAATTGACCATACCACCTCAGTATACTCTCTTCGATTCTGGTGTCCAACTACTTCCTCACTTCACATCTTTCACGAATCACATTATTTCGTATCCTATCCACCCTCTGTACTCCACATACATTCCTCAGCAGTCCCATCTCCACTGCTCTTACTCTTGACTTTTCCTTTTCATGGCACACCATAGTCTCACATCCATATGTTAAAGTTGGCACTAACACTCCTTCATGTAAGCCTCGTGCAGCTGCAACACTCAAGCCTCTGTTTCTTATCAAGGCCTTCATTGCACCAACTACTTTTCTTCCTTGTGTCACTCTACTTTCAACTTCTTTCGCACATTTTCCTCCATTTTCTATCACTGTACCCAGGTATTTGAACTCTCTCACCAATGCCAGTCTCTCTCCGTTCACTGCAACATCGCACTGGGAGTCACCTCCTCTCTCAGTAACCATCACTTTACTCTTTTCTACATTTACTGTCAAAGCATGACACTCACAAACATCAGCAAAACTCTGCACTGGCCTACCAAGTTCTTGTCCAGTACTTGCAAGCAGTACTGCACCATCAGCATACAAAAATTTTAGATATTCCATCCATTACCAACGCCATCCCTCTCTCCATTACTCGTGTTTTTACTTCTCTCATCACCCCAGGAGACGTGACCCTTGCACAGGTGAAGAGTGCTGTGAAGCTGCTGAAAAATGGGAAAGCAGCTGGGGTTGATGAGGTGTATGCAGAGATATTTAAATGTGGTGGAGAGAGTGGAATGAAGTGTTTGTTGGAGATATGTAGGAAGGCATGGATGAGTGAACCTGTGCCTGCAGAGTGGAAAAAGGCTGTCACTGTACCCTTGTATAAAGAAAAAAAAAAGTGAGCGAAGTGAGTGCAAGAATTATCGTGACATAAGTTTATTGAGTGTGGTAGGGAAGGTATATGAAAGAATTATTATAGAGAAAGTAAGAGAGAAATCAGATGTCCTAGTGAGTGATGAACAGGGTGGCTTTAGGGGTGGCAGAAGATGTGTGGATCAAATATTTGCAGTGAGACAGATAGCAAAGAAAGCTTGTGAGAAGGACCGTAAGGTGTTTATGGCATTCATGGATCTGGAAAAAGCATACGATAAAGTGGACTGAGAAGGATTGTAAAAAGTTTTTATCATGTACGATGTAGATGGTAAGCTGCTAGGTGCTGTCAAGAGTTTTTATGATGGTGGTGAAGCAAGTGTAATGATTAATGGGCATCTAAGTGAAAGGTTCACGATCGTTGTGGGCGTGCGACAAGGTTGTGTGATGTTCCCATGGTTGTTCAATGTATATGGATGGGTGGACAGAGTAAAAACATATAATCCATCTCTAATAAGGGCGATTAAAGGGGTGGGAGTGAATAATTCAAAGTCCCCTCCTTTATTGTTTTTACCACTACCCAGCACATGTGTTTCAAGCACTCTCATACCTCCTATGCCGCAGGAAAAGGGTAACTGTACCCGACACTTTCTTTCTAATTTCTGTTCCCAGTGAAATCTAGGAGCCGTAATATTTCCTAAGTCAATGTGAATGTGGCAAGGTTCGTTCGGATGCTGCTGCTGACGAGGACGATGTTAAATGGAGTTTTGTTTTCTTCTTCCTTGACTTTTAATAGTATTAATGACTTACATCTTACAAATTTATGCATATGAACAATATTGCAGAAGGGGAAGAAATATATTCCAGCAGAGTTACACGTATTGGCGCACACACACACACACACACACACACACACACACACACACACACACACACACACACAATTATATATATATATATATATATATATATATATATATATATATATATATATATATATATATATATATACACACACACACACACACACACACACGAGTATTATATGGGCAGAAAAAGATATGTCTGCAGATTTACAAATATAGTGAGAAATAGATTGGCCGATACACAGAGAGTGGACAGGTAATCTGACATGTTATACTCGAAGTTGGGCCGGAGTTTTCAGTGATATTATGTCTTGTTAAAAAACGTAAACCCTTAAGATTCTCATTAACTGTCGTTGGTCATACTGAATTTATGGGAAAGCGCTACTGTGTAAACTGATTGCCCGCCTTAATAACCATCACGCCGTCAATTAACATAAATGTCAGCCTTCTTATTTTGATTTCTTTAGAGGCAACGGACGAAGACACGGAAAAACATTGATGACAGTTGTCTGAAAAAAAAAAAAAAAAAAAAAAAAAAAGGGGGGAGGGGGGAATTTCGTTCTAAAAACTCTTGCTTAATGTGGACTGTCTCCAACCTATTCGATATTTGAAATCTTTCCTAAATTAATGACTATGAAAGGATTACGATATGAGCAGCAGCAACGATAACTACAATGTACCGAGAGGTTATGATAGGGACACTGCAACAACAGCACCAGAAACAACGACAACGACGAAGACGACGAAGACAACGACGACGGCGACAAGAACAACAGCATACTTAGGGATAAAAAAATATATAAATACATTAACCACAGGGACAACCGCAATGTATTGGCATATTGTAATAGGAAGACGGTATGGAAAACAACTAGAACAACATGCTTGGGGATAATGAAAGTAGCTGAATCGGTAGAGAGGCGGCTTGCAGTCATGATGGACCCAGGTTCGAATCCTGGCTGGGGCAGGGGACAGTTTAAGGATTTGAATTTCATAAAAAGCAGACTTTCTTGATCTACCAGATGACCCGCCGACATGTCGTAAAAATACCCCCGCTAATACCAATACACCAGTCCTGTATGAGACAGCCCTAGCATGTATTCAATATGGACGGTGGGTGTTAGCGCCGAAGTGGTGACATGTGGAGGTGTAGGAGGACTACTGGGCCTTGGGATAGGCTACTGCCTCCAAGCTATAGGCCCTGAAGTCTTTGCCCAGATTCGGACACAAAAAAAAAAAAAAAAAAAAAAAAAAAAAAAAAACAATAACAACAGCAATAACAGCAACAACAATAGTGACAACAACCATCAACTGCAAAAGCAGTTCCAGCAGCAAAATATCAACAATAAAATCGGTATCATCATAATCAGTAATATCTGCAACCACAACAGCAATGGCAAACAACAAAGCCAACATCTTCACCATTAACAAAAAACAGTTCATTGAACTGGTTATGGAAGGATATACGGAACAGACAACAACAGCAACAACAACGGCATGACAAACAACAAAAGAACAGCAATAACAACATCAGTGGGAGTTTGGGCCAAGAACCAGTCCCACCTGAGGCCGTGCAAACATGAAAGGCGTCTTCATAAAGCATCCCAGTCAGTTTTCGATAAGCAAGACTTCATCGCTCTTTATTACAGTTTACCTAAAGCCACTTTGTTTCGCAGTGTGATTCCTTTAGATATTCACTACAAGTTGGCTCTGAATTACTTGTGTAGCTGTGTGTCTTCAGGAAAGAAAATATATATATATATATATATATATATATATATATATATATATATATATATATATATATATATATATATATATATAAAGTTCAAACGGAACTTAGGCTCAAGAAAATTCAATACGAGTTGTATTCTTAATCCCTTTTGAGATTTATCCGAATGCACGGTTACTTGTATGTGCCTCTATCTTGACTGTTACAACTCTCAGACCCGTCGCACCCTATTTAGAGTAAATAATAGTGTGAAAAATACGACAAAACACAATTATTCATGATACACATCTTGCGCTGGGGAGATTTGCTTCTCATAAAAACCTGGATGAGATCCTTTGTAAATAACTGTCCATGAGCGGCATTATTTTGGTTTCGTCTTTTTTACCTTTTTTTTTTTTTTTTTTTTTACATGTTTCGAGGGGTCGGTATTTACATTTATTCATGCATAGCGTAACTTACTTTCAATTTACTTGTTCTTATAAAACCAGAGTCATACTTTTTTATGTATGTATTTATTTGGTACTTTTATTTATGCTGTGACGTTTTTTTCTTTTTTTATTTATTACCACAGGATGATTTTATTCTGCTACTGGACTCTCCTAAGCTAAGAGTGATAAAAAAGATAAATTTGGCAGACGCAAGAATTGCTTTCAAAATTGTCACTAAAATAAAAATATTAAGTAAATTAGTGCATGTGAGGGTGGGGTATGCGTGTTTGTGGGTTCTTGTGTTTGTGTGTGTGTGTGTGTGTGTGTGTGTGTGTGTGTGTGTGTGTGTGTGTAAGCACGTGAGCATGAGCCTGGTTATGTAAGTTGTGCTCATGCATGCCTTTCTATATGCATGTGAGTGCCTGTGTGCGCTTGTATGTGTGTCTTTGTATGCATGTGTGTGTGTGTGTGTGTGTGTGTGTGTGTGTGTGTGTGTGTGTGTGTGTGTGTGTGTGTGCACGTGTATACGTGCGTTTGTGCGTATGTGTGTCGGCATGTGTTCACATGTGCGTTGAAAACTGTCATAGTATGGATATGATAGGGTACAAACCGCTATGTGGAATATAGTAAAAATAATATTGTGTTCTTAACGTACTTATGTGGAAGTACCTGAGAGAGAGAGAGAGAGAGAGAGAGAGAGAGATTGGGGGGGGGTATATGACTATTTGGGGAAGGATGACTGGGTAGGTAGTTAGCGGGCCGGAAAGTACCGCTGATCCCTACTACCCTGCTGACCGACCGCCCCCCCCCCCACACAGGTGAACCCCACTGCCCTCCTGACCAGCTATGTCCCCCTCCCCCAGCCCTCTCTCACTCCCAAGTTCAAGGTCAAGGAAATGGTTCTCCTCACCACAGTCTTTGGTTCCAGTGGGGCCTTTCAATTTGGTTAGATTGGATTTATTTGTTTTTGGTTGCTTCGGCGATAGTGAGACTCTGTCGTTCGCTGTTTAGACTCGACTGCTCTACACTGACCTAAAACTGCCATCTCTCTGCCGTGGAGGCTGAGGTGTATCAATAGATTAACACTAAAATATGGTGCTGGTAATAAAGAAATGCTATGGAAAGGATGTATAACGGTAGCACAGTCTTGTTCTGTCATGATCCGCATGAAACAATTTGATAAAAGTCTTAGCGAAGTTAAGGTGAAAGGACTCTAGCCGGAATAATAATATTTATTACAACCTCTGTTTTCTTTTGCCATTACCTAATTATGTCCAAAGTTGCAGAGCATCTGCTTCATTTCATTTAGGTTATTACGAGACAAGGTGTGGATGGTGAAGGGGAGACCGGGTCTAGTTCTTTCATGTCCAAGTTGTTATACCCTCAATATCTCCGTAATTTGTCTATAGATGAGGGTGTGGTTGTCGCCATGTTATGCAGTTTTCATGAAAAGGTAAAGTCTGAAGCGGCAACTTGAAGGTTTTGCTTGAGTAAAAGCTAAGGGAAAAAATAAGAGATATTTTAACTGTCAAAACTTTTTTCAATGTTCAAAAGTATTTTGATATATCAGTGCCACCTGTTGATGAAGCTGAGTCACCTGGTGTTTGGAACCATATGTGTTAAAAGGCTATGAAATTAGCAAAAGTTTATGGTGGTGGCATCATTTTTATAAAATGGCCAAGTATACAGAAAACCAGTGTTGGGTTTTGTTGTTATGGGTTGGTTATCACAGTATCAATTTAACCCATTCGAGAACAACTGTACTAAATTATCCCAGTATTTTCAGCTAATCACTTCAACCATGCCTGGAATTACCCAGGGAAAACAGACCGTCATGGAGGCAGCAGACAAACGAGTTGTGGATAATAATCATATGAAAATGCTGCAGATCAGTAAAATGTAGTGTAAAAATAATATACTGGATAATGAAGAGTATTGGTAAAGGTAATCTTTATGTAGATCTAGGCCGTGTGTGTTTATCTGCCAGTTTATCTGTCAATCTCTCTATCTACCTAATATATCTATCTATATCTGTCTGTCTTAGACTATCTATTTAATCCTTCATTTATCTATCTTTATCAATGAATCAGTCTGTCTATATAAATCAAGCAATATACTATATATATATATATATATATATATATATATATATATATATATAGTGTAAATGGCGCAAGTAAGTGATTCAGTGAGTGCTGGTGACGATGGTGGTGTAATTGAATGATAGCAGTTACACAACTGAATGATTCAGTTACTAACAGAGGTTGTGACGAGTAACTGAATCCGTGATAATAATATAATTTAATTTTACTTACGCTACATCCATTATGCCACTACGCCTGTATTCTCATGTTAATGGCAATAGAATAATTATAGATATATTTGGGTTCTATAACATGCATATCAATTTACCCCGGATGCGTAAAAAGTTGCCCCGTATCTGGGGTAAATTTTGACGAATGACATGTCATCATAGACCTTTAAATAACCATATGACAAAAATGTTTTCGTTTATTTCATCCACATTTATAATAATAATAAAAAAAAATCCTCGCTTCCAGACAAAAAATCATTACATTATAACATTAACCAATGATGCACTGAGGAAAAAAAAAAAATTGTTACAACTAGACCCGGTCTCCCCTACCAATACTGCATAAACTTGATTATTTTATTGACAGTCCTTATTCCTTTGGTCACCTGTTTTTTCGTAAAAGAAATAATGAGAACTATATTAGTGGGGCATCTCCAGTGGCTAGTCCAGATCACTCTTGGACGAAAATTTCTGATCTGTAGTGAATTTTTTTTTTTTTTTTTTTTTTTGAAGGCCCAGGTTAAGCTACTTTAAGTTGGGTTAGATTACGTTAGACTAAGTTAGGTCAGATTAGATTAGCAAGTTAAAGTTACGTTAAGTTACGTCAGACTGGTATCAATTAGTATGTTGTAGGTTACTTAGACTAGGCAAGGCTAGTTTGCCAAGAACAGCTTTACTTAGATCAGAGTTGGCAGTAAATTAAGAACACTCATGCTGGGAAGAGAAAGCAGTACCTAGTGCTGAAATGGGGCTTACAGCGTGGATATTATGCATCCTGGAGATACCCACAGTACATCACACACGCACTTTTGAATACTAATTGCATATTCATAAGTCTGATTTGTATTCTCATCTAATGAATTATCACTTGTCGGTAGAGTGGCTACTTCAGCAACTGATTAATATTATTGGCGGGAACTTTGATATTTGGTCGGTAGAAAAGATTTGTAAGAGTTTTAAAATGTTACCATCAACGAATCACACACACACACACACACACACACACACACACACACACACACACACACACACACACACACACACACACACACACACACACACACACACACACACACACACACACACACACACACACACACACACACACACACACACACACACACACACACACACACACACACACACACACACACACACACACACACACACACACACACACACACACACACACACACACACACACACACACACACACACACACACACACACACACACACACACACACACACACACACACACACACACACACACACACACACACACACACACACACACACACACACACACACACACACACACACACACACACACACACACACACACACACACACACACACACACACACACACACACACACACACACACACACACACACACACACACACACACACACACACACACACACACACACACACACACACACACACACACACACACACACACACACACACACACACACACACACACACACACACACACACACACACACACACACACACACACACACACACACACACACACACACACACACACACACACACACACACACACACACACACACACACACACACACACACACACACACACACACACACACACACACACACACACACAAATTAATCCCAATTAACAAGTACTGAAAGTAATATTTTCTCCAGTTACTTTATGCAGGTTGATGCAATTTTTCTTCTATGCACATCCATCACAAATGCACTTTCTGGTACTTGGTAAATAAGGATTGGGGAAGGGATTATTTAGCTCCTAGCTCTGTCCGTTATTGCATTTACGTTAAAATTAGGTTTAGTTAGTTTAGTTGGGTTAGGCCGTCAGGTTAGATTCGGGTAAGTTACTTTAGGTTAGTTAATTTGAATGTACAGTCGTCAGCACAAATTCGCTGCAAGCCTGCTCGTGTGATGTGGGTCGTTTTGTCTGGCAACAGTGTATGGGAACTAGTTGCCACATAGGCTTTTATACGCTTTAAAGAGTGTTTGTAGGAATTAGTACTATAAATCATCCAGAATGCAATATTCTTTATATCTGATTTGCATAAAAATGTGCAGAAGACGACAGAAGAATGTTGTGGAATGATGAAATTTCTGCTCTCTCCCCCGTACCCATCCCATGTCCCTCCCCACCCTACCTCTCACCTCACCACCACCCCCCATGCTATCCCTCATTTCCACTCCCCTCTCTCCGCACCCTGTCTACCTTATTTTATTCACGGCGCTAACCTACGTAATGAATCGCATTCTTCTCTATTTCATGTCTATTTCTGGAACCTTTTTGCTCCTCTACATTCGTGAGATTCTTGCCATGCCACAGTCTATTTCTCCCACTCTCTACTCCAAACATGATGGAACAATTCGAAACATTGGTTCGGATACTGCTTCATGATTCAGTGAACAATGTTAGGAGAATGGGAACATTTTCCGTGGAAAGAGAGAGAGACACGTAGGAGGAAAGGGCACGAATGTTTTTTTTAATTCCGCCTACAGAAATAATAGCCACCGTCTCCCAGGCTCACTCAAAAAAATAAATAAATAAATAAACAGTAAACAATACATCACAAGAACGAGACCTTAAACGTTTCTGTATCTAGCGGCTGTTGGCAGTGGTAAGGGGAGGAGAAAAGAATGACAACTGGAATAAATGGAGTGGGAAGAAGACGAGGAGGGTGAGAATGAGACTCAAACAGTAATGAATATTGATAATTATCCTTGGATACAGTTAGTTTTATTAAAGTATTGCGTGCAACTGAGAACAGGACGGGCTGGGTTTAATAAACAATCAATACAGTAGACTTGCGATGCACCAGTCAAGTCAGTGCCGTGGATTAATGAATGAAGGTAGAGAGGGTGGGAGAGGAGAAAGTGGAAAGACATGAATGTGGGAGGGGGGTAGGAGGGAGAGGGAGGGTGGGGAGGCATCAGGATTAAGGGGGAGAGAGGGGAAGTGAGCTTAGACACCGTTTTAATGAGGAATATCGGAATATTACGCTCATATGTTGTTCCATAACATTCTTTTGCACTTTTTTATACTAATCACAGAGGGAATACAGAATATTGTACTCTAGGCAATAGTACAACTTCTTAAAAATACGTCTTTAAAGTGTATAAAAGTCTATATGGGAACTAGTCCCGCTACACTGTTGCCAGACAAAAGGACTCACATCACACGAGTTGACTTGCAGCCAATTTATGCTGACGACTGTACATGAAATATTAGTAGGAGAAAGGACGTGGAGAATTTCCCGCCACCACCTTAGTTTATAAGTGCGTAAAAAGAAAAAGGAAAAAAAAGTATTTGCGAGGGATGCTTTTAAAAAGGGAAGGTGCATGGAATTGCTTCTGTCCAGTAATGAGTATATCAGGTAGAGTGTCAGTTAGTTGGGTGTAATTCCAAAAATTACCGACGCACGCACGCACGCTAGTACACGCTGAACGGTTATTAAGTTACCACTTCCAATTTAATGAATAGGCTCTTAAGAATTCATGTTATAAAAAGTTTTCACTTATTTATAATTAAATTACAAAAGGATACATTGTAATAAATACTTGTAATATAAAGAGCACCTTGCCTAATTGCTCTAGAAATAACATTCATGGTACTTCTATATAACTTCAAATGAAATGGGAACACTTACCAACAAATCATCGCCGGGGTCAATCTTTTCTGCGAACAATGCCGTTTCTTGAACTTGGCAACAACGTTAAAGTGTTCAGCATTGTAACCAATAACACGGATCTTCACCGCCACACTGCTTGTCAGATTAGGCGTCTTCATTTCAGCCCTTGCTATAGATCAGTCCGACCCGCAAGACACTCATTCTATTCATTATAATCATTAAGTGTACAGAAATTACCAAAATATCACATTCTTTCACCATGCTTAAAGCAACAAAACAAGGGCCCTTTACGTTAAGGGGCAACTTTCGTCGTCTCATACATGACACTTATATATTAGGTGGAGACTAATTACCATTGTTACAGCTATTATCATATTATAATCAGCATTTACTGTTATCAGTCACTGCATTTGTCATGGAGCTGTTACAAGTTACTGTAATTACCAGTTACTGCTGTGGCTACTGTAATATTTTTATTGTTAGCATTACTGTTATCACTTACTGCTACTACCAAATGATAGATATTATCACTGCCATTTCTGTTATTTTTTTTTATTACTCAGTTATTGTTCCTGCTACTGTCGTTGTCACCTAATGCTTTCACTGTCGCTGTCATATCACTGTCACTACTATTATCAAGGTTAGTTATTATTGTCACTGCTAGTATCACCCAGTTATCTGTTACTATTACCAGTGTTGTCACCCCTGTCACAGTCTATCGTAATTGTCACTGCCTTTATCACAATTATTGCTATTTTTAGTGACTGCTGGTATCAGTTACTTTTATTATCAATGTCATCACTACTGTCACTTACTTCCATTATCATTACTACTGTTATAACAGTTACTATCATTGTTACTGTTCTATTACTGTTACTTCCAGTATCAGTCACTGCTACTATTACCACCGTCAGTGACATTACCATTGTCAGCTATTATATCAGTCACTGTAACAACATATATTACACTTCCAGCTCACTGTGACTGCTAATGTCATTCACTACAGAACCAACCGTACTTCATTACAATGTCCTTATTAAATAAAAACAATAATCCAGAGTTAAACTCTCTATTGCCCGTGACAACCAGTGACTGAGGAAGTGATGAGTGAGAGTTGGGAGAGGTGGAGGGCGCAGGATCTGTATAAACGTTAAGATTGGAAAGCCTGTATCTGAAGCAGTAATACAATCGTGCCGCGATTTGTGCGCCATCTGTTGGGGTATCACAGCGCTAATAGAATGAACTGTTGGAGTAGACTGTAGCACCAGTCGAGCAGGGCAATACTCTAAAGGTGGGTGGAAAGCTGATGACAGGGAGAGCTGGAGCTCCCGTTTCATTAGCCCTCGGGACTAGTTCCCGACCATCCCCATTTACTGAACTTTTCAGTGTTTCAGTAACACAGAGAGTAGGCCAGCATGCTCTCTTATACATGTTTCTCTAATTCTCTATACCAAACTACATACACAGTACACACTACACTTCCTTTTCTAAACTAAAAGAAAAATGGCGCACATAGACCTTGCCTCGGAGTCGCCAGGGGGGGGGACCATAAATGCCTCCACCATCCGCCCCTTTCCCGGTGACAACTCTATGAGTTGACTGGAACCACTGTCTGACTCGCTTCTTCTTCATTTCTGCAACATTTGCGGCCTTTCCTCTAACTTTCTCTCTGTTGAACAACACCTCTCCTCTTCTAAACCTCACCTTCTCTTTCTAACCGAGACTCACCCGTCTGAGGCAATTGACAGCAAACCTTTTTCTGTATCCTTCTACTTTCTCTATACTCATTTCAAAGCCAAAGGTGGTTGTTGTGTACAGTATATGTACGCAACGACTTATCTTGCTCTCGTGTTCCTGAACTTGATTCTTCTGAATTCTCTACTCCCTGGCTTTGGCTTTCCTGTCATTCTCTGACTAAATATATCTGCACTGTTTACTTATCCCCTAATTCTACTGACTATCAATAATTCTTCGACTATCTTACTTCTGCGATGGAACACATTCTATCCATTTCTCCTTTCTCTGAAATCTCCATTTTAGGAGATTTCACACCACCACCTTTGGCTCTCCTCCTCACTGATCCACCTGGTGAACAAGCCTACATCTTTTCTATCCTTAATGACCTAGTGCAGCTTGTACAGCACCCTACCTGTATCCCTGACCGCCTTGAAGAGAGCTCCAACATGATTGACCTCTTCCTTACAACTAATTCTTCTGCTTACACTGTTAATCTTTCCTCTCCGTTGGGCTCCTCCGATCACAACCTTATTACCTTAACCTGTCCTATCGTTCCGGTACAGCCTGTGGACCCTCCAAAGAAAAGGCGACTATGGCACTTTGGAGCTGCAGATTGGGAGGCCCTCAGGCAGTACTTCTTTGATTTTCCCTGGAATGATTATTACTTCCATGGTCAGGAGCCATCTGAGTATGCCTTGCGCATTACAGAGATTATTCTCTCGGGCATGGACGCATACCTTCCTTTCTCATATCCTTCGACTAATGCAAGAAAGCCTTGATTTAATCGCGCTTGTTCTAATGCTGTCCGCAACAAGGAGAGGGCCTATAAAAGTTTCCAATGCCAACCCACCCCTGAATCACAACTTTTTTATGTTTCTGCCCGGAATCGTGCTAAGTCTGTTCTTCGCTCTGCTAAAAATAATTTCATCCGCACTAAATGCTCTCAACTCTCCAACTCAAATTCTTCCCGCTCCTTCTGGCACCTTGCCAAAAACCTTTCTAACAACTTTACCTCATCATCCTTCCCTCCTCTTTTCTACTCTGATGGCTCTGTAGCTATTTCTTCTACTGATAAAGCAGATCTCTTTGCTCAGACTTTCTCCTCCAATTCCACCTTAGACGATTCCGGTGCTGTTCCTCCATCATTTTCCCCCTCTGACTTCCTCATGGCTGACATTAAAATTTCTTCAGCTGACGTATTTTCTGCCATCACTGGCCTCAGTACTAACAAGGCATATGGGCCTGATGGGGTCGCTCCTGTTGTCCTCAAGAACTGTGCTTTTGTGCTTACACCCTGCCTAGGTAAACTCTTTCGTCTTTGTCTTTCAACTTGTACCTTTCCTTCTTGCTGGAAGTTTGCTCTCATTCAGCCTGTCCCAAAAAATGGTGACCATTCCCAACCCTCTAACTATCGTCCAATTGCTTTAACATCCTGTGTCTCAAAAGTTTTTGAATCTATTCTTAACAGAAAAATTTTAAAACATCTTTCTTATCAACAACCTTCTTTCTGATCGTCAGTATGGGTTCCGTCAGAGTCGCTCAACTGGCGATCTTCTCACCTACCTTTCAGACTCTTGGTCATCCTCCTTTCGGGACTTTGGCGAAAGCTTTGCCGTTACACTTGACATCTCAAAGGCTTTCGATCGAGTCTGGCACAAATCTTTAATTTCCAAATTACCCTCTTACGGTTTCTATCCTTCCATCTGTGCCTTCATCTACAGCTTCTTTTCTGGTCGTTTTATAGCCGCTGTTGTAGACGGCCATCGTTCTTCTCCTAGATCTATTAACAGTGGTGTTCCTCAGGGCTCTGTCCTATCACCAACTCTCTTCCTTTTATTCATCAATGATCTTCTAAGCTGTACATCTAACCCTATCCACTCGTATGCTGATGATTCCACCCTTCACTTTTCCATTCGGTTCCCGCAGCGTCCATCCCAGCAGTTACTTCAACAATCAAGGGATGAGGCTATGGCACTCCTAATGTCTGACTTGGCTCGTATCTCTGACTGGGGTAAAAATAATCTGGTTGTTTTTAATGCATCTAAAACTCAGTTTTTACACCTAGCAACCCGACAGAATCTACCATAGGAGTACCCATTAAAATTTAATAATATCCAGCTCAATCCAGCATCATCCTTGAACATGCTTGGGGTCTCATTCACTCGGGATTGATCTTGGAAAGATCATATTACATTTCTGGTAAAATCTGCTTCCAAGAGATTAGGTGTGCTAAGTCGACTCCGTACCTTCTTTACCCCTTCACAGTTGTTGACTTTATACACGGGATTTATTCGCCCCTGTATGGAGTACAACTCCCATGTGTGAGGAGGCTCCCCACATACAGCTCTTCTTAATAGGGTGGAATCAAAGGCATTTCGTCTCATCAACTCTGCTTCTCTTACTGGTTCCCTTCAACCTCTGTCTCTTCGCCGCACTGTTGCATCTTTGTCTCTTTTCCATCGCTACTTCCATGGTCATTGCTTCTCTGAACTGTCTGCTTGCATCCCTTCACCTTTACGATGGGTGCGTAGCACCCGTCTAGCAATAAACTCTCATCCTTTTTCTGTCCAACTCTCTAATGCAAGAGTTAACCGTTACTTCCAATCCTTCATTTATGAAACAGGTCAACTCTGAAACTGTCTCCCTCTGTCTGTATTTCCTACTTCCTATGATCTCCAGTCTTTCAAACGCAGTGTGTCCAGGCATCTCGAAATGAACTGATCTTGAATTTGGCTCTCTTTTGTATTGTTTTTTTTTTTTTTTTCTTGGAACTGTTTTGCGGGCTCGTAGCCTTTGGTTCCTTCTTCCTCGCATAAAAAAAAAAAAAACTGACCTACAACCATCAAATACCGGTATACTTCTCCCTACCATCCCATGCTAGCACAGTATAACCGTATTATTGCAACTGTCACATCCCATTGTACAGTTTGATAGAATTTGCACCATACTAATTTAATCGCACGTTGATACAGAAATGATTATGAATTCTTAGTTTCAGTATTGCTAGCTTCCTGTATATAAACATTGTTAGAAAACTATCCTTTCGCTGGTTTGAGAAGTTGTCAGCAGTTCGAAAGTACCCGAGTTCAATTCCATTTTCGGACGGGGAACATGATATGAATTTCGTTAAAACAGACTTTTCCGATTTTTTAAAAGATTCCCGACTACACACACACATACACACACACACACACACACACACACACCCACACACACACACACACACATATATATATATATATATATATATATATATATATATATATATATATATATATCATCAGCTTCTCGAGTGTCCACTGCAGGACCGGCCTATCCCAACCGAAGTGGGGACGATACAACCAATGTATTTCTACCAGGAGGCTCTGGCTGTCTGGTAGAGATTGTACGTAGGGTGAGAAGTGCTTGTAAGTGTAATTGTAGTGTTGGAATGACTTTGGATGATTGTGTAGTCTGTGAACCAAGTGTAATCGGCCAGCGCAAGCCGACTGGGTGCAAGCATACTTTACAGTACGCGACACTGGTTCAACCACAGCACCCCTTATGTCCGCCAAGCAGTATTTGGTCAGAAGAACGCTCCCAAGGTTTATTACCCTGGCGGGGAGCGAACCCTCGTTCTTCAGCGTACGAAAACGTACACCCTACCACAGAGGCTCATATATATATATATATATATATATATATATATATATATATATATATATATATATATATATATATATATATATATATATATATCCAAAAGTATTGAAATTCTCGGTGTCTTATTTAACAATGCCCTTAGCTGGACCTCTCATGTCAGATCACTTGCTAAAACCGCCTCAGAAAAACTTGGATTATTGTACAGAGTCCGTAACTTCTTCACTGAGGAGCAGTTGGCTATGATTTATAAGAGTCATGTGCGCTCTCAGCTTGAATATTGTTCATCCTTGTGGAAAGGATGTGAAGAAGTTGCATTAAAAAAAAAAAAAAAATCAGAACAAAGCTGTTGGAATTATTAATAACTCTGCTATTATAAACAAACTACCTCCCCTACAAGTAAGAAGGAATGTTCTATTCCTTGCATTATTTCACAGATGTTTTTAGTGCAAATGCTCAGATGAAATTGCGTCCATTGTGCCACCCCTTCATGCCTTCCCTCGTGCTACAAGGGCATCTGGTAACGCTCATGACTGGAATGTCACACAGCCATATTGCAGAATTTCTGCCTATCAGAATTCTTTTATTCCCCGAACTGCATCTCTCTGCAACTTCCTTCCCCGGAGTTGTTTCCCCCCAAACTTCAACCTACAGCTGCTCAAGTCTGTTACTAACATTTTATGAATGGAGGACGCCAGTATTCTGGTGTATGGATTATTATTTTTTTCTATTCATTTATTTTTCCTTCCTCTTTTCTGTTATTTAGAGAGAGAGAGAGAGAGAGAGAGAGAGAGAGAGAGAGAGAGAGAGAGAGAGAGAGAGAGAGAGAGAGAGAGAGAGAGAGAGAGAGAGAGAGAGAGACGGTATGAGCGATGATACTCGTTCTGCTGTATTCCCTTATTTCTAACTAGTGAATGCCCCTAATACTTCGCAGTAGTCTCTAGCGTCTTGATTTCCGACAGTTGAGCGCCGTCTCGTAGCGCGCGATTGCCAATATTTCCATTTTCTATTTTTCTGACACTTCCTCGCATCACCCAAATGCAATGCAAAAAGAATTAGGTCAGTATCTATTATCGTTCTCGTGAAAGATAAGAACGATAGCAATTTTCAGGAGTCTCGCGCGTCCTGACTTTCGGCAAATGAGCGCCGTCAAGTTGCACAAGATTGCCAGTCTTTTCTTTTTCTTTTTTCTTTTTTTTTGCACGTTTCCCACATCCCGACCCAATGCAGATAGAAACTGGTCGATATCTATTACCGTTCTCGTGAAAGAAACAAACAAACCCACAGACACACACACACACATAAATAGCTTGACTTAATTATTTATATATCAGTTTCATATCAGATTCATAAATCAGCGTCGTATTTACAGTCTCGATATTACATACATCGATTGCATCTCTGGGATTCATGTGGTGAACCAAAAAAAAAAAACTAATTATATGGTAATATTCCTTAGATAACACATCGATATCTCCTGTCATTATGAGTCAACGAATTTGAAGTCTTTGTAAGGTAATGGGAAATTTATTTTGTCCAGGCTTGATGACTGCCCATATTTCTATTGGTTGCTAAACTGGTACACACTTTATCGCAACCATCAACTTCTTCTCACTGGTTGACGTGGCTGTAGATGTGCGAGCAGAATACGCTTGTGCGAAGACTGGACTGAGTTTTCCATCTCGAAAGTTTCTCGCAAGGAAAATAAAATCATGAGGAAACAATAATACATTTTTAAAGACGTCATCCTAGTGCAAAGGTTATATATACAACTTAGGCCGGCATTCTCGTCGATGAAGGAGGCTCTTTAGCACTTCTGCCTAACCAAATTATTCTTGGTTACGAATGATTAATAGCCTTTTGTGTGTCAGTTAGGCAGAGTAGACTATGGTGACACTGGAATTAAATAATAGCTAAAAGGTAACAGCAAGGTGAAACATTTAAAATAATTCACTCAGGAGGAGGTATTAGAGACCTACCTTCATCGATGAGAATATGACCCCTAATGACAACCACCAGCAATGGAACAGCCCAAAACAAATAAATGAATGATTGATAAATAATCACTATTTTTACCTCCCTATCAAGGACTCACTGGGAATGACTCGGACACTGGCTCCGTCTTGCTCGCTCGCTCACTAATACCGCATCCCTAATACTTAATTATGCAGATATCGAGCTGTATTCTAACGTGCATAATAATTTAGAATACGCTCCCTACATATAGGCTACAGTATAAGGACAGAGTGTATTATATATTTATACTTCATAACTGCAAGCTGTTATTGTGTATGTGACTGGTACGCGTGATACTTGTTAAAAATGCTGCCAATCGTCCAGCTTAACATAGCCAAGATTTTGGTCGTCATTTTGTAGCTTATTTTACGTAGCTCAGTGGCAGAATGTCAATATTGCAAAGCTACATCCTTTCCACAACAGTTCTTCTTGACTAATACTTGTTTCAACTCACCTTTAATTAAAGAGAAGCAAATTTTTGGACAAGATAAAATGGGGAGATTATAATGGCGACTATGTATGTGAGTGGTGCGCCAAATGTAGCCAAGGGAACACCAGCCATCTGTCTTATGCATACTAACAGCTAAATACACTTTTTTAAGGGATTTCTTAACTTGTTCAGTACGAGATAATCCGGAGTACAGAAAATCAACTGGTGACAAGATGAGTAAAGCTGGAAAACTCATCATCACAGTGTAGGGCTTGTGCACAAAAAATAAATAAATAAAAAGAGTAATAATAACAATAATAATCTATTTATCTATCTATTGCCAGACGCCTCAATCCCGTTTGGGGTGGCCACAAACAAATCGCCTCCAAGTCGCCCTGTCCCCCGCCATTTCACTGCCCTGCTCCCAACTCACACCCCCCTCTCTCATATACCTCTCCACCCCATCCCTCCATCTCATCCTCGGCCTCCCCCTCCCTCTTCCCCCCTCCACCTCACTCACATACACTCTCTTCGTCAGTCTTTCACCCTCCATCCTCTCCACATGGCCAAACCACCTCAGTGTGTTCCTCATAACGCTTCCTATCACATCCACATCCACACCACAACGCTCCTTTATATCCTCATTCGTCAGCCTGTCTCTCCATGTGACTCCACAGGCTCCTCTTAAATAACTCATTTCCACTGCTCTCACTCTTGACTTGTGTCCTTCCAACAACGTCCAAGCTTCACTTCCGTACGTTAGAGTTGGTATCACAATACTGTCATGTAGTAACTTTTTCACTTCCATGCTCACTTCCCTGTTTCTTATCACTGCTTTCAAAGAACCAGCAACCTTTCTTCCCTGCTGTACTCTTTCAAGCACGTCACCCTCCAAACCTCCATCCTTACTCATCACACTACCCAAGTACTTAAACGTACTCACATTTTCCAATTCCTCACCATCCAACCTCGCTGTACATTCACTGCCTTCACCTCTCTCAAAGACCATCACTTTACTCTTCCCTACATTCACCTTTAGATTCCGTTTCTTACACACTCTCCCAAACTCATCCACCAAGCCTTGCAGCTCCCCTTCGTCTTCACTCAACAACACAGTATCATCTGCAAACAACAGTACAGGGAGTTTCCAAACACTATCCTCTCTCACCAGGGCCAGTCCAACATCCACGACAATAATAATAATAATAATAATAATAATAATAATTATAATAATAATAATAATAATAATAATAATAATAATAATAATAATAATAATAATAAAAAGTAGGAGCCTACAAAAATTATTTACAAAAAGTTTATTACAAGAAAGCCAAGAGCAATATCCGCTCATTTCAAGATGTATGGACACATTGCATTTAAAAGACTGGGTTATCGTCGGTTAAGAAAGCACACTATACCTTCTTCCTTAGTGATATATTATTGGTTATGGGTGATTAATATCCTTTTGTCTGTTATTATAGTGATGTTAGGATGATTTATGTAACACATACGAGGACAGTAAAGTGTAACAAACAAAATAAATCACTTGGGGAACGGTATTAGAGAGTTTCCTCAGCTGACGAGAATACGGGCCTTGAGATCATATGAATGCATGTTCATATATTATATCACGTCATATCCCGCAAAATTTGAACGGTACGAAAATTTGCCATGAAACACAAATGTTGCTGAGCACTGAGTTTCTTTGCTTAGTCTGAGCGCAACGTTGGCTGACTTACTCTAGTGTTGGCGCTGTATACTTTTATGATCTTATATCATGTAAAATGCGATGATAAATCATGGGTTCAAAAATCCCCACCGACGTAAAAATAATTTTATGTTGTAGGTTGCTTGATACTCATTATATTTTAAAAGAGAAAGACTGTAATTAAACCGATATTTGAAAATCTTTTATTCTTTGTAAGTCATTCTTAGCTGCTCCAAAAGACAAGGTATAGAGAATTTATCTGATTACCTGTCTTCCTCAAAATTTGCCTTCAGTGATTTTGCCATGTGCCTTTATTCTTAAAGAAAAGTATGTTATGATAGTGCATATTTATAAGAGCAATCTCGACCAATGAGACACAGTTACGGTACCTTGGCCAGCAGTGAGGCTAAATAATTTCGTAACAACTACACATTCTTCAGCAAACATTGGCCTGATACATCAAAACTGACCAGAGCTATTTTTTCTATTATGCTCTTGGTTAAAGCAACAACTTTTTGTTTGTTTGTCGTTCAGTCGGTTTGCACAAGGTACAAAAACTATATAATAATGAAGGCATGCACTATCTGCAACTTTAACACACTCACACACACACACACACACACACACACACACACACACACACTGCTTAGACATGGGGAAAGGTTGATTGCTATGATGTTTTTAATACCGTCAGATATAGAACTAGAGCAAAGTGACCCGAGGTCACAACACCCCACCCGCTTCGGCTGAGCTGGGGTCAAAGTCGCCTAGGGTGAAAAGAAATTGGGTTAAATGAAGGTTTATGACTTGGTACCAAAAGAAAATGCAGTTTCTGAGATTTAAAGCTTTAAATATTGATCGACCTTGAGTTTGTCTTTTCAAGGTCATTCAAGGTCATATCTTATCGTGCCAACAGAATCTCCATATATGACATCCTTCTAGTGATTAATAGTGACCACTTGCCTATCTCTCACCGTTTGGCTGATTTAAGCAGTCAAAATATGTGTGACCTTGACTTTGACCTTTCAAGGTCACTCAAGTAATGGAGCCAATAGAATCCCCATATATGATTTCTTATCAGTGATTAAGGGTAAGTAGGCTTCTATCTCTGACCATTTGTCTGTTTTCAGGTCTCAAAATCTGCGTGGCCTTGAGTTTGACCTTTCAAGATCGCCAAAGGTGAAATTTGATGGTGTCCATGGAATCTTCATATGTGACTTTCTGTTTGTGATTAAAGCAACTATGTGTCTATCTCTCACCGTTTGGCTGATTTCAGGCCTCAAAATATGGATGACCTTCAATTTGACCTCTCAAGGCGAAATTCAAGGCCCTTTGCCCTGAGGCATTTTCACCAAAATCGAATCACTTCCTCGGTGTGTCATACCTAACAAGTGTGCAAAGTTTGAAGATGATCGGCTTACTGGTTCAAGAGATAATCGATGCACAGACTCACAAATAAACATATAAATAAATGACAACGATCACATACACCTCTTCCGCAGTGAATTGAAGGCGGGGTGAATAATATGCAAAGGAGTTCTGTAACCTTCTGTGGGAGAATCATCTGTACAGTTCACGCACACACACACACACACACACACACACACACACACACACAGCTTTTCTCAGAATATCATCCTAATACTTCTTCCTTACCACTATTTTTTTTTTTCTTTGGTACTAGTAGGGTCGCTATTCCCTAAACTGGTTTTGGGCATGGGTCTGCGAAATAATGATGTATTTCCCTATGCCTTTTGTGCAGCATTACTGGATTGATATGAGGTATTTCGTTTCTTGTTTGCAGTCTTTTTATCACGTCAAATTATGAACTATACACAAAATGCAACAACAAAATATAATTCTTATATTCCAGGCCAAGCAGTACTCCGAATGCGTAATGCAGCCTGCGTTACAACGCCCTGTCTTTAGAGAATGCAAGACTGGGAACTACTTAGTCACTGCGTTGTTATTCATTAATGCGCAGCACAGCCCTCTTTCTTAAAAAAAAACAAAAAAAACAAAAAAAAAACTTATGCACACCACAACCATCTGCCAGCTCAGGAGGTAATGATATGGAATTCTGAAATGAGTCTCATAACCCTGAAGCTCTTTAGCATACTGCATTCTAATATGCTATTTTTGCAAACCATGTCAGCATAAGATATAAATAACATGGAACAGAATATAACCAGTAGCAATACAAAATAAACTGATAGATCTCGAGCATACTCCTTTTTTTCTCTTTTTAATGCAAGGAGGAGGGAGCCAAAGGCTAGGAGCCCGTAAACAGTTCCTTCCAAGAATAAAACAAAATACAAATGAGAGCCAAATTTAAGATCACTTCATTTCGAGGTGCCTGGACACACTGCGTTTGAAAGACTGATCATAGGAAGTACGAAATACAGACAGGAGACCGTTCCAGAGTTGACCTGTTGCATAAATGAAGAACTGAGAGTAACGGTTAACCTTTGCATTAGAGACTTGGACAGAAAAGGGATGACAGTTTGTTGCTTGATGGGTGCTACGGGCCCGCTGTAGATGTGGAGGGATGCAAGCAGACAGTTCAGAGGAGCAGTGACCATTGAAGTAGCGATAGAAGAGATAAAGATGCAACAGCGCGGCAAAAAGACAGGTTGAAAGAAGCCAGTACGAGAAGGAGAGTTAATGAGACGAAAAGCCTTTGACTCTACCTTATTGAGCAGAGCTGTATGTGGGGAGCCTTCCCACAAATGAGAGTTGTACTCTACAAAGGGGCGTCTATAACCTGTGTACGAGTATAAGGCCAACAACTGTGCAGGGGTAAAGAAGGTACGGAATCGGCTAAGTACACCTAATCTCTTGGAAGCAGATTTTATAAGACTCGACATAAAATTTCCATTTCTTCATCTTCAGTGTTGAGCTGTACCAACAGATTATCACATGAATATGATATTGGTCATGAAGAAGCAACGTGGAAGGATGCGGAACCATAGCCTTATCTTTTTCTACCATTGTGCTGCGTGAAATAAGCTGCAAAAGATAAAAAAAATTCTGGGCCAGTTTTAGGAGAAAGAACTACCGCCGATGGTTCCTTAATCCCACTGACAGGAGCGGAAAGAGGATTGGGAGACAAATGTTCCCTTTCTTTCTGACTGCCTACGGCAAGTGAGAGAGAACCTGATCCGTAAAGGCTATCAACAATATCCAGCGGTACTAAAGCAGTCATTAGAAGGGCATCGTTCAGGCTAGAAAAATAGAATTCTTGTGTAATAATAATAATAATAATAATAATAATAATAATAATAACTATAATTATAAACGGAGGACTGGGAACTCGATACCATGGCGTGCTGAAGGGTATTGTTCGGCCACCCACGTCATTAACATACATTGCGTGTATCCCGATAGTGCCCATTTGCCTCACTGATACCTTATTTATTATTATTAGAAGCAAATAATTTATGAGTGCACTAGAGCATGACATTCTTTTAATAAATTATTAACCTACATTCTCTGCTACGATCATAAACAACTCTACTTTTTTATGTAGAAAACGTTATCAAAGGAACTCTTACAGCCTATATGATGGGTCTCAGTTGCTTCTTTTAGCCAACTTAGCTGTTGAAGGATGTTTCAGTACTGGCTGAGCTAAATATATAATATGTTTATCAATAATTTAGTGTGTACAGCTTTAATAATACCGGAACTATGGATCAAAAACCGGATTTCCAGACATTCGATCTCTTTATAGATATAAAATTAACTACAGGTAGGAAGCTAAAGCAGTTTGCCTGGCGACAATGAAACGATTATATTTAGACTGAACTGTGTATTGCTTTATAGATGATAAATATTCGTACACTTAGAACTCTTACCTACATAATATGTATTTTTACTGTACGGTGCTGCGATTCGAAGCAGGGGAGTGTACCATACAACTCAATATGAAAAACGCCGTTCACAATCAGCTAGAAAAATCTGTTATACAAAAGCCCACAAGTGACTGGAACTTCACTCTTCCAGGAATATTGCAAGCACTTTCAACAAGCGTGACTTAAGGAAAGGATGGGTGCTTGAGAGGGACGTTTTCAAGTACTGGCACCCATATGACCAGGCAATGGAGTTGCTTTGTTATATAGTTATATTTTGAAAACCCCTTCCTATCCAGCGACAGGAGGATGGTGGACTGTTGAAGCAAAGTAACCTTGGCTTGCAGTCCACTGGGTTCACGTTCAAGCCAGCCTGCTGCTGCATTTGTTGCATTTACTGCTGTTCTTGCTGCTGCTATAATTTTCTTGAGATATAGGGCAGTGATCTAAGTGTCTTTGGAGATTTCGTAATAATTTTGTCTTAGCGATTTAAGTGTACATATTTTCACCGAAGCATCCTTTTGCATATACTGATGCAAACTATGTCCATATTCCAGCGACATAAAATGTAATAGGGTGTCAGGTTGCACTATGCCAAGTAAATCACAAATAAAGAGGCGCTACGAGTCACCTGTGCCACCTAGAATGAGGCGCTAGCAGAGGATGGAACTTAATTTCTTTGCATCTATTTATTTTTAATCAATTGCACGTGAGGAGCGACCTCGACAAAAAAAATCTCCAGGACTTTTTTCTCTAATTTATAACTACTCACACAACACAGTAGCGTTCCTAACACACTCTTCTTTAACCTCTCTGCCTTGTTCTTAGCCTGTTTTCCCTCCTTTTTTCTAATCACTCATCTCTCCTAATAAGTTTCTGACTCCCCGTTTGCTATACATATATGCCTGAACCACATTAAACTGTTTCTGATATATTTCTCCTAGTGAACCAACGTTCACACCAAAGTCTTCGCGGTTCCATTCAGTTGCCCATCTGTCCCTCCATGTAACTCCATAGGCACTATTGAAGTAATTTATTCCAACATTCATTCCTCTTCTGTTTTTCTTTCTACAATCACCGTCCAGGTTCGCTACAGTAATGTCAGTGTTGGAACTAGTTACGTTAAATACTTTCACTCATTACCTTATTCAAATCTCACGCTTACGTTCCTGTTTCTTATGATGGCTCTATATTTTCCTGCCACTTTCCTTCCTTGTTCAATTCATTCCTTCTAATTCATTCCTTCTAATTTATCCATCATTGTTAACAACTTTGTCTGTATAGCTGAACACACCCAAATTATTACGAGCGAGAGCGAAGTCCACGCAAGTTTCTGGTCAAGTAGTGACATTTTCTCACATATGAGCGGCCTGACCCGGCTCGGCCCAACCCGGCCTCGCCTGACCATAACTCTTCCGGAAAGTTTATATCTCAGCAACCACAGGGCCGATCACTGCGTGGTTTGCACCATATCATAGCTCAATTCTTTCAGATTTGTTTTTGACAGGGTTCATCACACCCAGGAGGTGTACGTGGCACATGACATGCGCCAAGTGCAGCATGTCCAAAATCTTAAAAAAGGGCAACACGCCACACAGTTTCTCGTAAAGGCATGAAACTTGGTAGGTAGACAACCACCAATGTACTCTAGGCATCCTCGTGGGGTAAGGCGACATTTCAATCCTTTCGAGTTTCTGTGGCCTCGCTCGTACTTCACCGACAAAGGCGTTTTACTGGTCTATATGTGTACCAATTTGCCTTGACTCAAAATTTTCCTCCATGCCGTCTCAAATATCGTCTCTATTTCTGCTTGCTTTATCCTTTACATTTCACCTCTCGCTGGCATTACCAAATTCCTCTCCCAGGCTGTGATTTGCCATTCCCATCTATTAAAAGTGTTTTATCCGCAAACAGAAGGGCAGACGGATTCTACACATTATCATCTGTCCTAAGAATAAATTCCGTAATGAGTGATCTTGCTATAACCATAATGAATAACCTCGATGACTGTCCATAGCCTTGGTTCTTCATCACAGCATTAACGATTTCACTATGTTGCCATCTTTTAATTTTTATTTATTACCTTTTTTCATTTTTTTCCTAACATAGGACGACTAACGCACCCTCTTTCCAGTTCTTACACATCTTCTCTTTATTTTTATTATTCTGTGCAGACTTTACGCACATTGTTTACAGAACTTTCAATCCTCCGCATAGAATGCAATTTTTCACTCGTTCATTTTTGTGTGTGTGGGGGGGGGGGAGGATTTGTTTTACTTTTTGTTCACTCTTCCCGTTCAAGACTTTAATCGCTTCCTTCAAGAACATTTAAATGCTGAGACCTAAAATATAACACGAAAGAATCAGAAAGAGTGAAACTAGAGTAAGCAGGCAAAGTCTAAGGCACCATCCATCCCTACTGCCATACAGACAGAATATTGTATCTGTCTATTGCCAGACACCATAATCCCGTAAGGGGTGGCCATTTGACTTTGAGTTATTTAATATACGAGGAAGGGCACCAACCTTCCACCAACCCACTTGCTGACACGTAGGGAGCAGGTATGGTTTAGTTATATGGTTACCACCCAGCGTTGTAAATGGTTTCTTGGCTTACAGGAAACCATTTGACTTGTTACTCAATGTAAAGCCACCTGTAAAGGAAAGAAAAGCAACAAGAAGTGACAGGAAAGATGGGAGAAATAGGAAGAGAGGAGGGCAAGGACAGAAAATGAATGATACAGGCTAAGGTAGAAGTAGGCAGCACTACATCAAGTGAGTGGATGATGGTCGCCACCACCTACCACTAGAATTAAACTGTATAAATGGCACATGGACGCTGGGTAAAATTGTATCCACATTTCGACTACACACATGGTCGCACGACTGGAATCTACATCCACTTCCACTGGGCCTTGATTTGCCTCGGTGAAATTAATTAGCAGTCTTCATGTCACACAGAGACTCAGAGCATATCTCATGTTCCTCTAACATCAGCAACAACCTTGGCTACCTCCCTGGCTCCTTATCTACTCTCTTCTGATGTTCCGTAGCGACTTCTCTCTCTCTCTCTCTCTCTCTCTCTCTCTCTCTCTGTATCAGTTCTTTAATTTCCATACGTTACCTGATTGATCCACGGCTCCCCCTCGTTCCACTCATTAACTTGCATGCCTCATATACACCTTCCTAGGTTTCTGCTCTGCTCTAGCACATCTTGCAATTTTTATTCATATACCGATATATTCTTGTGTATCAACTTAAGCTAGAAGAATGGGTTTTGTGATACCCATGTGTTCTCGTGTATCAGCTAATGCTAGAAAACGTTTTGTGATACACAATCGTATAGCCTACACAAATGCAGCAGCGCATTCCCATATTCATTCATTCTTGACATTAGTTACCTATCACCTCTTCCTCCATTTAATAATATTTTAGAGCCAGATTACCCAACACACTCTTTTCAGTAAGGCTTATTTTGTCTGAATAAAACGTAGCTATGAGTGCTTTCTCTTCCCTGTTCGTTCCAAAATAATAAGCCGGAAAGTCGTGCTCTTCCAAGGCTATACCACTGTCAGTGCGCGGCGCTGTGCAGCAATCGCCCATTAAGGTCATGACCAAAACCTCGATTGTAGGAAGGTAACCACGATGATAAGGGCTTCCTAGATATATTCACAGCTCAGATAAAATAGTGTTTAGCGTTTTCATCAATAAATGTTACATCGGTAGCCGTCGTAGTATTAGCCTGCTTGTTTGCCCAATAATTTTCCCACAAAGGAGATCAGATACATTATGGCAGCAAGATGCAGGCTCAGACAACATGCCGATGTTGGCCACACAATAATCTATTTTGCACTGACTATCATCGTATACCTGTGCCTTGATCCCCAGGCGTCCATAGTCACTCCTGGTTGAACGAAACATAAGGCCCTTAAAGCAATCATTCCTTGCATTATTCTTGATTTTCCAAGTGATCAATCTTACATGCAACAAAAACACCAGTGCAACAGCGCCCACAATATTCCGAGACCCTTGTCAGGCAACACAGCTCCCCACGAAAATTTACCTCCAGCACACCCACCGTGAAGGGAGCTTAGTTGTTTTAGTCCTTGATCAGGGCAGCCATCAGCGGGTCACGAAGATGCACTGATAAGCTGTCCAGCAATGCACATCCAAGCAATATGTGCAGTTACAGTCAACAGTTCCTTTACACTGTTTCGAAGCAGTGACTACCAGCTGAGATTTTTCTAACCTTCTAAACAACATCCAAGTGGGTTAGAATCTTGCTTCATAAGTACATTAAGTAGACGTGTAAAGGAATACTCGTATACTAATTGGGATTGTACAGCTCATTTAGCTGAACATTACTGGTGTGTGTATATTAGAGAGAGAGAGAGAGAGAGAGAGAGAGAGAGAGAGAGAGAGAGAGAGAGACATAGATAGATAGATATAGATATAGATATATATACTGTGTAGAGAGAGAGAGAGAGAGAGAGAGAGAGAGAGAGATGCATAGATAGATAGATGTAGATATAGATATATATACTGTGGAGAGAGGGAGAGAGAGAGAGAGAGAGAGATACAGTGTGTGTGTACTGTACATATATATATATATATATATATATATATATATATAGAGAGAGAGAGAGAGAGAGAGAGAGAGAGAGAGAGAGAGAGAGAGAGAGAGATAGATATAGTGTTCTATATATATATATATATATATATATATATATATATATATATATCTATCTATCTATATATAGATATATATATATATATATATATATATATATATATATATATATATATATATAGATAGATAGATAGATAGATAGAGTAGATATAGATAGATAGATAGATAGATAGATAGTATATATATATATACACAGTATATCTATATCTATTTATCTATCTATCTATCTATCTATCTATATATATATTCCTCAGAAGGGCTTATGTAAATGTAATAGTAAATATTTTTTACAACATCGAAAAGGAAACACATGGATTTATTTATTGTATGCTTCCTGTCCCTTATTGATAGTGGGAAAAACTATTTCCAAATTTTAAAAGAAATTTATTAACAGCATGTCTGTTCTGGAGGAGGGTGGCATGTCTGAGCTCTACCTAGAGGACAGCGCTAAAGTAAACTATTAAACTGGACGGACGAGAGAGGTCGGCACTTCAATGAGACGCCAATTTCAATTCTATCGTAAATTTTTGCAGCACTTTTAATTAATGGCTGCGCTTACAGATTTTACGGCTGGCTGCACAGGCTTCTCACTGAGGAAATGTGCAGTACAGGGCGCCGACACTGGGCTGTCAGCTGTCACTTCTTTACTTGAGCGATAAGGGTGGATGGATTATGGGTGTCAGCTTCTGGAACACATTAGCGCCTGATAAGAGCACGAGGGATGGGGAGCCTGGGCACTGTGTGTCAGTTTTTGTATAGAGGGGGGAAAGCTCTGGCCTAGCGCCTCAGAGAGCACAAACGAAAATGAATGAAAGGAAAGAGCTTGGAATCATTATCGGGTCATTATCATATTCAACGCCTCAACGACCAAGAACAAATACTGGATTTAATATTAAAATAGGCAAGAAAAGGAAATGAAAAAGAGCCTGCATTCCTCAGGTTTTACACTCACTGTGCCTTGTGGTTAACGTACATTAATGCCTCTGGTGCGGCTGATGGGCGTAAATCTATGATTACTAAAATATAACTTGTTTACCTACTGGAAGTCTTATTTCATATATCATGCTACATAGAAAAGCACTAAAAACACAAACAGTATAATTTTTTAAATCCTGCATTATGTGCTTATCGTTCCATCAAGACCGTAGGGGTCCGGAAATAAACTGCTTAATACGAGCGTTTAAGACAGTAATGACCAGTCGCGACCTCTGCGTGGCATTATGTAGGGAATGTATGCCAACCTACCCTTAGATTTAAACTCTTATGAGATCATATTCGACAAAATACATTTAACATAGCTGGACTTTGTGTGGTGAAAAATGAAAAGATCAAATATCAGAGAAAAAAAAAAAAAAAAAAAAAGGAAAAACTTCATATGCGTTTATACCATAACATTTAGGTATGGCGCATGTCCAAGGCAGAAAATGAATACGTGACTTGTTTGCTACCCTTGTGCTTTCGACATAGAAGTGTTGTTTAGGTTGGTGGCAATAACAATTATGTAAATACTGTAATTTGTAAAACATTGCTTTGCTGTCTTCATTACCATCTTCAAGCTTTCCATCTTGATACTGGGCGAAGAGATCCAGACCGTAGGTCTGTTTAAGATAGTCTTACAAGAGCTTTAAAGAAGTCTTACTGAGGGGGTTATTGGAAAATGACTCAAACTCCTTCAGTTCGTGAGTCTTCCTGAAGATGAATAGAATAGCCTGGCCATAACAAGAACCAAATGAAAACTGTTTGTTTTTTTGTTAAGATGTTAAAGGAGGGATCTAATATAGCCTACAGTTCCCACATCCCTTATGTTAGGTGAAAGGTGCTATGCAGTCGGGATCTAAAACTGTGTCAAAGGCCAGTATCCATGTCGGGCAAGGAGGCTCCATAGCACCTCCTTCTTAACGATATATTTTTGGATATGGCTGGTTAATATCCATTTCTACGTTATTTATGCAGGGTATGACGATATTGGAAGGATTTATAAAATACATTTCGTATATTCTATATTTCATTCTTGCTACTACAGGACATTCCATTTAAAAGATTGCTGTATGATCGGAGGGTTTCAAGTACGCTATGTCTGTACTCTCCAGCGGAAAAAAAAAAAAGTACATGTAATGGTTCAGGGCATTCCATTTCACAATGCATTATTTTAAGGTGATTTTCAGTGTTTTAGAAAGACGATGAGTAATTTACATATGGAGATCTGGGAGAGATTCTTAAATATATTTACGATTGATTCCTTGCCAACCCGTAGATTTTTTTTGCGGGAAGAGCTGGAAGCAAAAGAATTCTCTCTCTCTCTCTCTCTCTCTCTCTCTCTCTCTCTCTCTCTCTCTCTCTCTCTCTCTCTCTCTCTCTCTCTCTCTCTCTCTCTCTCTCTCTCTCTCTCTCTCTCTCTCTCTCTCTCTCAATCCTTCCAAAAAATAATCTAAGTTATTGCAGGGAGTCGACCATAATTATGTTGAGAACTTCATCCTTGATCAATTAGCCTGGCATCACTATCTTGTTATTATCAAAAAGTTATTACTCTTGGCAGGAATAATTAAAAGGATGTCCGTTGATGCCATGGCTCTCCTCTCCTCCCTGAACAGAATGAAAATAATCTTATATGTTGTGCACGTCTCTTAATTTTTCACCACCATCATCGCCATTAGAAGACAGACAGACAGACAGACAGACAGTCACACACACACACACACACACACACACACACACACACACACACACACACACACACACACACACACACACACACACACACACACACACACACACACACACACAGAAATTCCATTTGTGAGAGTAGCCACCGCTCTTTCATCATCTCCCAGTATCCGTGGTCCAAACTGGGAACATCGACAGACTGGCGATACTCCTTCTTATTCAGCGGGAGCACATAACGCAGTACATGGTGCTGAGAGTTACAAGGAACTTTTCGTCACCAAGGCCGACTCCCATGGCAGGCAGACTCAGCATGTTAGCCCATCAGAAACACATGCCCTACCCCTAGACATCAAAATAAACCTCCTTCATAACGCTCTCCATCCTATACATTACATGCATCAAATGGTTGATAGGTTAACATTAGAACCTCAGATCTTTCCGCGCAGAGGACGCCATATTTTTATTAAGTCATCAATTAATTTCATGAAATAAGCAGCCTCTGCACCTGTCTCCACAGAGTAATCTGCACAAACAGTCCTATTCAGACTGTGTTAGGCCGCCAGTCCTGGGGCCAGGTAACATACTATACGACTCATGTCCGTGGATTTCATTTTTCCTTTTTGCTTTCAGCTCCTGCTTTCATACTTAGCTGTTGTTGCTTAGTATCCGCGGTTGGTCTGGCCGAGCAGAGCAATCAACCACAAGTAAGTAACCGCCCTTCAAGTGCCAACCCGTGCACTGAACCAACATTCTCTTGTAAGGCGGGGTTCGTGGATGGATGCCGCAATTGTTTCTCCACCCAGTTAAGAGGCAGGCAATATGGACTCCATGTCACCCTGTTATTTACTATATATGGTTAACAATCAGTGTTGTATATTATTCTTTGGTTACAAGAAACCATCAGGATTATCATTCAGTGCACAGCCAGCCACCAGAAGGGGAAAGAAGAGTAATAAAAATGACAGGAAGGATGGGAGAAAAAGGAAGAGACTTCAACAAACACAGGAAATGAATGATAAAGGCGAAGGGAGAAGTAGACAGCACTACATCAAGTTAGTGGATAATGGTTGTCATCACCTGGCACCATTCACAATGAGTAATTCTACCGTGTCACTGTGGTGATGAGACCGATGTTGATAGTGACTTCAAGAGATCAGGCCAGACCTCCACTTGGTAACTGATGGCCATATAATCGTATAACCTGGTCTCCCACCTCAGGAATTTAATCTCAGTCAGGTCGTCTGTTGTCTCCAAATGTAGTAAAAGAGCCAGACCAATTGCTAAATGGAAAGGGTGCACTTTTGCTCCCTATCCTAGTAGTCTTTCATATGGCCAGCAATGAAGTAATTATTAGACACATTACAACAACAGGATGAAGAATCGCTCAATGTCTTTTAAATTCTGGGGGTACTTTTGCACAACTGACTTACCTTACAATATCCACTCTTGGAAAAGCTTGATGATGTCGCAAACAAAAAATCTGTACACAACTTCCTTGTTTGTAGGGGCCGTATGTCCACTGTCTGTAATGTTAGGCAATTATACCCCTTTAACGACTGGTAACGTGCACGACGAGATCAGTATCAGTCAGGATGAAGCAGCTAGTGACTAAATTATATAATCCCGTGTGCATAAGGTTGGTAAGCGTGAGAGGTGGGCACGGCACAGACAAGGGGCTGAGATAGGGAGAGTGAGAGACGTGGGAATATTTTGCATTTTCCATTCTCTACGATTTTTCACTCCCGCAAATAAGACGGGTTTTTACAGAGAAAGTAAGATACATTAGATAATCCCGCACTGGTTTGCCTCTCACTCAGTATGAAGCGGGTTAGTGATGAAAATAAATAATCCTGCGTGCATAAAGTTGAAAGAGTAAAAGGTGGGCACGGCACAGACCAAGGATATTATAGATTCACGAGATGCCTTATAGTTATTTTTACGGAAAGAATTATGGACATGGGAAAATGTTGTATGGTTCTTGGGTCTTTTTTTTCTTTTTTTCTCGAGGATAGAAAACGACGTGGGAAGATTAAGTATTCTTCTTGCTTACAGTCATTTCACTTTCATAGCTCTGATTTTCGAAGGAACAGTAGGAGACACTAAAAAATGTTGCACATTCCGGTCTTACGATTATTCAATTTTCGTGCCGCTTATTTTATTTATTTATTTATTTTTTTTTTACATGGATATAATGAGACATGAGAAGATTCGGCCTTTCCTTCCTTTTCCCTCAGGATGAAGCGATTAGGGACTACATTATATAAGCCTGCGTGCAAGAGGTTGCGAAGCGTGAGGTGGTGGACATGGAACAGACAGGGGCTGAGAAACAAGAAAAAACTTGCGATTATTTCACTCGGACGCCTAAGACTTTTTTTTTTTTTTCTTTTTTAAGTGTGGAAAAGACATAAGTGAAAATTAGCACTTTCATATCTTACGATTATTTCACTCTCGTAACTAAGAGTGAGTTTTGCAGGGAGATTAAAATTAGAAAAAAAAAAATAAGGACATGTTTTAAAATGGATGAGCAAGAGACCGTTCTTTCTTGGAATTATTTCACACTGGTAACTGAAAGTGGTTTTTGTAGGATAAGAGAAATGGGAAGATTTTGCACTCTCTTTTCCTTGTCTTTCCTTAACCTTTTCGGCATTAGAACATACTTTTTTATCTTATTTATGTATATACAGTATTTATTTATTTATTTATTTTTATTTTTTTGGCTAAGCTCCGGCGATATCATTCTCCATAAGAGAGATCCTACACAGAAAACCTCTATTTAGTTGAATCATGTCGTCTGATGGTTGCAAGAATGAAATTTAAAAAGGCATCATGGTACTCAAGGGATTAAAAACGAACCCTAAGTGCTTAAGAAAAATAAGAGCACGTTTGTTTGTCATATAATGTCTAGCTTGCCGGAGTGTAATGAGTATGATGATGATGATGATGATGATGAACGCCTATATGGATGTGAAAAGTCAAAGAATGCGGTACTGCATTTCATTAGCTCATGAAGATGTCGATGCTTCACCAGAGGGTTTGGTGTGCCTGTTGAGTAGTAAAACAATGCGACTGGGGCCAAAATATTTTGCTTGAATGAGCGGCGGAATAGAATATAGTACTAGGTATAGGATTACTGAAACATGGCATTTGAATTCAAGGCTCTTCGTCCCGTACTTGGAAATGTAAGACACACTTAGATTGCCCTGCTTTCTGCCAGAGAGCTTCAGAGCACTAACTAAGGAAACCATGGTAGCACAGGAAACGTTATGGAGGCGAGATATTAAGCTCGGCTTGAAATCAGTTTATTTACAGGCAATGATATTAATATGACGATCAGGGACGTTCAGAGAACTAAGTTAGAGGAGGTGTTACACACACAGTCTGGGCAATGGGGTCGCTTAAAATGCATGGAGTTAAATGGGAAGGTGCTCGGACACTCTCAGCATCCTGCGCCCCCGTCTCCCCCTCCCCTCCTTTCCATCCACAGACGCGTTTGATGATACTGTCGTAATGCTTGCCAACAAATCATTATCGTCAGGAATCCTCATACCATATTGTTTAAGGAACTGAGTTTGTTAGTGTAATATAATACTATTATTTATTCCAGGAAAATCATCATTGACATTTTGTGCCGAATGTCAGAATAAAACCACCGTTTGTCCTTATTATGGAAGTAAACTGAAAACTTTCTTCCTCCAGTTCTGCAAGTGAGAGGTGGCATAGTATAGATGAAATCGGAAATACCCATGATATTGTTTGAGAACCTACGTAAACAGTTTCACAGGGGATTTATGCCTGCCTAGCCTAAATATCTGAAAACTCCCAGCTTATACCATATGAGGAGAATTAGCCTTAATATTTCATTTAAAAAGTCACAGACAAAAAAAAAAAAAAAATGTCATTTCATTTACAGATTAAAAACTTCAAAGATTATATAAATTTACGGAACCTTAAATTTAAAATACAATTCACCCAATTTGCTGCCCATGGTGACAAAGTTCAATCGAATGCTGCAACCATAATATTAAACAAATTGAACAAAATATCATGATTCCCATAAAGAGGAATAACCAACCATATTTTTCATCCGTAGAGCATATGTATTTACAGAACGCACAATACCACGTTGAGTACACCGCTTCCCGTCCGATCAGCGAAGTTAAGCAATGTTGGGTCTGGTTAGTACTTGGATGGGTGATCGCCTGGGAACACCAGATGCTGTTGGCATCCCTACGTGTCAAGTGGGGTTGGTGGAGGATTGGTGCCCCTCCCTGTAAAACAATTAACTCTAAGCCCTTGGCCACCCCGTCTGGGATACATGGCGTCTGGCAATGAATGAATGAAAAACAATATTTTGTTTTATGATCATAAAGTATATTCAAACACTTTATTCATAAGGTGTTTCAATTATTAAGTGTGCCATATTACTTATCTGCAAGATAAAAAATAAAATTATGTATCAGTTCAGCTGTATCGTTGGTATCAACTTGATCTAGGCCACGTGTGATTCCTCGCTGCTCTCCGTGGCGACCTTGACCCACATTAAAATAAGAACAAAATCTCGCCTCCTCACGGCTCACCCTCCTTTAATAGCAACAACCTTTCAAGCTTCGTGGACAAATCGTGACACTTCATCCTTTAGAATTTATTTTACATATTACACCTTAGCATTCTCTTTTATGTTATTTAAACCTTTTGGATGTCGACATAGCTTACATCAGTAACATAAAAGAGGACGTTAAGATGCACTGGACAGAATTAATCGCTAAAGAAGAGGCCTCTCCAAAGTTCCTTAGAACACTACTCCAACGCAGGCATATTAGGCTTTACTGTTTAAATAATGCTGTTTGGAGACGTAAGACTGATCAGTGTCCTCTGGTGTCTGGAGTGGCGTATCCCTCGGCCTCTGTGCTCCCGATGTGGACATAAAGGATGGTTACTGATGGTGCCGACTGGACCATACAACCGACACGCATATATTTTTCACGTCACTTTTACTGTGACATTATTATTATTATTATTATTATTATTATTATTATTATTATTATTATTATTTATACGGTTCTGGAAAATTAAAGTTATTAGATATTTTTTTAAATTCTGAGAAGTTATTTTCTATTGCACTTATGAACACAGTGAAAAAATACATTTAGGATGTTTCCATCACATCACATTTTAATACAAAATTTAAAAGAAATTTAATCAAAATATAGTAAATTATAAATTTCATTCGCTCTATATATAGAGTATTGTTCAAACTTCACTGAAAATGAAAATATTCAATCAATGTAATTTTATAAGCATATACATAAAGGAAACAACACCATATAGTACAAGATTCACACATAACTTCTCTAGTCTTTGTAACTTCTTTTTTTTTTTTTTTGCATCAAAACTTCCTTTGGTGGCCTGTCATTTGTACACTTTTTCTGGTGCATCGCTATGAATCGTCCACCTGTAGTCCACCATTAAACTAACATCCCAGCATCCTGGAACCTTCTTTCCATGTCCTTGATATCCTCACGCTGTTCATCACTGACCACAACAAGATTTTCGGTGATAAATTCCAAATGCAAATCCAAAAAGTGAACTTTGAGACTTATGTTGTAACTCAACTCCACAAATTTCTCACAGCATCTTTGCAATTTGGATCCTGATTGTTACCTAAAAACTTAGAAAATACTTCTTCAAATAATACTCCAGCTTCTCGTTCATCGCACCATCAAATTCTACATCAGAAATCAGTCTTCTAATATCAGGTCCAGTTAATACTCGTATGCCCTCTTTCAATTTAGCTTCAGACAAACCAGGAAACTTTGGGCACAGATACATAAAACAGGCTCCATCTTTTGGCAGGGCTTTGAGAAATTGCTTCATTAATCCAAGCTTAATATGAAGCAGTGGTAGATGCACTTTATCTGGATTCACCAAGCTAAGTCTGATGATGTCTTTGGCACCAAGCTCTAGATCTTTTGTATTTGACCATCTCTTCTGAACTCAATGTAAATCCTTGGCTCTGCTGTCCCACTTACAGAGAAGACATGGGAATTGTGTATACCCTGACTGCTGACCCAGTAAGATACACAGAAGTTTCATGTCCTCGCACATGAACCAGCGGTGTTCATTGTAGTTGATTTTTTCGAGATTAGCCAAATTCTAGCACTTTTCTTTTAAATACACAAAATGAGCAACAGGTATTGATTCATACTTAAGTACAATTATGAAGAAGTGCCCCTTTCAGGCGCCTTTTAGATGAATCTATAAATAGTTTCCATTCTTCTGCATTATAAATTCTGGCAAGTTTATTGTACTAGGCCACTTACGTCAGTGCAATAAACATACTCAATCTCCTAACTCATACCATCCATCAATCAGATGATCTACATGGTGAAACTCATGCAGTAGCTCAGGATATTTCCAAAGCTTTCGACAGAGTGTGGCACCGTTCCCTGTTGTCCAAACTCCCTTGCTATGGATTAAACTCTTTTGTTCCTTTGATTTCCTCATATCTCAGCAATAGAAAAATAAGAATAAAAGTAGATGATGTATATTCCACTTTCCACTCAACGCCGGCGTGCCACAGGGATCAGTTCTGGCACCAACCCTGTTCCTCGTTCATATTAATGATCTCTTATCTGTCACCCACAATCCTATCCATTCATATGCAGATGACTCAACACATCATAGTTCATTCACACTCAGACATTCATTGCAAAGGCCGATATCTCTAACTTTCACCTCAGTACAGCCATCTCTTTAAACCAAGACTTATCCACGATCAGTGAATGGGGACAAAACAACCTTGTCTCATTTAATGCTAGTAAAACTAAATATATACAATTTACTAATAGGCAGGTATTGCCAGAATCGTATGTTACCTTCAGTGCTACAAATATTCCCATTTCCAAAAGTAATGAAATTCTCGGCGTCTCGCTGGACCTCTCATGTCAGATCACTTGCTAAAACCGCCTCAAAGAAACTTGGATTATTGTACAGAGTCCGTAACTTCTTCACTGACGAGCAGTTAGTTATCATTTATAAGAGTCATGTGCTCTCTCAGCTTGAATACTGCTCACCCTTGTGGAGCGGATGTGGAGAGGTTGCACTAAAACAAATAGACAAAATTCAGAACAAGGCTGTTAGAATTATTAATAACCCTGCTATTACTAATAAACTACCTCTCTTACAAGTAAGAAGGAATGTTGCCTCCCTTGCGTTATTTTACAGATATTTCTACAGCAAATGCTCAGTCGAAGTTGCGTCCATGGTGCCACCTCTCCATGCCTTCCCTCGTGCTACACGGGCAGCCGGCAGCGCTCATGACTGGAATGTCACTCAGCCATACTGCAGAACTTTTGCCTATCAGAATCCTTTCATTCCCCGAACTGCATCTCTCTGGAACTCACTTCCCCAGAGTTGTTTCCCTCCAGACTTCAACCTACTGCTGTTCAAGTCTAACTGTTACAGATATTTTATGAACAGCGGACATCAGTAATCTGGTGCATGGATTTTTTTTTTTTTTTATTCATTTGTTTTTCCTTCCTCTGTTCTGTTATTAAAAAAAAAAAAAAAAATCCATCTTGCTTGTAATATGATGCAAACTCATTTTCTTTATTTCGGTACGAAGAGAAAGTTATGTCTTTATATAATAAGCTTTTATCTCTTAATCTGGACCCCAAGTTCATCCTGAGGGGTTGGCGTGGCTCATTGCTTGAATACGTTGGGACAAATTCTTCATCATCTACTGCAGCACTTTCTTCTTCTGAGTGAGTTTCTTCATAATCAAGACTATCAAAGTGAAGCAGTGATTGGTAGATCAGGTCCATGTGGTACAGGTCTTATTGCTGATGGATAATTTGGATAAACAGTTTCTTTCTAATTCTCCTCGTTGTATCGTTGACTATTACAGGAACATAAATAACAATCGTTACCATGATATTTAGGTTCCCTCCATATCATGGGAATACCAAAATCAAGAGCCTTAGTTTTACATTTTGCTCATTGTCTTAATTCTTTAACACGAACAGAGCACACACTGTGAGGGGGCCCACTTTTTGTCTTAGTCACCAAGTTTTATTCCAAACTAGGCGTAATAAGCTTTTTTTTTAACAAAAGCCGTTATGTTCTGTCTCTGCCTTTTCACCACAAATTGTCCACAAATGTAATAAAGATGATCCGGACTTCTCACACCTTCTAGATACCATAATATGATTGTTAACGGTAAAACAAAATTTTAATTTAACTAAAAGAAAAAAAAAATCAATAAATATCACTACTTTTCAATAAAACAACACTATTTTAAATATCACTGTGATAAAAAAAAAAAAACACTCCATTGAAAATAACTGACAAGTGCACTATCCAACTGAGTCACAATGAGATGTTTTCCGTACTCCAATTATAGTATGACTCATCGCTGTGTTGTGTTCCAGCTCTATTCTGGCTTATTATCAAATACAATAACTGTTGTCTTAAACATGGATTTTAATATTAGAAAATACGAAGTTCAAACGTATTATCATTGTAACAAAATATCCATATGTAAATAATTATACAGTGCAAAATTATAAAAAACTATAAATGAAAACTAAAAGAATGTTTCGTGAAGAAATGTTAGGTGATGGAGAAAAATGGTTTTAATTTTTGAATTCAGCATTTAAAAATATATAAAAATCACATGGAATAATAGAAACATTTCTTTCAATGCATAATTATATTATTATTATTACGGAAGTAATGCGACTATAAGTGGCTGGGGAATGGCTGGGAGAAGGAGGGAGGTGAGAAGACAGGAAGAAATCAGTAGGATAGAAGATGTGGAAGCAATGAAGAAAGTCAAACTGGGGAAAGCCCCAGGAATTGATTGAGTGTGTGGTGAAATGCTGAAGCATGGGGAAGAGATAGTAGTAAAATGGATGTGGAAGATATGCAGATTGGCCTGAAAGGAAGGTACAGGTAGAGTCCCGGAGGATTGGAAGTCAGGTATAATTATTCCTTTGTACAAAGGAAAAGGGGGAAAATGAAGTGTGTGGTAATCACAGGGGCATTTGTCTTCTTAGTGTAATAGGAAAAGTGTATGGTAGGATGCTTATTAACAGAATTAGAGAAATAACAGAGGATTTAGTTGGAGAAGAACAGCGAGGCTTTAGGAGGGGAAGAGGTTGTGTAGATCAGATATCATTCTTAGATCTGTAGTGGAAAAGTTTCTAGAGAAGGGAAAGAAGTCGTATGCTACCTTCATGGATTTCGAGAAAGCATATGACAGGGTGGATAGACAAGGATTGTGGAAAGTACTAAGAAGATGTGGAGTAGATGGGAATTTGTTGAATGCTGTGATGGGTATGTATGATAGGGTAAGGCTGCAGAGCGTGTTGATGGTGAACTGAGCGAGTTTTTCTCTTTGAAAGTTGGGTTGAAACAGGGGTGTGTCATGCCTCCATGGTTGTTCAATCTGTACATGGATGGGGTAATAAAGGAGGTACAAGGTAGGGTAGTGGATGTTGGAGTGACCCTAGTGAGAGAGGGTAGTGTTTGGAAACTCCCTGTACCGTTGTTTGCAGATGATACTGTGTTGTTGAGTGAAGACGAAGGGGAGCTGCAAGGCTTGGTGTATGAGTTTGGGAGAGTGTTTAAGAAACGAAATCTAAAGGTGAATGTAGGGAAGAGTAAAGTGATGGTCTTTGTGAGACGTGAAGTCAGTGAATGCACAGTGAAGTTGGATGGTGAGAAAATGGAAAATGTGAGTACGTTTAAGTACTTGGGTAGTGTGATGAGTAAGGATGGAAGTTTGGAGGGTGAAGTGCTTGAAAGGGTACAACAAGGAAGAAAGGTTGCTGGTTCCTTGAAAGCAGTGATAAGAAACAGGGAAGTGAGCATGGAAGTGAAAAAGTTACTACATGACAGTATTGTAATACCAACTCTAACGTATGGAAGTGAAGCTTGGACGTTGTTGGAAGGACACAAGTCAAGAGTGAGAGCAGCGGAAATGAGTTATTTAAGAGGAGCCTGTGGAGTCACATGGAGAGACAGGCTGACGAATGAGGATATAAAGGAGCGTTTTGGTGTGGATGTGGATGTGATAGGAAGCGTTAGGAGGAACACACTGAGGTTATTTGGCCATGTGGAGGGGATGGAGGGTGAGAGACTGACGAGGAGAGTGTATGTGAGTGAAGTGGAGGGGGGGAGAGTGAGGGGGAGGCCGAGGATGAGATGGAGGGATGGAGTGGAGAGGTATATGAGAGAGGGGTATGTGAGTTGGGAACAGGGCAGTGAAATGGCGGGGGACAGGACGACGTGGACGCGATTTGTTTGTGGCCGTCCCGTACGGGATTAAGGCGTCTGGCAATAGATAAATAGATAGACAGATTATTATTATTATTATTATTATTATTATTATTATCATCATCATCATCATCATCATTGTTATTATTATCTTTAGCATTATTTTTCTAAATTTGTTTACATGTACTCCTCATAAGAGTATGCATTTTATCACATTACTTCGGTTATTATGTACTAAAAAGATTCCAGTCATTATTCTGCGTCAGTTCTTCAGCTGACGTTAAGTTCAGTGTTGCTAGAGTATCGCCAACATCATGAGGTCGGCCAGGTTTTATTCATGTTTCTGACAGTCCTATTATTAAAGCTTAGAGAATGATGTTGTAAGCAAGACCCTAGTTTCTAGCAGCCATTTATGGGACACTGAGTATGAGACATGATTGGCCTGCAATGTGTATTCAGCAGGAGGGAGTTACACCGCTACTCTCAGTCCTTCATGCATACAACAGGTCATCTATGGAACTGTCATTCTGTATTTGTAGTTCCTACTTCCTATAACCTCCAGTCTTTTAGACGCAGTGCGTCCAGGGATCTCGAGATGAACTGATCTTCAATTTGATTATTTTATTTTGGTTTTACTTTTTCTTCGAGGGAATAATCTTGCTGGCTTCTGGTATTTGGCATTCCTCGCAAAAAAAAAAAAAAAAAAAAAAAAACTAAATATGCATTGCTCTCCACATGGGTTTCACAGATGACTGTTGGAAGATGTGGGGTTTGCCTACCCTTTCATTCTATAAGTTTTAGCCTTTTGAAAATGCCGATGCTATTGTTTTTTAATTACCACAACCAGGCGATTTCTGTTCAACTTGTGAAGGATCTCTAGTAATTAAGGGGTTAATGAAAGTTATATCTAACGCCTTTAGTTTAAAAAGTCTATCGTGAAGTGAACAAATTGTCTGGAAATAACAAAATCCAAAAAAGCATAATTGAACTTAACGGGTAATAATGCACTGCCGTGACTCTGAGCTGCATGTGGCTTTGGAGATTTCGGAACACCAAATCCCTGGACATGGGTTGTGCACAGCACACTTCAGTTTCCTTTTGTATGTTATTGTGGTGATATAATGAGAAACAAATAACACATATCAAAATGGTTATGTTGTACATTACTATGTAAATATATCACTGAAGAAGAGGTGGTCAAGTGAACGCAGCCAAAGTGTTTGATTAGATGGAGAAATTGTAGGTGTATCGTAAATTAATGGCTTCTCCTCTGTCATCAGTGGAGTGTAACGTTGGCCACTGCTTAGTAAAATGGTGCGTCGTCGAGTAGAGTGAATAGGAAGGTCTCTCTCTTTCCCTTCTTCTACCTTTGTGTATCGTAAGTGAGGAGAGTTACAGAGCACTCTTGGGTTATGGAGTTTATTGTACACAGTTATACCGAAACGTGACTGACAGCATAACAATGCGTAACGGCAGACCTCCTAGCTGACCCTATCTCCTGCTTTTTGTCCTGAATCGTACTCTCGGGCTCTCTTTAACCCCTTCTGACCTGAAGGGAATCTCTCCAACATTACATACGGCCCGGCGGTGAGGTATGTGTGTGATGTAGTGTCTGGTATATTTCTATTCACGTGGGCAAACCGACTAGAGCTGGTTACCCCACGTGCTTCAATACGTCACAAAATTCTTGTTCATTTGGACTGCAAAGAGATTGAGATACATGTGTTAAGACATTCTTGATGGTCTGGAACATTAGGATTGTGGATATATATATATATATATATATATATATATATATATATATATATATATATATATATATATATATATATATATATATATATATATATATATTGTTACATAGCCTATGATTTCATCATCCTTTGTGTAATTTTAACGCACAGTATGCTGCATGTTTGATCACGAGCGTGTTCTGCCTCAGTCCCCCTTCTACCGTTATAGTAAAGTCGTCCTTTCTGTTGTTCAGAGCAGGATTGTCAACTCTTTGTCCCCATGGCTTCATTTGCGCGTCCTTCTTACAAGTTGTATCAAGCTCTGCCGGCCCCTATATAATGAGCTCAGTCTCTGCATCATTGCCACTTAGATCTACTCCTCATTTTGCTCACATCTCTGTCCTCCCCTGTACAGTTATTATTATTGTGAGTGCTCAGGAAGTCTCCAACCATCTAGCAGCTGTGTGTAATTTGAGTATAACTGTTGTTGCATTTTTTTTGTACTGTGGAGCATAAGGTTAATTCTTAGGCCTAGTAAGGTTTTTGTAACTTGTGTAGGGTCCTTGTTGTCAGCCATCACTACTATTATTTTATCTGTAATAATATATCTGGCATTCACTGAGTATTATCTGGTATCACATTTTAACAGGGCTGACTTAGATAAATTTACTCATGCTAATTTCGTGTTAATAGAGGCTATTGCAGTTAACCATATATTTAACCTGTTTTTGCCATTACATTATCCTTATGAGTCCTGAATGTTTTGTTGTTAGTTTGAGCATTAAACTTTAACTTGTAATTTTACCTAACTCTTTTGTTTTGAACCTGGAACTTTACGGGACAGTAGTGATTTTTAGTATTCTCTCTTAAAGTTTACATTATCTTTCGTTGTTCCGTAACATAAATTTGGCGACCTCTTATCAGGATATTCAGGATATTATCATAAGGATATTGCTTGATATTTTGTGACTGTGATTTATTCATGATGTCTACTATTACTACACTTGATGAGGCCAAAGATTTTTGTCAAATGTGCAAACAGTGTGTGATGTAGAAAACAGAACAAAGAATGAACTTAAGCTTGTTGCTCAACAACTGGGAAATGCAGTTCACTCTCATCATTCTAAAGATCAAATTGGTGGCATGATTAATAAAAGCTTGTTTAATGTAACTCCTCCAAATGAGCAAACGCAGATTGAATTAGCTAAGTTACAGCTAGCCCTGCAGGAGGCTCGTGTTAAGGAGGCTGAATTTCAAGCACGTGCTAAAGAGGCTGAGTCTCAGGCTAAGGAGGCGGAGTCTCAGGCTCGTATTCAGGAGGCTGAAAATCAGGCAAATGCTCGTATTCAAGAGGCACAGGTACAGGCTCAGGCACAAATTGAACTTGCTAGGATTCAGGCAGACCATGAGTATCGCATGAAACAAGGTGGAACTGGATCATCTAGCTCTGATGATTTTGATGTGGCTAAAAATGTTAAACTTGTCCCTCCTTTTAATGAATCTGATTTAACAAAGTATTTTCAGTTGTTTGAGAGGGTAGCTACAGGTTTTAATTGGCCCAAAAAGTATTGGCCAGTACTCCTTCAAACTGTTCTCACCGGTAAAGCTCAAGTAACTTATGCATCTTTGCCTCAGGATCAATGTGATAATTATGATGTAGTTAAGAGCTTGATTCTTAAGACCTATGAGCTTGTTCCTGAAGCCTATAGAGTAAAATTTAGGACAACCTATAAGCAAGATAAGCAATCCCATGTTGAGTATGCCAAAATCAAAGAAGATCTGTTAGAGCATTGGTTAAATTCTAAGAATGTGGATTCTGATTTTGACAAATTTAAGCTGATGATTTTGCTGGAGGACTTCAAAAGGTGTATTAGTAAAGATGTAAGCCTATATCTTGATGAGAAAAGAATAGATAATTTGTCTGATGCTGCAGTTTTAGCTGATGAATATGTTCTCACTCACAAGAGATATTCTAGAGAAAAAAGGAAAGCTGAGAGTAAGTACGTTGCCTCTACTCAGAGTACAGGTAACAGGAAAGAGAATAAAGATGATGTTTCTCAGGAAGTAAATACCAGCTTCATCTCTAGATTTCAGAAAAGTAAATGTACTTATTGTAGTAAGCTTGGTCATACTACGGAGAAATGTTTCAGGAGACAGCGTGATGTGAACAAAAAGGAGTCTTTAAATATTCAGTCAATTGGTCTAGTGTCCACCCTTGAGAGTTCCCATAATTCTTTAACTGAGTTAACTGAACCTGCTTTGAGGGGTAACTTAAATTCTCATGATGGAGCTCCTCTTTTGAGCAGTCACGTGGGTGACACTCTCAAGAGTTCATGTGCTAATTTCCTGTCTGATGGTTTTGTCAGTCCTCTGGACAGTAATGACAGGAAATCAGTTAAAATATATCGTGATACAGGTGCTTGCCAATCCCTTATGCTGACCAGTGTTCTAGGCTCTAATGTTAATTCCTCTGATGAAACTGTAATCTTACAAGGTGTAGGGAATAATTACTTCTCTGTCCCTCTGTGCAGAGTGAATTTAGAGTCTGGTTTTGTTAATGGTTCCGTTATGGTTGGGTTGGTTGAGACACTCCCAATGTCAGGTGTAACTTTCTTACTTGGAAATGATATTGGTGGAAGTCAAGTGTGTCCAGCTTCTCAGTTGTCTAGTGAGCCAGTGGCTGCGACCCAGGATTGTGATGTCCCTGATGTGTTCCCTGCATGTGCTGTCACTAGGGCTAAGTCTAAAGTTACTGGTGATTTAGAGGATAATGATGATGATGATGTTATCCTAGCTGACACTTTTCTTGCTAATTTGGACCACTCACCAGATGAGGCAGTACCCCGTAGTGTTGATAATTTGTCTCGTCAAGAGTTGGTTGAGTTGCAGGTTGCTGACCCTGAGTTGAAATGTCTAGCTAACTCTGCTTGCAGTGAGGAAGAGTCAGATGGTGCTTCTACTTGTTATTATATAAAGTCAGGAGTACTTATGAGAAAGTGGAGACCCCCAACAGCATCAGCCGACTGTGAGTGGGAGGTTGTACATTAAGTTGTCATCCCTCGTGTTTGTAGGCAGGATATCATTAGAGTGGCTCATGATTCCAGTTTGGCAGGACACCTTGGAGTGAGGACGACTGTGGCACGCATTTTGAAACACTTCTACTGGCCAGGTATCTTCAGGATTGTTTCCTGGTATTGTAAGTCTTGTCACACCTGTCAAGTTGTGGGGAAGTGTAATCAGACCGAAAAGGTTGCGCCTCTAGTTCCCATTCCTCCTTTTGAGGCGCCTTTCACCCGTGTGTTGGTGGATATTGTGAGCCCTCTTCCTAAGACTTCTTCAGGATTTTCTTATGTGTTGACCCTGATTGATATGGCTACTCGTTATCCTGAAGCCATTCCACTTAGAAATATCTCAGCAAAGAACGTGGTTAAGGAAATGCACCAGCCACATTTCAGAAGCTCTTGAATGTTGTAACAGAGGGTTTGGCAGGGTGTGTTGTTTATATTGATGATGTATTAATCTTCAGTGACAACTGGAAAGATCACCTATGCCATGTCAGTAAATTTCTTGAGCGTTTGGTTCAGGCTAATCTTGTAGCTAATTTATCAAAGTGTGAGTTTGGTCAAGCTAAAGTTCAGTACCTTGGGTATGTAATTGGTGATGGACATGTTGCACCACCAGGAGCTAAGGTTCAGGTTATAAGTGATCTTCCCAGACCTAAAAGTAGGAAAGAGCTACAAAGATTTTTGGGAATGGTAGGTTATTACAGGAGATTTGTTCTTAACTTTTCGATTCTTGTATCACCACTTACAGACCTACTGAAAAAGGGAGTTAAATTTGTCTGGACCGATAACTGTGAATCCTCTTTCAACAAACTTAAAGCTATCCTATTAAGTCAGCCAGTGCTCGCTACTCCAAATTTTGCTAAGCCTTTAAAGATGGCTGTTGATGCAAGTGATACAGGAGCTGGGGCTGTTTTGCTGCAAGAGGATGATCAGGGTATTGAACATCCTGTATCTTATTACAGTAAGAAGTTCACTCCACCTCAAAAGAACTACTCAACTATTGAGAAAGAGCTTTTGGCCTTGATTTTGGGTTTACAGCATTTTTCATTTTATTTCTGTTCTGGTTTTGACCCCATAGTCATTTATACCGATCATAACCCACTGAAATTCCTTAGTAAGTTTAAAGATAAAAATCAGAGATTGACAAGATGGAGTCTACTTCTTCAGGAGTATTCATTAGACATACAACATGTCAAGGGGAAAGAAAATGTTATTGCAGATTGCTTATCTAGACTTTAGACAGATTGTTTTAGAGTAATAAGAAATTTCCTTTGTAAATTTCTTTTTCTTTGTGGGGAGGTGTTACATAGCCTATGATTTCATCATCCTTTGTGTAAATTTAACGCACAGTATGCTGCATGTTTGATCACGAGCGTGTTCTGCCTCAGTCCCCCTTCTACCGTTATAGTAGAGTAAGTCGTCCTTTCTGTTGTTCAGAGCAGGATTGTCAACTCTTTGTCCCCATGGCTTCATTTGCGCGTCCTTCTTACAAGTTGTATCAAGCTCTGCCGGCCCCTATATAATGAGCTCAGTCTCTGCATCATTGCCACTTAGATCTACTCCTCATTTTGCTCACATCTCTGTCCTCCCCTGTACAGTTATTATTATTGTGAGTGCTCAGGAAGTCTCCAACCATCTAGCAACTGTGTGTAATTTGAGTATAACTGTTGTTGCATTTTTCTTGTACTGTGTAGCATAAGGTTAATTCTTAGGCCTAGTAAGGTTTTTGTAATTTGTGTAGGGTTCTTCTTGTCAGCCATCACTAATAATATTTTGTATCTGTAATAATATATCTGGCATTCACTGAGTAGTATCTGGTATCTCATTTTAACAGGGCTGACTTAGATAAATTTACTCATGCTAATTTCGTGTTAATAGAGGCTATTGCAGTTAACCATATATTTAACCTGTTTTTGCCATTACATTATCCTTATGAGTCCTGAATGTTTTGTTGTTAGTTTGAGCATTAAACTTTAACTTGTAATTTTACCTAACTCTTTTGTTTTGAACCTGGAACTTTACGGGACAGTAGTGATTTTTAGTATTCTCACTTAAAGTGTACATTATCTTTCGCTGTTCCGTAACAATATATATATATATATATATATATATATATATATATATATATATATATATCTATATATATCTCATGTGGATTGTCATTCCTAGTGAGAAGCTGTGTATGTCCCCAGCAGACACTACATACTCCACATTGTGATATGAGATATATACTAGTGCTGAAAATCCTTACTGTGCGTACAATGTCTACAGTATGCCACAAAAAATGCGACGATAAGAGCTACGATACCTTAGCAACTATGACCATTGCACCTTAACTTGATCCATATTTTTGTCATTTGGAAGATTATTAATTTTCACGTTTCTCAGTGGCTCAAAAAGACAATGACACTGCTCCATAATTTCCATAGCACTTTTTCGGGAGTAGCGCCATATTCCAGTGTTAATTTCTTGTACAACTCAGCAGATCTAGGCCAAGTTAGAGTAAAAATAATATAGTGGTGGGGAAGACTGTAATATGAAGTTGCTAAGGAGGGACAACTAATCGAAAAGTTCAACCCTGTGATCGCATGAGGTTTCCTTCAGATAAATAAACCACCAGGCAGTTGTGATAATAAAATACTTGAGTGTGACTTCCGCAGTTCAAGGATAAAATACTGACAGAGGGTGATCAAGAGTAGGATAAGCTTACAATTCTGAAAAAAAAAAAGCAATTAATTATTTAAAGTAGACGATAGCAGCCATTAATCAGCCGCCCATCTGACAGGTGAAAGTAAGCACCGTTTGTCACTCAACCAATTAGTTTTCTGCAGCTTCTTCAGCCTCTCCATTTCTTCCTCAGCCTCTTCATCTCTGCTTCTGCCTCTTCGCGTCTTCCTCAGACCCTTCATCTTTTCCCCAGCTTCTTCACCCCTCCTTAGCCACATCCACGTCCTCGGCTTTCTCATTTCTCCCTCAGCCTCTTCATCTCTTCCAGCCTTTTCATCTCTCCTCCAACCTATTCACCTCTTCCTGAGTCTCTTTCCTCTCCTACCTCTTCCTCTCTTTCCCAACTTCTTTTGCTATCACTACAGCATTTCTCCATTATTTTTTTAAATTTCTATCTTCATCTCTTCCCCGCCTTTTCGTCTGTTCAACACGCTTTCCGGCCTTACATTAATATATCACAATTATTGTGAATCCTTTCCTTTTTAACACTTAGGCCCTTGTGACTCAGTCTTAACTGAATAAAATTGTCAGGTGTTGCTGGAACAGAGTTCTGGAATTGTCTTCACCATTGAGGTATCAGTACTGACAGCATTTACATTTTAAGTCTCTATGACTCACTCAGCTGACATTATGAGAACTAACCTTTGCACCCGTTTCCCTTAACTGAAGGGAATTTTTCACTCTCATCACCTAAACGCATGAGTTGAGTTGTTAGGTCAGGGTGTCCTTCTTACAACAAAGTAAGACTCTTAGCTTTTATTACAGGCACAGAGTCTGCCGAGTTTGGATAATGCCGTCTCACATTTTTTACAACAGAATCTAAAATTTCGTGGATTAAGGAAACAGCGACGGTTTGGCCCCCGAGCTTGAATCTCTTGTCTTCTAACCTTTTAAGGGATGATTGCAGCCCCCACCCCTTACCTCTTACATTTTTACATCTCGGTACACACTTTGCATTGCTATCTATCACGAGATCACATATTCATCAGAGTAACCAGTGAAAAAGATTTTGATCGATTCCCATGTCACAAAAATGCAACTCTTAATGTAATCTGCCCCCAAGGAAATGAAGTGGGCTCATGTACCTGCCGCACAGGAAGAGGCCATGAACTACGGGTTATATCTCTTTTAAATCTCTATCAGAAGAGCACTGTTAGGATTAAAAGTTCACCGATACTTTCCTGCTGGTTGGAGCAAGGTACTGTGACGCATGAAAAGCCTGTACATAGGATAAACAGCAACATAAAATACACCACGAAAAAAAAAAGTAATGATACTCTCTAACTTTCTAGAATAAATATGTTTGTAAATGTGAGTATAATTGTCAGCAAGTTTTTTACATTCTCTCTCTCTCTCTCTCTCTCTCTCTCTCTACTCGTGTGTGTGTGTGTGTATATATATATATATATATATATATATATATATATATATATATAAGATTGATCGAGGTAGTATCGAAAAACATAATAAGATGAAGCACAATACTGAGAAGGCTGTCAAATACCATGACCATTGAAATGAATCAGTCCTTCACATTTTACTCAAGCTCCCGAATCCTGGGTCCACATCATAAGCTATCTATCTATCTATTGTCAGACGCTTCAATCCCGTTTGGGGTGGCCACAAACAAATAGCCTTCAAGTCGCCCTGTCCCCCGCCATTTCACTGCCCTGCTCCCAACTCACACCCCCCTCTCTCATATACCTCTCCACCCCATCCCTCCATCTCATCCTCGGCCTCCCCCTCCCTCTTCCCCCCTCCACCTCACTCACATACACTCTCTTCGTCAGTCTTTCACCCTCCATCCTCTCCACATGGCCAAACCACCTTCTATAAGTATATTTTATACCTTTTTACGTAGATGTGCGTCACGTACACCTGTAGCATAATGATCTCTTCCACTGTTAAGTAAAAAGAAAAAAAGAATGCCAAGCCTTGTCCCGTGTTACTCAGTACATACTGCATCTATCAGTTTCGATCCTCTCTTGATTCTGTAGCTTCTATACTTTTCATAGCTCTCTTTCTGCGCCTTCTTCATCTTTTCGAAGCTGAATGAAACAGACTGATGATAGCAACAGTATTAAAAAGAAAAAAAATATTGCTGAAGGAGCAAAGGTGACTGTTTTTAATCATTTCACCAAAAGGGCGTTCCTCCAAAAGTGAATAAGACAGTGTGAAGATAGACTAAACGAAATAAAATAAGGCATATGGAAACAGACAATGTTAAATGATAACAACAAATAATATACGCAAGTTATACAAAAACAGGCTTGACTTTCCAAACGTAAAGTACGGCGTAGTATACAATACAACAATATAGGCGTAACCTGCATGAAACTGTCTCAAGAGTCTTTGGTCATAGTTAATCACTGATTAAAATTTTATGAAATTTAAGCAGGTGTTTCCCATGGTATGTCCACAGTCTTAGCCAAAAGAAAATACAAACTACGTCAAACTACGTCCTCACACTGAAGTAGTTTGGAGATTGTTTCCAACCTCTTCACCTCGGTTCGGTAATAGTCTGGTGTTTGCAAGAATAAACACAGCTCATCCCTATGCTGTATAATTGCTGAGTGACGGTTCATGACAGACTCCAGAATTTAGATGGTCTTAAAAAGTGGGATTACTTTTAAGCTTACTGTGGTGATTTTTTTTTCTCTTCCGATCGTAATAATAAGATGTGATAGGAAGGAAATGGAAAATGTGTGTACATTTAAGTACATGGGTAGTGTGCAGAGTGCGGATGGAAGTTTGGAGGATAAAGTGCTTGAAAGTTTACAGCAGGGAAGAAAGGTTGCTGATTCACTGAAAGCAGTAATAAGAAATAGGGAAGCGGGCATGGAAGTAAAAACTCGTTGCATGTCAATTTTGTGATCCCCACTCGAATGTATGGAGGCTATTCTTGGACCTTGTTGGATGGACTCAAACCAAGAGTGAAAGCAGTACAACTGAGTTATTTGAAAGGAGCATGTGGAGTTACATGAAGAGATAAATGAGGAAATGAAGGAGCGTGCGGTGTGGATGTGATAGAAAGTGTTAGAAGAAATATATTGAGGTGGTTTGGACATGAGAAGATTAAGAGTGAGTGACTAACTAGAAGAATGTATGTAAGTGACGTGGAGGAGGGGAGACTGAGGGGGAGACCGAGGGAGAGATGGAATAGAGAGGTATATGAGAGAGGGGGAAGTAAATTGGGTGAAGAGCAGCGAAGTGTTAGGGGTCAGGGTGATATGGAGTCTATTCGTTTGTGACCTTCCTTTACGCGATTAAGGCGTCTGGCTATAGATAGACAGAAGTGTGTATGAAAGCCTCTCTACTCAGCGTATTAGTATTGTGTAAGTGAGTATGGGAGTCTCTTTCTTAGTCGTTTTAACAATGTGTAAATGTGGGGTGCCCAGGGGTACTATTTTCGAGGGACACTGCCAGCTGCCCACACTGGAGGCCAGGGAATTTGGACGCTGTGTTTTGTGATCCTTAAATAGAAGTATTAACCCCTCCACTAAGTGAGGTGTCTCAGGCTGAATAAATCTTTTGGGGGTAGGTAGTAGTCCGTACGCAACCCTTTCACTATGAAAAGCCTCCCATCAGGTGTTTCTCCCTTAGGTAAATATATATATATATATATATATATATATATATATATATATATATATATATATATATATATATATATATATATATATCGCCAAGAGGCATTATTTAGTAATAGTAGATAAGTCTCTATCGACTGCATACAGTTCAATAAATAAAATAATGACTATGGGATTAAGATTCGAAAGTGAGGTGGCTCTGCGGCCTCCACCTCTGGAGGAGGCACGTTTAAAATATAAAAGACGTCGGTATAGTGAGGAAGTTAATGGAGACTTTCTTCTTCATGAGAGGTCTCCTCCTAAGGTGAATGAAGTCGTCGTCAGGCAGCACATAAAATTAAAAGACGAGTGGTTAATGGAGCTAGTTAAGGGAGTTTGTTTATAGCTCTTTCATTATGAGAAGTGAATATTAACGTATGACAGTAGTAATAACAAAGTAAACAGACGTCATGGCACAAAATGAGGTGATGGAGGTGTTCCTAGCTCTCATTATAAGAAATCTCCTTGAGTAGGGTAATACATTCTGTAGGTAGCTACAATAAAATATATATGAACTCTTAGTAATGAAGGGTGAAATATTTGAACACAAATGAAGTATTCTAAAGCTAATGAAGATATACAGAGGTGTGCTTTAGGGAACTACGATGATATGACAAAAGCATCGCACACGTGCGCGCGCGCGCACGTGTGTGTGTGTGTGTGTGTGTGTGTGTGTGTGTGTGTGTGTGTGTGTGTGTGTGTGTGTGTGTGTGTGTGTGTGTGTGTGTGTGTGTGTGTGTGTGTGAGAGAGAGAGAGAGAGAGAGAGAGAGAGAGAGATGGGGGGAGGGGGGGAGCACTGAGCCTCTGACATTCGTTTGGGAACCCATGATAAAAGTATAAGTTGTCTGGTTTCTCAATCTCGCTGTTGATTTGGGCAATAGCATACACCTTCTCCCCTTCAGGCTTAAACGCTGTTATCCTATTAGTAGTTTCTGTTTTACTACACACACACACACACACACACACACACACACACACACACGAGAGAGAGAGAGAGAGAGAGTCAGAAGTGAAAAGAAAATGTATCGTGAAGTGAAAAGAAAATGTAGATAATCAGATTATCTTTTTGTGATTTCCTTACTTCATTAGTGCGGATTCTTCACTTACGGGAAGTATTCTTAGTTTAATTTAAAAAAAAAGGACGAATTTAAGAATAAGCACAATTAGTTAAAAGGTCTAATTGAAGTTTGTCCTAATCTTCTTAAATCTCTTAAGCTAAAAATAGTAGTCTGTTGATGTTAAAAATAAGTTAAAATAGACTCTATCTGATGGAAAGGGTTATGTAGCTCCCCCCCCCCTTTATCCTGTCCTTGATATACTGCACTGATGAACTATAGAGAGTGAGGCCTGAGAACCGTTAGTCAACTCCTTCAGTACGAGAGATTCCCCCAAATTAGTGCAATGGTAACCAGAATACACGTGGAAACTCTTCATCTTAGTGAAGGACGTTTATGGAGCTTGTTTCAGACCCTTCAATCCAGGAGATCCATGGTAAGTTACATAAATCTTGTGTCAGTCGAAATGCAAATAATCCGTCGTCGTAGTGAAGGGGTTATAATACTTAGGCTTAATAATCGCCTTGGTGTAATGTACATACAAAAGTAAGAAATATCGAGGAATATTTATATGATGAACAAGAAATACCTTCGTTTGACGTGAAACTGCGGAGTAAGGACTGAAGCTTTTTTTTCCCTTAGTAAACATTGTATATTTTTGCATTTTCATTGGTCATGATAATTCTGATAGCTGCTTTTTTTTTTTTTTTTTTTTTTTTTTTTTTTTTAAGAGAGAAGGCTTCCTGTTAGTGTGTATGGTCTTAGGTGACGATGAGCAAAATGGCGCTGCTGAGAATGATTATTTCGTCACACTATTTGTAAGCGATGTTGTATATGTTTACCCAAAATTAGGCAGATTTTCTCTAGGAACTAACATGATTTTGAATAATGTGAACCACCGTGAATATTTAGCGAAAACAGCGTAATAGAAAGTCTTAATGATTACAGAGGGAGCAGGGTATCGCTAAAGAACAACTGTAAATAAATATAATGGATGCAGGAGGTATAATAAAGCAAGATCTTATAATGGCAAAAACTCTCGTTCTTTTAATGAAATCGCCTAATTATGCAAGGCAATGAAAACTTTGCAGCGAAGAACCTATTATCTATATATATTGTGAGCCAGAATAACTTTCATCGACAAATAAAGTCAACCTGGTATTGCTAGGAAAGAGATGATGGCCAAAGTTCCAATCGAGTGCATGCACAGTAAAGAGGTTGGGCCAATCCTACTTGCATTTACAGTAGACTAGGGGAGAACCAAAATGATTACAGATTAAAAATGAAAGGTTATTAGAAGGTTATTATGGGACTTAGCATGCAAGATGTACACTAGACAAAGTTTAAGTTATAGTTGTAAAAATGAGCCTAAACTGTCGATCTTAAAGGTAATTGTTCATTACACTAACTCCAAAATTCCGAAAGAACAGATTGGGCTCTTTTAACATGGTTAATAGCAACTTATGAGAGATTAACGATACTGATTAGCTGCAGCTGGTCTTGTGATGGGTTACGATACAGGCAGACAGTTCGGCTGCAATGAGGGGATTTCAACCATAACTTTACTTGACATACGAACATTCTTTTCATAAATCAATGTCTTTTCATTCTGCAGATCTCCCTCCAGCCTCGAGCCTTTTGTCGGTCCGATATAAGTATAGGTCCCAGCTCCCCTGATGAAGATATTCGCCTCAACAGCTTTCATTATCCCTATCAAAAGTGATGATCAAGGAAAGACGGTCTGGGAGGGATGTGATGATGGTCGAGGTGTGGTTGTGGTGATAGGGGAAATGTGTGGTTGTGGTGGGGACATGAGTGTGGTGTCGGTGGAGTAGTGATGATGGAGACTTGTAGATGTGGTGATGGTGGAGACGTGGAAATGTGGTAAAGATGATGTGTAGCTGTTGTGATGTGTATAGCTGTGTTGATGGTGGAGACGGAATTGTGATGATGGTGGAGCTATGTTGTGATAGTGAAGACGTGTAGATGTGATGATGGTGGACAAGTGCAGATGTGGTGACGGTGAGGATGTGTAGATGGGGTGATGCTGGAGACGTGTACCTTCAGATGTGATGATAATGGAAATATAGATGTGATGATGATGCTGACTGTTGACGGTAGAGACGTTTAGAAGTGATGATGGTAGAGGTGAGCAGATGTGGCGATGAATTATAGAGCTCTGTTGTTAAGATGACAAAGACGTGTAGGTATCAAGCTGGTAGATACTTGGTAAATATGAAGCTGGTAGAAAAGTGTAAATGTGATGAAAGTGATGAAGCGTACCCTCTTCCTGACCGCCTCCTGGTGAGCCTCAGGGAGACTCTTAACGTTTCCTCAAGTACAGGTGTCAGGTTCCTCGGCGTGATTAGAGACAGGTGGTTTAGAAACTTTGTGTTTCTCTAATTTCCTGTTTCCTCGTTTATGCCATGATAACACTGATTTAAAAACATATTTTTCTTGTCTAACACTGTGAAGACAACCGTAACCTCAGGAATTTAATTTTTTTTCTAAACTTCTTACGAAATCAGACATTTCTGTTATCATATTTTTCTCTGTAACTAGCTGAAAACTACAAAAATCTCAGCTGCCATATTGTTTTTCTAACTCTCTGATGACAACTCAAATCTTCGCTGCTTTGTTTTTTCTCTATCTCTTTAAAGTACCATACATCTCAGCTGCTTTATTCTTCTCCTCTAACATTCCAGCAGCAGCAGAAATCTCAGTTGCGTCATCTTTCCCTAACACTGAAAACAGAAATCTCAGCTGTTTCTCTTTCTTCTCTAAGCTTCCTACGATAACAGCAGTCTTGTTTTTTTTTTTTTCTTTAACCCTCCGGCGGGAACAGTAGCTTCTTGCTACTATCGGATTTTTTTTTTTCCAGTTTTGGAGTTGCCTTCCGTTGTCTAGGAGTTAGAAAGCTCCAATAGGCAGGGTGGTACTTAGTTGTGATTCATTAAGTATAGACAAGTATGTTAAAAAAAAAAAAAGACTCGAAGGTGTACGAGTTTCCATAACTTAAGGGGTAAAATTACTTCTTACATCCCTACTGCAAACCTGTGCAAGCTCATCTTATTATTAGCTTGTGTGGATTTATCAAGTGATGATTTTTTTTAAGTGCAGTCGATTATTAATATAAGGATAGAATGAAGCTCTCTTAGTCTTCTCATCACACACAGTGCAAGGTAGCGTTTTTTTTTTTTTTTTCCTGCATTACATCATAAGTTATCCAAATCCTTGCCTCGATCATTAGCACTCTTAGGCTCGGAAGGCTTACTCTCAGCTAAATAAAAATTGTCTTGTATCAGCCATAATAAACTGCTTGAAGTGTTCCTATCATGGAAAAGTGAACTGTGACAGAAATAGCACGTAGCCTTCAACGACTCATTGTCAGCTGAATAAAATCGTCTAATATTCCCCGGAAGAACATACTAGAGTTGTTGCGGCCATGAGTGGGTTAATGATCAGAATGAAGAACGGCACCCCAAGCTTATAAATCTGTTAAAGTGTCATTTATGAAGCAGATATAAAAACCTGTTTCCACCACGTTCCCCAGTCCTCTTCCCTTTTTAATTTGGTGCCGCCTAAAAAAATTACTACCATTCAGCCCGTGTTAGGCCTCACAGAAGCGTTTAGCGGCTGCCCACATAAACAAGGCGAGCGGGCAGGGTGTGAGTTAGTGGTTGAAGCTATAAACAGATAATGACCCTCCATCGAGCTGTGCACGCTATCAGGATAAACGTGAAATCATGCCTAGAACCCAAACTATGTCAAAAGCGACTTCGAAGTAAAACCAAGAAGTATCTGAGGATGTCCTTGATATTTTGCTCATGTAGTGTTGGTCTGTTTGTTCTTAATACGTGAGTCTGATGTACTTTTCTTTAGTTCCAGTGTTTTTTTTTTTTTTTAACACACGGGCTCTGATGTAGCCTTGTTAATACCCATCGCTGATAAAATCTTCACTAAACTGAATAAATCACCTGATAATAGCAGGAACCTTGTATTTAAAGGACATCATCGGAGCATAGGAGATAACTGCTGATTATTATTATCAGAGAAACTGTAAATACTACAGTTTGTTTCGAAGCGTTTTAGCGTCTAACATTTGGCATAAACGCTGAATTACAGTTTCATGAAATTAGTGAAAATGGTCAATAAAAAGGATTAAGGAAATACATAATAGGCTGTCCCCATTATCTGTCGAGGATGTGTTCCTATATCTGAAAAGTTTGTCCGTACATTTGGTGCTATAAACTGGGAGAACAAAAAAATAAATAAATGCATAAAAAGGTTCTGAAGGTAACAAAAAATTTCAGATGTTAGTAGTTTTATAATTTAGTAAGGAACTGGCTTCAAAAATAAATAAACAAATAGCTAGATAAATAAATACTAATGAATAAATAAACAAATATAAGGCATCATAAAAAGAGGACTTCCATGAAATTACTGTTATAATGAGTGGAAGTGATAGCTCTCAGACGTGCACATTTTAACAAGTAAAACCTTTTGAGGGGATTGTATTTAACGTTTTTTCCTGACATATTTTATCGATAAGAGACTGCAATAAGAGAGATTTTTCTCTGTCCTTAGCAAGCAACTCCACTTCGTCTTTTTGGAAAGGAGTTGTGCTATCATAATGAATTAATGAAAGTCATTATAAGCCAATGTGCTCGAATCCAAAGATATGTCGTTAACCTCTTCACTATAATGACGCCTGATTTTATATTTGTTCTGGTAAATCTGGACGATTTTCCTCATCTTAGAAACTCGCGGTTGAAAAGATTTATAAGAAAGTCCATTAGGCCGTCCCCTGCCCCGACGATTAAGTCTTTTTACATTTAGCTCAAGTAAAGGCTTTCGTGGTTGAAAGGTTAAATATGGCTATGGACGGCGACGAAGACAATTAACCTTATCAGGACTTCAGATATGTTAACTTTACTAGTGCTACCGCTAGACTTGCTTATTCAGTTTAGGAGTGGCGACCTGTGTTCTCTGTAGGCTAATAGGTCCTCAATAGCCCTTTAGAATTCGGGGGATCTTAATTATTTCACTCATACTGCTACCAGTAGATTTTATTTAGCTCAAGAGTGACCTTCCGTTCTCCAAGGGTTAGCCAGTCAACTTGAAAACATTCTCTTTAGAGTTAATCATAATATTCTTATAACTACAGTTGATTATATTCAGATTACGAAAGACGCAACGCTATGAAAATGTTAAAGACGTCTATATCTAAAACGTTTAGTTAAAAAAAAAAAAAAAATCTTCCAAGCTGACTAAATTGTCTGGTGATAGCAATAATAAAGTGGATGTCCTCAGGCTGGGGTCAGTTGTCCGCTTGAATGAAGAAAGAGCACCATATATCTACCAAATGCGACCTGTTGTTGTTGAGTAACCTCAGTTTGTCTGGTCGAGTAGACCCATCAATTGCAGGCAAGCAACCGCCTCTGCATGGTCGTCCGTGCAGTGAACCGATATTCCCAGTGCTTAGACAGCACCTCACCACAACGAAGCTCGTCGAAGAATGTGAAACTTTGGTTTGTGGATGGATGCCGCATTTGCGTCTCTCCACCTAGTTAACATGGGCACCATACCAGGCTCCACATCACCCTTTTACTTGGTTATATGATTACCACCCAGAGTTGTATATGGTTTCCTGGGTTAAAGGAAACCGGTAGACTTGTTACTCAGTGCAGAGCACCTGAAGTGAGGAGAAGAGTAAGAAAAGTTAGGATGGACAGAAGCAATAAGATGAGAAAAAGTCAGACACAGAATAAAGATGATAAAGACAAAGGACGAAGTAAGCAGCACTACAGGTAAGGGAATGATGGTCGCCAACACCTTCCACCACAGTCTACTGTATATATTTATCTACGAGTATAGCCAGACGCCATAATCCATTATGAGGTGGCCGTTTGACTTTAAATTAGTGGTTTTACTAGGAGGACCACTAACCCTCCGCCAACCCACTTGTTGACACGTAAGGAACACGTAAGGGTTGATCATATGGTTACCACCCAGCGATTTAAATGGATTTCTAGCTTACAGGAAACCATTGGCTTGTCACTCAATTTAAAGCCACCTGAGAAGGAAAGAAGAGTAATAAAAAGTGACAGGAAAGATGGGAGAAATAGGAAGTGGGGGGGCAGACACAGAAAAAGAATGATAAAGTTGAAGAAATAGGCAGCACTGCATTAAATGAGTGAATGATGGTCGCCACCACCTAGCACCAAAATGCTACTTCAGTTCAATGACGTCTCCCAGCCAAGGGAATTAATTAATCTTAGTAGAGATTTTCGAGGTGCAGGAGTTATATGAAGTTCTACGTAACTCCTTCACAACAAATGATCCTTCCATAGAAGAATAAAGATAGTTCAATGGTAATAAGAACTAAACGGAAAAGACATCACTAGAGTTTGTTGACTTTAGTTTGGAGTTTAGATTTGATGGATTTTTCGAACTCTTAGCATTAAACATTGCTTCCATTGTCTTTTCAGTCAGAATGGCATTTCTCAACATAACCAAAGTCGTCTGGAAATAGCAAGACTGAGCTAAAAAACAGAATTCTTTGTCTTGAAAAGCTTAAGTGTCTCGTCGTACCGAGGGGATGAAATATGCTTCCATGTCGAAAAGAGAAATTCCAGAGAGAGGGGGGGGGGAGGAAGGGCTTAGAATTAAGGCTTATCAACGGCACAAGAACATTATACACAGACAAAATCTATCGTCACAATTTCCCCCTAGAATACAATACGGAACAGTCAAATTAATATCCAAGTCCCCAATTTTCCGCCGTGTGAGTAAGGACTAAGGGGAAACAATCATATCTGAGAATCTGACCACAAATAAAGTGTGCAAGCAGCCACTACCGACTTCGGCATTAACTAAATAGGCAGGTAGGGAGCGGCCAGGTAAGTGAGGGAAGGATGGGATAGAGTACCATGGGAAAGTATAAGGTAGGGTAGGGTACGGTAGGGTAGGGTACGGTAGGGTAGGGTTTGGTTGGGTTGGGAAGTGTTGGGTATGGTAGGGTGGGGTAGGGTAGGGTAGGCTAGGATAGGATAAGGAAAGGTAGGATGCTGTAGGATAGGGAAGGGAGAGGTATCTTGGAAGAGGAATGTTTCGATGGGATAGGGTAGAAGAGGACTGGGTAGGCTTGGGTTGGGACATGGAATGGTAATGTAGGGAAGGATAAGGGACGGTGAGGTTAGATAGGCTAGTGTAGAGTAGGGCAGGATAAGGTAGGGCAAGATATGATGGGGTGGGGTAGACAAGAAAGAAAGTGTTGGGGAAGGCGTGGTTCGATTGGGTAGGGCATGAAGGAGTAAGATATGGTGGGGTCGGGAAGGTTAGGAGCAGAAGAACAGAGGATGGTTTGGTTTGATAGGACAGGGTAGGTGCGGAATGTGGCAGGGCAAAGTACGGTAAGGCAGGGTATAGTGGAGTATGGTGGGGTGCGGAAGGGTAGGGTATGGTAGGGTAGGGTATGGTGGGGTGAGAAAGGGTAGGGTAGGAATGGGGAGGGTAGGGAATGATAATGTACAGCAGGGTAGAAGGAGGTATGGTGGGGTTCAGTAGGGAAAGGTTTGATGAGGTAAGGTTGGGGAGGGTAGGATAGGGTAGGGTAGGGTCTGACGGTGTTTAGCATGCCCGCAGTGGCTTCCTTCCTCATTTAGCGGTCGTAAAGAACACCAAACAGCCTATAATAAGCCTAGAAATGAAACCAACCGCCATCGCATAAAAACTTTACAATGAAGAAGGAAAGGGAGTGTCTTGCTTGCCGCTGTGGTGGTGGAGCTGCTGGGAGATAATTTAAGGAGTTGTCTCGCAGTTTCTTTAATGGCTTAGGAGCGATAACGTCTTTGTTGTTTCCCTCTCTTTCTCCTTCTCCAATTCCCTTCCCCTCCCTGTCTGTCTGTCTGTTTGTCTCTCTGTCTCTGTCTGTGTCTGTCTGTCTGTCTGTCTGTCTCTGTCTCTGTCTCTGTCTCTGTCTCTCTCTGTCTCTCTCCCTTTCTCAGACTAGCCATGCTGCTACCTGACGGTTTTATTTAGTTCAAGAAAGATGTTTAGGGATGAAATGGTTAGTAACAATCTACATTTGCCATTTACTACCAGATATCGTCCTTTAGATGAATAAACATAATCTGGAATTGGTAAGAACAAATCAAGACGTCATCGTACTGCATGCCTGAAGTAGGATGACAGTTTTGATATTTTGTTCTAACGCCAGACGATTTTATTAACCTGGCTGAGGGCATTAGAAACAATCCTCATTAAGAACTGAAGTACACTTTTACCTTGAATCTGCCTTGAATTTTTCTGCTTCAGGATAGTGGTACGCCCTCCATGGATCGTGCTTACTTAAAAAAAAAAAAAAAAAAAAAAAAATCGTCAATACGCGTATTTCCAGTAACTAATCTCAATAAGAGTTAACTATTCATACACATTTTTTTTTTGTTACTTTAATGTTCATTCGTTTTATTGCAAAGAGTTTGGTAGCTGTATTATCGGAGACGAACGTACGTATACAAGCAATACCAACGGTGTTAGACGCAACTTGAGCATAGGAGAATTTATTAGTGCGGCCCTTGATCTCTGTATGATGCGACCACCCTTCACTTTGCCGTGTGCGCTCCAGCTGTGAGGTGACTGAACTTGATATTGCTGGACAGGATGCAGTGTAGCCTAGATCGCCTGACCGGTCCATGATAATAGCTAAGAATTTTACCCGTTTGCTCGTCAAGGTTTCCTTGGTATTTTGGTGTCAGACGAACAAGTGAGCTCCATTTCGAGTGCCCTCTAGGTGTTTTGAGAGATGAACAATAAACTACCTTTCGTGCTAAGTTACTATGTTACAGGGTCTTGACTCCTGCTGGGCTGTCCGACGGGAGGTGGAACTCGGCACATTTCACTTCTGTTCTTGTGTCTTCCTTTGAGTTTTAGAATTGGGTGGATTCGGTCTTGGGTAGAATGGCCTGGTCTGGTCAAGTATTTTCCACGTATAGAGTATCACATATCTTTCTAGCTTACTTTCCAACACACTACAATTCATGCACCTCATACCTTTGCCGATATTGTTTTCTTTTTTCCTTTGCCAATCCTGAAAGCTTAATATGTAGAAGTGAATTTTCCTTGGAGGCCTTCTAACTGCAGTATGTGCTTTTGTTTGTGGGAGATCCAAGGTTTGGGTACATGACGACTTAGCTCACAAACAATTTTTTCATGCACTAAGGCTCTGAGCACTTGATTGTTAAATGTTCTTAGTGTTGTTTGGTTAGCGATTGGGTGATTCAGGAATTCAGTTGTGTTACTGAGTAGTAAAGGTATAGGTAAATGTATTTGTATGCTATTTGTGATTATGTAATACGTATCAGTTTCTTTTTAATGGCACTATCACGAAAAAGGATGGTTGGCATCCGATGTGAAGTAAGGACATGGAAACCGACTGGAAAGGATTCCGCCACTCCCATCTCACCATGATATATCATTTTGGCAAGTTTTACGAACTACAAAATTTCCTTCTTTCACACAACATCGACATAGCACTAATATAAGAGACTGAGCACATAAACAAGTCTGGTGCTCATATTTCACTAATTACACTACAATAAAGACAGAAAAAAACAAGAGGGATCACATAAAAGCGCAATATCGGCGCCTACCAAGTGATCAGTGGGCCTAAAAATTTAATCTGTCCTGTGAACTTGACTTATTAATTTCTCTCAAAATCGATTTGGCTACTTCACTCTTACCTGAACCATAAATCATCCACTAAGTTTGATTAAAGCGGATCAAAGCTGTTTGAATTGACCTAGACTTGTGACCCCGACATTTAACTGATTGTTCTATAAATCGAATCTCTTTATCTTGCCGTACGTTGAACCCTTCCAGAAAGTTTGATCTACATCGAATATAAGCAGTCTAAGTTGACCTGCCATATATCCATGACGTTTGACCTATTTTTCTATTAAAAAAGAAAAAAAAAAGTTAACCCCTTGGTTGATCAGCAGCCATTTCACCAAGTTTCATACAAACCAGAACAAATTGTCTTACTTTGTCATACGCAGATACACGGTTCGAACTTTCACCTTACTCTGTGATCTTGGCCTTTGACTGGCTGATCTCAAAATCGGATCTTTTTTCTTTCTTTTCCCTTGCCTTACCCTCAGTTCCTTTCACCGAGTTTGGTGTAAACAGGTGAAAAAAAAAAAAAATAATAAGTTGACCATGATAGGTGGAACTGTGACCCAGCCCTGCGACGCTGATCTACGACTCATTGTTCTGAAAAACAACTCATCCTCTTGGCTGTCCCTTAACATTTACACGAAGTTTTGCTGAAAGAGATAGGACATTTTTTAGTTATTTTGTTCACACACACACACACACACACACACACACACACACACACACACACACACACACACACACACACACACACACACACACACACACACACACACACACACACACACACACACACACACACACACACACACACACACGAAACAAAGCCATAAGAACGAGTAGGGCTTATTAGATGGAGAGACAGTGAATGCTGGTTGCAGGAACTTTACGGAGAAATATGCTCGTAGGAGAGAAATGTTGACTTGGTGGTTGGTATGAATAATGTATGTGGGAGTGTAAAGTCCAGATAAGGCTGTGATTACATCCTTCGACATGTCAGGACTATGACGCTATATATTTCAAGCTAACGAGCAGGATGAAGCCAGGACTGTTGATCATCTCTCTGTTTGCGTAGTGTGTGCCTAGGTAGTATCATCAAGTCGTTGAGTGAAAGGGAATTAGGATGAGGGGTAATTATGGTGATAAGGTATTTGGAATCTAAATTAAAGTTTGGAAGAATTGTGAATAAAGCAAACTGAGGGCACCATAATGAGTATATGATTTTTAAAGGAATGGTAAGGGAATGGCCATGTGGAGATGATGGAGAGTGAGAGACTGACGAGGAGAGTGTATGTGAGTGAGGTGGAGGGGGTGGAGAGGGAGGGAAGGCCAAGGATGAGATGGAGGGAAGGAGTGGAGAGGTATATGAGAAAGGGGGGTGTTAGCTGGAGACAGGGCAGTAAAATGGCGGGTTGAAAGCGCGACATCATGGTGATTTGTTTATGGCCACCCATTACGGGATTAAGGCGTCTGGGAATAGATAGATAGACAGATGAACGATATTAAATCAAATATCAAACAGAATGGCAAGGAGTGAAGTTCATACATAAATCTTAATGCGATAATGCTTTAAGCGTGAATTATAAGTTAAATGATGGGAAGGTTACTTAAAATGAAAATGCAACAAATTACAAATGTGTCAGGAGCACTGGAGGTAACAAAGAATAATTTCTGTATGTACAGTAAATGAGAGAGCCCTGCCGTGATGTTTTCTTCATTTCGAAACAAATGGCACAAACTATGAGTAAAGATGGTGACAATGAGTTATGTATGGCACATTTATAGAGTCTGGTTCGAAGGATGTGTAAAGAAACAAATGTCTGTAGGCTTTGCGATGTCAAGATGATGGAAATATAGGCAATGCTATGCTGCTGCAACCCTCCGTCTGACAAAGAACATACCTCCCACCTTCCTGCACCAAGCGCATAACGGCCCTACCCCCCCACCCTCCTCATTAACACGAACATTAAAACTTAAATATTTCAGTAGTTTATCCATGACAATAATGAACTGAAAAGCAGATTTGATGAAATTAGTACACGTGCCTTTTTTTTTTTTTTTTTTTTTAGGCAGCCATTTTTCTATTATTATTTAATAGGTACAGTCATGAAACTTCATACATAATTAGATATTAATACAATGATTTATCATATACAATTTCTGCCTCCTAGGTGTAATAGTTTGCAAAGTTTGATAGAAAAATGCATTCAAATAATTTGCTCAATGTATTTTTACAGTTTCATATCACTGTATAATCTCATGGCATTCTAACTACCAAAAGGCACCAGGAGACTTATTAACGTATTCCTGGAGTGTTTGAAGCCTTTACCTGTATTAGTTTCTGAGTCCTAGCCCGGACGCTAAATATCATTATTGTTTATTTTTTTATTTTTTCATTATAAAAAAAAAATACTTAAGACACAGCATTCTACCCATCAAAAGGCACCAGTTCACTATAAGACACATAACTATGTGACAATTCATAACTCTGCAGTGAATACCTTTTGATCTGTGGCTTGAGATTACTTGCTCAGGTTGGATTGGTATCTCTGAGAAAAAAGAGAGAGAGAGAGAGAGAGAGAGAGAGAGAGAGAGAGAGAGAATATATGTATATATATATATATATATATATATATATATATATATATATATATATATATATATATATATATATATATAGTTCAGACACAACATTCTAAGTATCAAAAAAGCACTAGTTCACTATGAGACACATAACTATGTGAAATTTCATGACTCCATAGTTCATACTTTCTGAGAATTGCTCCGGAAGCAACAATCTCGACACCCAGCAGCCCAACTGTACGATGGACACCAGTGATAACAATACCCTTCTCTGACTCTGTCAGGTGGAGCGTAAAAATTATTGTGGAAATTAATGATGCAGACATCACGTGCACAGCATCAGGTAATACAGAATGGCTGAAGAGTATTTTGCAGTGTGTTGGAAAATGAATGGTTTAACAAGAATACAACTGGCAGGGACTGTATGGTGGAATTTATAAAATGATGGAGTGAGGGACGGAAACTGATGCTGATGCTCCCTCATTTTCTGTGCCCACCCTGAATAAAGCCTCAGGATATGACTCCAGTCCACAGGTGTATGTGATTTCCGATGAACCAATGTTCTGTGGGTATACCAGATTATTTCCCTATTTAATATGAAGACGTCCTTCATATTAATTCCTGCTCTCAATATACTTGTGTTACGTTTACCTGGCCCATATTTTTACAACTTAATAAGCGTAAGTCAGTGGAGGAAACACACCATTCTCCGGCTCTGCATTGTTTCCACGGCATTTCTTCGCGACTAGCATCATATTTTGGTATTAATTTATTTTTACAACCCTGTATTCAAGATGGCCAGATGTATATGGTAGTTCAAGTCAGTGTAGAAACAGTAGAGACTATGTTGTTAATACTGGGAAAATCCTTTATTTTTTTTTTTTTTATGCGAGGAGGAAGGAACCAAAGGCCGCGGGCCTGCAATTATTGTTCCTTCCAAGAGAAAAACAAAATACAAGAGAGAGCCAAATTCAAGATCCGATCATTTCGAGATGCCTGGACACACTGCGTTTGAAAGACTGGAGATCATAGGAAGCAGGAAATACAGACAGAGGGAGACAGTTCCAGATTTGACCTGTTGCATAAATGATGGACTGGGAGTAACGGTTAACTCTTGCATTAGAGAGGTGATTGAAGGTCATGTTAGTTCAACAAAATTGTCTTTAACTGGACAACATCAACTGGAAATAATAATTAACCTATAAAATTAGTCATTTTGTTAAAGGGGTAATTATGCTAGAAATTCTGGGGTAAACTTACTTAAACCACCCGAAAGCTGAATGATATGGAACTGAGAAGGAAGGGAAAGAATATACAGTATACTTCTTCATGTATTTGTTAGTGAAGGAAGGTATAAGTCGAAGAACAGTATTAACTTCTTGGGAAAGTATTTTCAAGAGTACTATAATACTGAAGGTGGAAGGTGACAATGTGAGAAGGAGAGACAAAGATTAAAAGACGGAGAAGAAAGACAAGAAATCGAAGACAAGTGGACCTACAGGATGGAAGGAAAAATAACAGAGACCAATGGGGAAAACTGCAGCAGACGGAAACTACTCATCATAAAAGTTCTCTGATATGGAATAGTTTGTTAACTTACTGTAAAAGCTATATGTGTTTGTAGTTGCATAATCTGTATATCTATATCTGTGCGACAAGCTACTTTATAATAAATCAAAGACGCCTTTTAATAAAAAAAAAAATATAATAATAATAATAATAAGAATTATTATTATTATAATTGTTTTTATTATTATTATTATTATTATTATTATTATTATTATTATTAGGTGGGAGCGCTCACCATCCACTCACTCGATGTACTGCTGCTCTCAGAAGACTGCCCTTTCCTCTCTTTCTTTCCTTCTTTCCTCTTCTGTCTTTCTTTCCTTCTTTCCTTCCTTCTGTCTACGGGTGACTCAACACTGAATGACAAGCCAAATGGTTTCCTGTACACTAGGAAACCATTTACCATGCTGTGTGGTAACCATTTAACTAGATTATGGCACCTGGTGGTTTAGTGGTAACTTAGGCGCTCCAAGCGGACTGAGCCGGTGCAGGTTGATATCCAAGGGAGGGTTGGGGTTTGTTGCTCACATAATGCCACTCAAGAATGAGTGAAGTTTATCACTTTCATCTTAAATGTTTGGACCAACTTGCCTAACCCCGGGCTCCTACGTTCCTCGTGGGGCAACACAGGAATAGGTGAACTGTGTTTCTAATTCCCAATAAGCTGTCATTTTCTGATACCCTGATATTAGACCTTGAAGCTACAGGGGTGTTTCTATTGTACGTTATGTTTCTACGTAATAATTATGGCGTCCTCCCAGTGTTAATAACATATTTTCTTCTGACTCCTTTTCGACAATTTATCGAGAATCGGACTGACTTTTCCCACTGAAGGGGTTCAGATTGTAACTGCTCTACGACCAGACACTTGAAGCTACAATTTCCACAGCCTGCTTTTACGTTGTCGCATTACATTCATTCTTTGCATAACTGGAACTATTGCACACCAACTCGATCAGTTTCACAGCCATTTTTATTGTTTTGCTGACTCCGTTCCCTAGTTCCAGTAACATGTTAGCCACGCTTAACAATATCGGCGTTGAAAATAAGTGCATGACTCAGACTTCTGGACAGCAGGTACTACAGCGTGTCGGAACGAATAGCAGTGACTGTGAAATCGGCAGACAGCGATAGCACAAGCAGATAGCTAGGTTAGCGATTTCGTAGAGCACTTTATAATGCTTGCCAGTACATTTGGCTCCATTATTTGAGCGTTGTGTAAATATTCAAAGTGTATGCATTTACTTGTATAAATTATATATACTCTCTTTGTGAAAGGGACAAATATTATATGGATTTAGCTTCTACTTAATTATGTATCCGACTCTCATGAGAGCGAGAAATTTTACCCTGGTTTTATAAATGTTGTGCTGAGTGCAGGTGTAAAAGACAACTGGCAAACAGCATTCAGTTGATTTTAGATAGCATTCAGTAAACTTCAGCCCCAGTTGTTATCTGGCAGGGTAACGGACTACTATTGATTTAAGATTAAACCAGGGCAGATATTAAATGCCACAGTACTATAAGCGCACGTTACTACAAATCAAGCATTATACATAACCAGCAGGGGTATACGCTAAATATCTGTAAGTATTTCTGTTGACGCAACGGCGTGGCTACTGTGATCGTCATTTTCTATGTAAGTGTGTATTTGTGTATTTGTTAACAAAAATCTCAAGAATGTCTACTTCGTCAGGGATTAATGTTGGGACATTCACTGTGTGTGGATTTGGGAAGAAGTCATTCGATTTTGGTGCAGATCGACCAAAGATCAAGGTCATGGGTCACGGTCAAAGTTCAGGTGTAGGAAATATTTCATGAAAGTTTTATTCGTTTTGAATGAAACTTGACACAAACTGTTTTGGGGGATGGAGAAGTGATTTGACTTTGGTACAGAAAAACCACGGTCAGACTTCGGCCGCGGCGTTGTTGTGCTCTCTGTGCACCCTATCTATATTATGAATTGCAGTTATCCTTTGTACTGTAAATGACAAAAGTAATGTTGCTAATCTTTATTTGAAATGTTCGTTTCTCGCTTCGTGAGAGAGAGAGAGAGAGAGAGAGAGAGAGAGAGAGAGAGAGAGAGAGAGAGCCGTACGGTAGTACCAATTAAGAACAGGAAAGTACCCTGCTCCAGACACACATATATATACCAATTACAGTTACCTCTATCGCCTTCGCTAATGCAGACGCCTGTCATTACATTTGGAGTGAGAATATTTACCGACACTCTAGGTGAAGAAGAGTAGGGTATGCGTAGGGTAGACTTAGGGCATTTGCATATGTAGGCCCGGGTTGCCATCCTTGCCCATCTCAGAGCTTCTTGATTCCGGAAATAATTACACATGATAACACAGGAGGCCAGAGATGGAGGTGATAGGGAGGAGATTGGCCGCTTGATGAGGAAGTGTCAGTAGAAGGCCGATCTAGAGATAAGATAACCTGGAGAAAAGGTGAGATATGGTGGTGTAATTATGAACACTTCTTTACCCACGTGAGCGAGTGAGGGTGGTTGGCAGCTACTCCAGAGGCAACGCTCTCTCAAAGGAAGCCAAACATAGAGCTGAGCTGGTCTTAGAAAAAGATTCCCAGTGACCAACAAATCGCTGAGCGTTAGCCAGAGTAGTAGTAGTAGTAGTAGCAGGCCCAGGTTCGTCTGGAATCTGAACCCGGTGGACTGTAGGCTGGATATGCCATTCTCCAGTAGTTCACCATCCTCCTTTCAGGGAACAGGGAGGGAGATGAGTAACGTTTGAAGAAACAGGTGAAGGATCCGTTCACGTATATCGGTGCCTCCATGTGATGACGCCCCCCTCCTCCAACACCATCAGAAAGAGTTGTTGTAGTTGTACTACCTCAGTCTGATCGATCAGACCCATCAACCAGAGGCAAGCAACAGCACTTGCAGGGACGTCCCGTGCAGTGAACCGATGTCCACATGTGTCTGGCAGCGCTCCGCCAGAACGTGAACCCAGTGGACGGCAAGCTGAAGCTGTCATCTTCCCATCTAGGGATATGGAGGGAGATGAGGCACGTTTGTAGAACTGGGTAATGGAACCGCCCCCTTTGCTTACGAATTGTTCTTGTACTGACGAGGTTAGAAGCACCTTTGCACCTTTTAGTAGTTTTTAAAAAGTGCCACCGTGCTGAAGGGCTTAGGGCCGGATTGTTAAAACAGGGCAAGCTGAGAGAGAGAGAGAGAGAGAGAGAGAGAGAGAGAGAGAGAGAGAGAGAGAGAGAGAGGGATGATGATGATGATGATGATGACAGGACATCCTCGATCTTCCTGTACGGCTGCAGACTATGATCTAATGCGGAATGGGGTTTAGTGTATCTAATAGTTACCGGAGTTTCACATATTCCCCCCCTCCCCCAAAATAAGGGCTTCTTACACCTTGTTGCACTCAGTTTTAATAATGCGACCCTGTAGGTGTACTGTGAGACCCAGATGAGACCACACAGACCTCCGGAAACATGTGTCGATCAGATCCCAAAAACGAATACTAGCTCATTCACCTTCCTTGGATGCATATTTTTTTTTTCACCATTCATCTTCAAGCAATCTTTTCAGCTGAGGGAACTTTTAAAGGTCAATGGGAAAAACTCTCTATCTGAACCTTTATAAAACTGAATTTTTCCCCCCAACCTGACGAATATAAACTGGACTTACCATGACTAAAATATCCACCTGCGTCCATGGTGAGCTATAGGTTTATTAATTTTTGACGGTAAATAATTCTTTATGGCAGACCAGTGTTGTCAGAAATTATATCTTAGGGTCTAACTTTCTCTAAAACATTTATGCAATTTTTCATGAGTTTTAACTGTGTGAAGATAAAACTGTAAACAAGGAAATAATCGTAACAGCTGTGTGTGTGTGTGTGTGTGTGTGTGTGTGTGTGTGTGTGTGTGTGTGTGTGTGTGTGTGTGTGTGTGTGTGTGTGTGTGTGTGTGTGTGTGTGTGTGTGTGTGTGTGTGTGTGTGTGTGTGTGTGTGTGTGTGTGTGTGTGTGTGTGTGTGTGTGTGTGTGTGTGTGTGTGTGTGTGTGTGTGTGTGTGTGTGTGTGTGTGTGTGTGTGTGTGTGTGTGTGTGTGTGTGTGTGTGTGTGTGTGTGTGTGTGTGTGTGTGTGTGTGTGTGTGTGTGTGTGTGTGTGTGTGTGTGTGTGTGTGTGTGTGTGTGTGTGTGTGTGTGTGTGTGTGTGTGTGTGTGTGTGTGTGTGTGTGTGTGTGTGTGTGTGTGTGTGTGTGTGTGTGTGTGTGTGTGTGTGTGTGTGTGTGTGTGTGTGTGTGTGTGTGTGTGTGTGTGTGTGTGTGTGTGTGTGTGTGTGTGTGTGTGTGTGTGTGTGTGTGTGTGTGTGTGTGTGTGTGTGTGTGTGTGTGTGTGTGTGTGTGTGTGTGTGTGTGTGTGTGTGTGTGTGTGTGTGTGTGTGTGTGTGTGTGTGTGTGTGTGTGTGTGTGTGTGTGTGTGTGTGTGTGTGTGTGTGTGTGTGTGTGTGTGTGTGTGTGTGTGTGTGTGTGTGTGTGTGTGTCCTTACTACTGCTGTCTGACTAGAACGGCTCAGCAACCTTCAGCAGTGTTTACTACGGTATCAATTGAAGCTATTTTATGTTGGTTACTGCCACCAAAGTTTGACCTGTCTGACTGAAACGATTAACTAGTTCAATCCGCAGACGTTATTTGTGTTCGGTTGTTGCAATCAATGACTGATTATATTAATTTTGATACATTTTTCGAAATTAAGGGGTCAGATACCGTTTGAACTTGTCTGACCATTCATAAAGCTCAAGAAATCACCTGAAGTAGCAAGTATAGAATAAAACATGAGTCACTAGATTGAAGATTATGGGAGAATCAATAACTGTTTCCCGCCACAGTAATATTAGCTAGTTATTTCATACACTACCAGACAACTGATTCAGCCATAGTATGATTCAACTCTGTGAAACAATCTGACCATCTATACAAAACATTGAACTATGGTAAAAATCTTGGTTAATTCGCCTTGATTATGTGTTTTTCAGATTATTATTATTTTTTTTTTTGTTACTAACTCTTGGATAAGGCTTCACAGCCAGTTCCCAATGCCCAGTAGTCCTTTATATGCCAAATACTTTCACATGCCACCACTTCGGCGCTAATACCCACCGTTCATAATTTATATGTGCTAGTGCTGTCTTATAGACATCTCAGCGTCTTAGTCTGTCACTGACTGACTACGCAAGAGACCGCATATTAATGAAGCAATATTCTCAAACAGCTCTGAATGAGACAGCCCTATGTTTAATATGAAGGAAGAGTATTAATGGCAAAGTGGTGATATGAGAAGATGTATACACGTTCCAGGACCTCAGGGAACACTCTGTTTAGCCTCTGTTTAGAGTTGGACACATACACAAACGCACAAAAAAAAAAAAAATGCATCCCCGAATGAAGGGATTAAGAGAGTGGCTGAGAATGTGGGAATGAACCTAGGCTTAGAGCGACGTGGAAGGGAGATGCTCACAGATAATACCGAATGGAATTTAATTTACATTACACATGCATCAAGTTCTCCACCTCCAGAAAACAGTGATTTGAATACTCGGCCCGCTCTTAGGATAATGTTCGAGACGCCTTGTGCTTTTACTAATACCACCTTATATTTTTCACTAATGCCGAGGTGGAGTGTGTACCGACATCAGACTCTAGAATTACTGTGATTAAGTGTAGGAAAAAGTGCAGTGAGCCTTGTGAGTGTGGAGTGAGAGAGAAAGAGTATGATATTATGCAAAGAAGTGTCCAGTGTGGTGATAGAGCAGGGAGAATATTAAAGGGCAGGAGAGGGGAAGGATGAGGAGTTTGGATGAGGCAGGAGAAGGAAAGAAAATGAGAGAGGAAGGATTAAATAATGAAGAGGAAGATTTGCACTGTGGATTACAGAAAAGAGAGCGAGGGAGCGAAGAGGAACAAGAATGGTTAGCAAAGGACGAGAAAGATAGTTACTGGGATGAAAGACAAGAGGAGGAAGGTGGAGAGAGGACGGGGAAGGATTAGAAGAGGAAGAGGAGAATGAGGGTCTAAATGAATGAACAGAGAACAAGGAAGGAAAGAGGGAGGGGAAGGAGTAGTAGACGTTGGGGAGTGAAGAAGAAGGAAAAGAGAGGAGGAGAATAGGGGAAGAGGAAGGCTTGGCAAATAACGAGGAATATGGCAAGTATGGAGAAAGAAAAGGAGAGGAGAATGGAAAGGGGGAGGGGAAGAATTAGCAGAGGACAAGGAGTGTGGATGAAAGAGGGGAAGAGGAGGAAGAAAAGTGTTAATTTGGAAGTAATGAATCCAAAAAGGAAAAATAAAAGAAGAAAAGCACGACGCTGAGGGAAGAGAAGAAGGAGGGAAAGAGGCAGGAAGAAGGATTAGTAAAGGAAGAGGAAGATAAGGAATGAGGATGATTTAAAAGAGAGGGAGAAGGAGGAGGAGAAGGAGGTGAATCTTGAAGTCAGGAGGAAAAAAAAAAGAATGTTATGCAAAGCGCCCAATGAAATGGACGGGCGGGGAGAACATGGAAAAGAGGAGGCAAGGGAAGGCGGAATAAGATGAGAAGTGTGGATGAAAGAGAGGAGGAAAAGGTGTAGGCAGATTAGGAAGAAAGGAATAAATAGAGGAAAGTTTATGAGGGGATTTAAGGTGTGAAACGAAGAGAGGAACGTGGACGGAAAAAGGCTGAGGGAAAAGGAGTTAGATAAGAAGTGTGGATGAAAGAGACGAGGAAGATGAGAGATGAATTTGAGCGAGAGGAATATGGAGATGATAGAATCGTGAAAGATGAGAATGAAGTAAGGAAGGAGACAGGAGGAGGATTAGCAAAGAACGAAGATGATTAGGAAAATGAATGGAAGAGAAAATAAGGAGTACACTACAATATTATGCAAACTTTACAATGAGGTGAAGGGTCAAAAAGAATGTGGAAACGAAGAGGGAAAGCAGGGAAAAGGGAGATGAAGAGTTTGGACGGAAGAGAAAAGGAGGGAGGAGGTGAATGGAAAAGACAGGCATAAGGGAAGTGAAGTGGGAAAAGGAAGAAGCGAGAGGAGAAGAATGTGGAAAGGAAAAAGGAGGGAAAGAGCAGCAAACGAAGAGAAAAATGAAGAGTGAAGATGCATTGCAAGAACAGGAATCGGAGAGTGAATCACTGAGACAGGAATCCAGAACCTTAATGAGGTAAGTAAGAGAAGAAGCAAGATAAAGAGAGGATGAGAGAGAAAGAGCAAGACGAGCAGCAGAAACAGTACAGAAAACAAAAATAGGAATAAGACATCTAGAAAAAGAAAGACAAGCAGCACAAGAAGAAGAGTAAAAATAAACGAGCGGCACAAGATAATGAGTAATAGTAGGAAGAAGTGCAGAAAAAGTAAGAACAAGGAACAGCACAAGGAAAAGCGTAAGAGCAAGGCACAGCACAACATGCGGGATGAGAACGAGAAGAACAAGCGGAAGGAGAAGTGCAAGGAGATCAAGAGCAAAGAACAGTAATAAAAAGAGAATAGCCAGAGGAAAGTATAGCATACAAAGAGAAGTAAAAACACATGTCTCAAAAGGAAGAGTAAAAGAATGTAATAACACAGGAAAAGAGTAAGATCAAGGGGTAGCATAGGTAGAATGATAAACGCTGGTCTGTCTGGCCAAGCTGACTCGTCGACCACAGGTAAGTAACTGCTTTTGTGAGTCAGTACAGGTATGGTATAATACATACACTGTGTGGGGAGCCAATCGCCCCATGTGACATAAAGCGCCTCACCTGGGTAGGGTCAAGATTCTTCGTAAGGCGAGGTGTAACGTAATATGAAAAGGTTTGGCTCCCGGGTGAATGCCGCAGGTGCTTCACCCAGAGTCCCCACTACTTATAGGCCCTTGTCAGGGTCATAAGAAGCGTAAGAGTAAGGAACAGCACAAGAGGAACAGGAATAAGGAGAACCACAAAAATATGAACAAGGACTAGCACAAAAGAAAAGCAAGGAATAAAGCATGAAAAATAGTAAGAGTAGCGAGCAAACACATATTCCATTCAGTACCCCGACGTCCTTGTATTATCAACACTACTACTTTTTTCAGTTCAGCTCTGGGGAGATTTCTTGCAGAGGAAGAGTTTATGGAGATTTTAACTGACTCCTCCTGTTCAAAAACTATCTCCTTTGCTTAATAAGAGCCTCTGAAAGGAACAAAAATATAAATAATAAGAAACAGGTTACTTGACTGAAGTGGTTAAGCGACAAAGAAGAGCAAGGTGCGCTAAAGAAAGAAATAAGGAAAATAATCACAACAAAGAAAATAGAAGGTAGTTAAGGAGAAGACTGAAGGAGTGAACAATAGGGATAAAAGAGAAAGACCCAGGAGTGCCGTGGGAGGAACTACTGTAGATAGCAAGACAGAAATACGAAGTGGGGAGGGAAGAAGGAAGACAAAGAGTAGGTGGAAATTTGATGAGGACCACACGAGTGAGAAAAAATAAGATGATCCCGGATAAGAAAGACAGAGTTAGAAAATATGAAAGAGCAAGAAGCAGTGAGAAGTACCTGGAAAACGAGAAGGTACTGTGACAAAATGAGGCAAAATCAAGGCAGAAAAAACAAAAGTAGGTGAAATGAATGGAAGGGAATATAAGAAGTAAGTGGAAAAGAGAAAAGAAAATAGATGAAAGACAAGGAAAAGCAAGATGATAATGAGGGAGGAAAGAAAAGAATGTTCTCAGAAAGCAAATGAAGACATAACAAAATAAATAAATAAAAACATAGGGGAAGCGTATGAACGAACGGCAGGGAAAAGAGTAGGTGAGGAGAGAAAAAGAGAGAATAAGAATTGTGTGAGAGAGAAAAAGAAGAAAAAGAAATGCACAGCAAGGAAACAAATATAAAAGAAAGATAAAAAAGAAGTGGTAAAAGAGAGAGTGTGTAATGAAACAAGGAGCGCCAGAACAAGAACAAGAATCAAGGAGGAAAAAACGATGTACGGCGGAGATTACGGAAGAGGAAAAACTAGTAGGGCAAGACAAGGAAGAAGAAGTAAGAGGGCAAGAAGAAGCAGAAGCTCAAAAATACTTGAAACAAATGAAAAATATGGAAACGAAATGGAACAGCAAAGAATAAGTGAGGAAGAAAGGAGAATGAAACCTATGAAAGTTCAGAGAAACAATAGGAATGGGAGCAAGGAGAACGTGCAAGAGACAAGGGAGAAAATGAATGACATAACGAAGAAGATACTAAAGAAAATTTAAAAGGTTAAACTGGTAAACAAAGAGGAACAGTAAAAAAAAATAGCACGAAAAAACACAAGAAGAAAATTAAGCAGAAAAGGATGTGAAAAGGAAAGGGGTTACCAAAAACGAACACTCCAGCGAAGAGGATGTCGGAAAGACAAGAGAGAAAGACCACAGTGTTAAGAGAAATGAAGAAGACGAGACAAAACATAATAAGCAGGAAGGAAATGCATTTTAAGCAATAGGTGGAAGGGATAAGAGGGAATTAAAAAAAAAAAAAAAAGAGCAAAGAAAAATATTACAAAAAAAAGATACAAGAAAGAAGCAGCGAAAGGAGTAATGGAAAAGGACAAGAAAGAGCATTAAAAAGCATAAGAAGAAGGCAAACCAGACGGAAAAGTTAAGACATAAAGTAAGAAAAACAGCGTAGGACAAGTAGAGAGAACTAAAAAGAAAAAAAAAAGCACAAAACACTAAATGAGGAAGAAGGAGCTAAACGAAACGGTATGTATATTAAGAGGTACCGTAAACAAGAATTACTAGCGACGCAAAGTGTGCAGGAATTAGGGACAGGGAGCGGCACAGGAAAGATGGAGGTGTTGTGGCAGCCCGACCCCGCCTCTTTACTACCTGATGGGAATTATGCAGATTTTTGCGGACTGGGCTTAGGTGATCGTCAGGGTGGGGGCGGTGGGCGGGTATGTGATGTAACACGGAGATAACTCTGATGCCATACACTCCCCTTCGCCCCTACGTTCGTACGCTGTAATGGACCAACTGTTTACATAATTTTATGAGGTCCCTATGTCGTCTTTGGAACTTGCACTAACCGAAAAATGTAACCTGCCACGTAATATTTGTATACTTCAAAGTGAAATAAGAGTCTTTTACCTTTCTCCGACAGTTGCACTGGAATATTTTGGTGAGCCACTGTTTATTACGCGCAGTTAGCGTGAGCAGATACGAGACGGAACAAGTAATATACGTCAGACACCTTTCTTAGCTGTCTACTACCATTCCCCATAAGAAGTATTCACCGCTTCAACGCACCGTAATTCTCAGCTTGTATGCAGATGCATCTCCCCTTTATACTACTCAGGATCTGAAGGGAATGGAATGGTCGGCTCGTTTGTACCGCGGCGGAGGAAAAAGCGCTCGTGAGATTGATGAGAAAAGTGGACGTGTGGTGGAAGCGTGCCCACCCAGGAGAGAGTACTGCAGGCATGTTGTTCTCTTGTCGTGTGCTTGCCAACGCAGATTCTTGCATGAGCTTAGCGAAGACATGCGAATACATTTACATTAATTTGCTCTGACAAGGTATTTGGAATAGAAGACATGACATTACGATGCTTACATAAATGGTCATAGATGCCAACCAACTGACGCATTAAAAAAAAAAAAAAAATGACACCTGTTCCGTATTTGGATGGCCCACGTACGCGTATAACGCTTGACTTCCACTTCGCCGGGAGATTCCTCCTGTGTTGTGTGGACGGCTCATTCACTTTTACATTGTTCATTCATTTCCTGTTCCCACCGCCACAAACAAGTCCACACTTGCCGACTAAGACGTTCATGTAACACGTAAGATACTGCCACGTGAGTTTCCAATGGAGCGCTATTTATGGGTCACCCTATTTAATTCTTACGTTCCAGCTTAGACAATCATTAATTTTTAAGGAAATTCACCTACTGTCCTGGTATAATATTTCCTAACACAGAATGATAAAAAATATACATGAAAGACAACTTGACGCCGTTAAGCAGAATAGTGTTGCTGAGGAAAATTACAGATTATTACTGGGAAGTCCAACGAAATATGTGGCTCCTCCTTGCCAACAAATGGCTTTGACCTTTATCATCCCTGATCTTAACCCTGGAGGCTGATGTGATTGCAAACAAGGGCTTTCAAATACCCTGAGATCTGGCCTGGTGATAGTCTTTTTTGACCTCTGCCGGGAAGCATAGGCATTCAGGCGATCAGGGTACAAGCAGGGAAGTAGTGTTCTAGAAGTGTGCTTTTTATAGCTCGATTTTGCTAAGAGACTGCTCCCTCATGTCCAGCACTCATCACTTATATACCAAACCATCTATAAAGAAATATGCCAAACAAACTTTTTCATGGCTGGTTTGATGTGTCTGATCAGTGAGGGTTTTATAGCATGCCAGAGATGAAGTCAGTTTTGAAGGATTTTGAATTCTAAAATTGTTACATTTGCTGGACTCAATCAATCTGGCGATTTTTCGATCTGCAGCCCACTTTCTACCATGTTATCACAATAAAACAGCGTCAGAAGGAATTCCGTGGCACCATGAAATCTAAGATCAGGTACCCCAGACCGCAGCTGTTCGCACCTGGAGCATTATGACATCACGCGATCCTGTCTATTGTGTTATCTGAGTGACAAACACCTCGCCCATACTTCTCCCACTGTCTTATCCGCGCTAAATATCGGGCAGGTGTGAGTGAGCATTACTGGACCAACCCCTTTGCCACGAATATGTCTTTCTATGTTGTATTCTTGATATTTTCTGGAGATTATATTCACCTTAGAATACAATCTGGAAATGGAGGAGTAAGCTGCAGCGTTGAATAGCCCCTTCACTACTAGGGTGTTATCTTATGTTAAACGGTATCGTCTGGTAATAGTAATGACGTCCTTGGGTTGAACAGCCGAAGCAGGACGGCACATTATGGTCGTGTAACGTAAAGACACTGCGCCAGTAAACATGCACTGCGAAATGTAATTTTGTAATAAATTTTAATATATTACCTTAGAAACAAGACATACAAATGTTAGCGTCTGTTTTCTACCACTGGTCATTAGGTCTTTGAAAAAATTTTCTCGCATAAGCCTTCATACTGCAAAGTGACATCAGGTAACCCATACTTAGTTTCACCAACATATCCAGAATAAGCCCATCCTCTAACTAACTCAAGGACAAGTTTTTATTACCTATACAGAATTATATGGCTATGTCAGGATTCACTTTTATTACTGTTTGTCGCCATACAATCATCTCATTACCAGTCACTTAGGTTTTGTATAATCAAGGGTGTGCAGATGCATATGCTGAGTAACTGTCGATGTGTGGGGTAACTCTTTCTTGTCTCACTGTCGACAAGTAGGTGCAGTAGTAGTGCTTTTATTTACTTAGGATATTTTCTTGAGTTCTTTCCTGCAGAAAATATTGTAGTGCAAGTTCCTTTTGCTAGACGAACTTTCAAGTGTTTTATTTCCATGCAGTTATCAATAAAATTTGCACTCTGCGTAGCCACCATGACAATTTTATCTTTATACATTCATCAACATATGTTTTGCACATTCATTAATATAATTATTTTCTGTGCATAAACAAAATCTATCTATCTATCTATCTATCTATTGCCAGACGCCATAATCCCATACGGGGTGGCCATTTGACTCTGAGATATTTGTTTTACATGGAGAATTTGCGTTTATGCATTAATCAGCAAATTTTGTTTCTGTTCAACTGTATACTTCTGTGTCTATGGATTTAACATAATTATTTGTTCATACATTAATCAATATAATATTAAGTGTATGTATTCATCGGTATATTTTTTTTTTATGTATACTTCAGGATAATTTTCTGTGTGTTCGTCAGTTTAATTTTAGTTCTGTACAGTCACTAGGTTATGTTTTATTTCCATCATTAACCAACATAGTTTTTTTGCCATAATTTATCTATAACTTCGGATTTTTCCAAGCACCATTAAAAATTTCATTCTTTGCCTGCAAGAGTGGCCTATAACTGTGTTTCTTGCGTTCACAAGCATGAGTTTCTTCCTTTCACTCAGCAGCACAGTTCTGTTACTGTGCATTTATCGGTATAATTTCGGTGCTGGTGAGGGACACCTTCACGCAGTGACACAGATAGGACCAGGCGGTGGAGCTGCCTGGTTGTACAAATTTTCCTCAGTCTCTTCTCTATTCTCTCAAACGAGGATGATGAAAATCATAAGGGCATTTAAAGTCTGTGGTCCACTTGGGTCACGTTTCAGATGAAGCTGGGACAAAAACAGCTATTGATATTAGTGGAGTTTCTCTGCAATCTCAAGGAAATTTTGCTTTATTGTTTTAATCAGTATAATTTTGCTTTTATTAACCACCAGTATAAGCCTGGTCAGTTTCACTGACCCTGCTTCAGAGAAGAGGGACTTATCTTGTTCATGTAACTCACAATGATATATATTCACCTGCATAGTTGTCCAGAGAGATATGGATAGATTGGCAGAAAGATAGAGAATAAATATATCTTATATATTTTCATAAAACTATGTCTATCTATCAAGAGAGAGAGAGAGAGAGAGAGAGAAGCAGCATAATATGAGCTCCTAGCACATTTTCTTACTTTAGATAAACTTCAGAGTTTCCTTAAGCTGCACTGCATTTATAACTAGAAGGATAACGCAATAGTTCATTCTAGTCCATTCAATTTCGCTGAAGAAAATCGTCTATCGTAGTAGAATGTAATAATAGATGGAATCAGGAATTATACTATATAAGGAGTGCTGTTTATAACCCCGTCGATGTGATAGTTCCAAAGGTCTCCCCAAAACTTAGTAATTCCAGGTCTCCCAAAAGCTTAGTAACCCCAGGTCTCCCAAAAGCTTAGTAATATCATGTGGTGGAAGAAAGAAAAAAAAAAGATTAAAAGTATAAAAGACACGACATCTTACCAGAGGATTAACTCTGCAGGTCCAAATTTGGTATACTTATTAAGAACGAAGACGAACCAGAAAATTCATCGTTTTGTACATGGCCAGACTTTATTTACACCTTGCTATCGTTTGTTCACGTCAGTTACCTAATCAGCATCTTCTGCAAGCATCTCTGTTGCCTTATAGTACACGCGGGGTGAAGATAACGCCACCAACGTACTCATTACCCAGTATTTATAGGGAGCGCCTCGGTGCTGGCCCGACGCTGATAAGAATCGGTGGTGGCCCAGAGCCAGATGACCAACAAAATGCCGTACACAAGGCGAATATGTTACCGTCAATTAAACACTGCCGGCAAGAGCACCCTGGATACCCTCAAAGCCCCGCCATGCATTCCCGAACACTGTGCTCCTTAATTACAGCATATATAATGAGAATCCTCACTTAAAGGAAGACAATAATATAACGAACGAGACGCAAATTGGTCACGTCTCATTGCTAGTTTTTCTGGAGGTTGTTTTTTGGCTGCACTTATTCTGCTCATTGGGATAGCAAAAAGTTGATCAATAAATATATGAAAACTGTTTACGCGAAACCAGTTTCGGATAATATTTTCCATGTACTGTAATGAAGGTAATGCAGAGGGACGCGTTTGTGTGGTGCCACTGACTTAGGCGGTCAGCTCCACTGACCAGATATACAAACATCCTTTAGCGCCATCCCTATTCCTCGAAAGGAGAATGTCTGTTTGCAGCAGGGTAACTGGGGTTGAAACCACCGCCACTATTAGTACTACTACTGCTACAACAACAACAAGTACTACTACTACTACTACTATTACCACTACTAATAATAATACTAGTCCTGCTGCTAGTGCTGGTGCTACAATGAGGGGAAGGCGAATCGGCTGCGTTTATTTCTTAGCTAATGCAGAAAAGTTATGCGTATAAGCATACTGATAATTATTAAGCACACATATTCTCACTCTCTCTCTCTCACGCACACACACACACACACACACACACACACTACTTTAATATTCGTTTACATCCTGAACGTGCATCCACTAATGAAGGTACTAATTGCATGGAGGCTGAAAAGTGCTAAACCGAGTGACTTGCGGCTCAGCACGTTTAAAGGATCCCGTCTCCTGCACCCAGCTATTTCTCTCTCTCTCTCTCTCTCTCTCTCTCTCTCTCTCTCTCTCTCTCTCTCAGCGTTATAGGTCCATTTCTTTGTCCATATTCTGCGAATTTTACCCTTCCCTGCCCCGGAGGGAGGGGCTCAGGGACGGATATTGTTTTCACTCGGCTTGTCTGTCTGTTTGTGTCTGTCTGTCTGTTAACAATTTTACGCAGAAACTGCTGGTGCGACTTTGATTAAAATTACAGTGATGGCGGGCTATGACCTTCTGATCACCTGACTAAATTTTGGGCCAATTTGGACCAAGATCCAAACTGTAGGCCCAAAAATGCATATTCAAAAATCAATTTTTCGCCATAACTCCCCTCAGATTCGTTATATCGACATGATACCAAAATCTGAAGGTGCATCTTTCAAATCTGCATCCTGTAACATAGCTCTTTACAGTTAGCGGTAGGGTGGACAATGTCAGGTGGGTCGGGCCTAAAATTGAAATGGACATGAAATCGTCAAATTTAAACCGATTTGATATGTGACGTCTTTGACCAGATATCCTGTTTTGTTTATACGTCAGCACTAAAATGACTGCCGAGACCGGGTTTGCTGTGCCTTGGCACAGCTTCCTGTCTTTTACTGTTTTCTCCATACTTTATGTTCGCTTTCCTTCCTATACGTTTCTCTCAATCCTTCACTTCCTTCGTTTCTTCCCATCACAAAATTTTTCCATCTACTCTTTTCTGTATAGTTCCATACAACCCACCCTCCCACACATACACGTACATGGATTCACGCAAGCACACACGCACGCGCACATGGCCGTACTCGCACACACACACACACACACACACACACACACACACACACACAGGTCTCTCTCTCTCTCTCTCTCTCTCTCTCTCTCCCTCTCCTTTTTACAACTGCCACAACCTGTCTTCTCTGTGGCCGTGCGTGCGTTTCTCCTTGACCCCTCTCTTCCACTCTGACCCCTCCCTCAGTCACTCTTCCTCCACCCCCTTCCTCACCCCTTCCTCCCCTTTCTTCCTCCCTCTCTTACCCTCTCCCTCCCTCACTCCTTTCATCCTCTCATTCCCTCTTCCTTTCACTTCCCGTTAGCCACACACCACTCTCCCTCATTCTACCCTCTCGTTCATCTGCCTTACCTTCTCCCTCATCCACTTCCCCTTCCACTGTCCCCTCTTAACTACCCCCTCCCTCACTCAGCACTTCAGCTTCCTCTTGTTCCCTTCCCTTGTCCCCTCTTTCACTCACTCCTTTCCTCACCCAGCCCCTCACCCTTATCCTCTTCCTTTCCTTCACTCCACCCATTTCTTTACTTTCTGTGTTTCCCGGTCCTTTTCTTCTTCTCCCTCCCTCCTACTTCAGTCACCCCACCCCTTTCCTTCACTTACCACCTCCCTCACTCTCTCTCCCCCATTCTCTCACCCTATCCCTCACCCTCTTCCTCTCTCCTAGTCCAAACTTTCACTTACCCTTCTTCCGTCCTAAACTCACATCCTTCCTTCATCTTCTCTCCCACATAGCCTCAGCTCCCTCCCTTCCCTTTCTTAACACACCCTCTACTTCCTCTTCTTCCCCTCCCCCGTTTTTTGTTCTCTCCTCCTCTCCCCATTCCCAGTCGGCTGTTCCTCCTACATTCTTAACGTCATTCTTTACCTTCCACTTCTCTCCCTTCGTCACATCCCAAGCCTCCTTATTTTCTTCTCTCCTCTTGTTCTTCTCCTTTTCTTTTCCTTATCTCATCTTCCACCTTCACTTCGTCTGTCATTACCTTTCTTCACTCCTCTAGATGGCCTTTCCTTACTCCATCATCATCACTCTTCTTCTTGCCTTCTCCCTTTCTTCACTTCTCTGCATATCTCTCTCCTCTCTCCAAAATTTTCTCCTCTTTTCCCCTCGTATCTATTCCCTTTCGTACGCACTGCTATCCCTCACTTTCTCACTCACTTCCCCTTCCTCATCGCCCTATCCCATTTCCCTCTCCCTCGCCATTTCCCATCCCTCTTACTATCTTGCCAGTCCTCTTTTGTCCGTACTCTAACTCACCCCCATACCCCACTCCCTCCCTCTCTGCCATTTTTCAGCTTCTCTCGTCCTAAACGCACCCTCACAAAATAAAAAGATAATAATAATAATAGGGAGATTAGAAAGATGACAGGATCGAGCCAAAGCATAAACGATGGAAGGGATGATAGTAATAATAAATAACTGGAATGGTATAGATTTGGTTATTTGATTGTTACAGATAGACATTAGGTTCAGAACGTAATCCATACATCATCAGTAATCAGTGGGTCCTGAGTCCACTCCAAAGCATTTCCTGAATATACCAAAGCGACCATGAAATAGAATTGCCTCCAGTCATTACATTTCACTCTTTCTTCTCTTTGCTCTTCCTCCATGCACCCCTCAACCTCTACGCTTCCTCTCTCCTTACATTCTCCTCCTCCAAATGCATGTATGTATGTATGTGCCTGTGCGTGTGTGTGTGTGTGTGTGTGTGTGTGTGTGTGTGTGTGTGTGTGTGTGTGTGTGTGTGTGTGTGTGTGTGTGTGTGTGTGTGCACTCCAGTAATCAACTGATTATCACTCCCCTTCCCTCTGTGCACCTTTCCCTCTTTCATTCAAGTTTTCTTTTCTTTACACCAGGTTGTTTGTACCTTTATGTAAAGAAAAACCTAGACTGCCAGTTAGACATTGTATGGCGTCCTCTGGGGGAAATGAACGCCAGCTTTAATGTCACTCGTGTACTAGACAGACATTAGTCAATTATAGCAGAACTTCTTCTTCTTCTCCCAAGGGGGGTGTGAGTTGGGAGCAGGGGAGTGAAATGGCGGGGGACAGGGCGACTTGGAGGCGATTTGTTTGTGGCCACCCCAAACGGGATTGAGGCGTCTGGCAATAGATAGATAGATAGATTCTTCTTCTTCGTCTTCTTCCTCTTCGTCGAATTCTATTTCTACATCTACCTCATTTTCTTCGCCATCATTTTCTTCTTCTTCTTCCTCCTCCTCCTCCTCTTCTTCTTCTTCTTCTTCTTCTTCTTCTTCTTCTTCCTCTTCTAATATACTATAGCACTAGCCGTGTGTGTGTGTGTGTGTGTGTGTGTGTGTGTGTGTGATTTTTGGGCAGCCGAAACTGCACATTCAAATCGCACCAAATTTGGCACAGAAATCGCAAAAAATTCGCTGATGTGAAAAAATTTGGTCCCATCATGATTGAAAGACTTTTACTATATTTAATGAGCAATCACATTATGACAAAGAAAACGCCGCTCTTGGAGCCCGGCATAGGACCTCCGTAAAATTTTTTGCCCACAGGTACAACTAAAGTATTTCAGACTTCCGTTCGGACAACTTGGGTTCCATTCCCGAAGCTGCAAATAACTCGATCAATTTGTTAGCTGCAAAAAATCCAAGTGACAACGTTACACAAGAACAGCACATAAACACGAGAGCCCTCCGCAGGGGCAAGTGCGAGGTGCCCGAAGGGCCCACGAGCACTTGTCTTAACTATAATAATATTCTTCTTATTCTTATTCTCATTCTTATTGTTATTATTATTATCGTTATTATTGTTGTTGTTGTTGTTCTTGTTGTTTTATCATCATAATCATAATCATCATAATCATCATCATTAATAATAATAATAATAATAATAATATTATTATTATTATTATTATTATTATTATTATTATTATTACGTTGGGTCTGGTTAGTACTTGGATGGGTGACCGCCTGCGAACACCAGATGCTGTTGGCATAACGTTCTCCCTACGTGTCAAGTGGGGTTGGTGGAGGATTAGTGCCCCTCCCTGTAAAACAATTAACTCTAAGCCCATGGCCACCCCGTTTGGGATACATGGCGTCTGGCATATATATATATATATATATATATATATATATATATATATATATATATATATATATATATATATATATATATATCATTATCATTTTTCTTCTTCGTCTTCGTTTGTTTCTATTTCAACATCGTCTTCTACTTTGCCTTCTTCTCCGTTTTCTATTTCTTCTCCTTCTCCTTCCTCTCCTTCTCCTGTTTTGCCTTCGCCATCGCCTTCGCCTCCTGCTACTCCTCCTCCTCCTCGTCCTCCTCTTATTATTATTATTATTATTATTATGATTATTATTATTTTTTCTTTATTTTTCTTTTTTTTTTCTATTTCCATTTCTCTTTCTCTTTCCACCTATGTTTCTTTATCATCTTTTTATTTTATTTTTCCTTTTGTTTGTGTTTTTTTTTCCTTCTTCTTCTTGTCCGATCTTTTTTCTCCACAATATCCTTTTTTCTTCTTTATACATATTCTTTTATGTTTGTTTCTTTCCTTAATTTCCACATCCTCTCTGCTCCTTCCTCTCACATCTGCATCCCTTACATGTCCCCCTTGTCCTTCTTCATTACCCCTTCCATTCTTTTTTTTTCTTTCTTTTTCTTCTTGTTTTATCATTTCTGCCGTTCATCCTTCCCAAATTCTGTTTCCTTTTTTTTTTCGCCTTTCTTTATCACACTTCACCCTTCTCTTTATCCCTGGATGATCTCATTCTCTCTCACCCTTAAAAATTTTCTTTCTTTTTTCGTTCTGCGTCCCCCTCTCTCTCTCTCTCTCTCTCTCTCTCTCTCTCTCTTTCTTTCTCTCTCTCTCTCTCTACCTTACCATTTCCATCTTTACTATCCCCCCTTTCACCCTCTTCCTCTCTTTCCTCTCTCCCTTTCTTGTCCCCAACTTGTTATCTTCCCTAATCCTGTTCCTTGTAGGCCACTCTACATTCCCTTTTCCTCATTACTCTATACTTTCCTTTTGTTCTTCTTTCCTTTTCAATTACCTCCATCTCCTCCTTATCTATCTCTCATTTCTGTTCTCCCTAATCCTGCTTACTTTGTCTCTGTCTGTCTGTTTGTCTTCATCTTTTCCCTCGCTCCTTCGCCCCTCTCTTCCTCTCATCCTTCTCTCTCTCCACCCATTCTTTTCTTCCGTCACACTCCTTGATCTTCCTTCTCTTTCCTTCACTTTTTCAGCCCCATTCCTTTTCATTCTCCCAACGTCTGCCTTCTCCTTTTTTTCTCCACCCCTTCTCCTCCCTTACGATCCCCTTTCCTTTCCTCTCTCCTCCATATGTATCTTCCCTCCCCCTATTTAATCTTCTCACCATCACAACTTCTTCTCCTCCTCTCTCATCCCGTATCTCCTCTCCCTCTCTTCTCTCCCTTTTACCTCTTCCACTTCCTCTCTCGCCCGCTCTCCTCTTCCCCTCCGTCCCTTTTCCCGCACTCCTCTTCGCCTCCTTCCCTCTTCCTCTCTCTTCTTTTCCTCCCTCCCTCTCTCCCTTTCCTCTACCCCTCTCATATCTTGCCAATCTCACCGTATCCTCCCACAGATTTTTCTTTGATACTGTGGTACAAAAGACTAAGAAATTAAATTACACTGTGCCCATTCTCCTGGCTTATAAATATTTGCCAGAAATTTATTTGCGACACCTTCAAGATTGCGAGATCATGCTGTCACGCACTTTCGTAAATACGCATAGACAATAAAGAACACACCGAGAAGAGACAGGATTTTATTACAGATCGCTGGCTATAAGAACTTGATAAATTATGTGTGACAGGAAAGGTTGATAGTAAAAACCATCTTCCAGATCCATTCTTCGATACCGTCCGAATAATTATGCAAACCTTTGAGAATTCGAGCACCCAATTTAGGAGCACAGGCCACCTTTTTACTAGCTTTTTATTTTTCTTCGTATTTTTCCCGGCCGAAAGGAATCTGCCATACCCACCGCCATGAAGGAAAACCGGTTGTGGGATCTTACTTATATTCATCGTCTTCCTAATCTCTAATCGCTAATCTCTCTCTCTCTCTCTCTTTCGTGTGTGTGTGTGTGTGTGTGTGTGTGTTTTCTCCCTTATAGTCTTTCTCTCTCTCTCTTTCGTGTGTGTATGTGTGTGTGTGTGTGTGTGTGTGTGTGTTTTCTCCTTTAAAGTCTCTCTCTCTCTCTCTCTCTCTCTCTCTCTCTCTCTCTCTCTCTCTCTCCGGGATACGAGACAATGAAGGCGACATTTCTTGCAGCTCCTGAGATCATTGTGTCTCCTGAAGGTCAAGGTTGTGTACCATCCTGAATGCACAAGGATCCCAAGGCCCTTATTCTCCCTAACATCTCTTCCTAAGCGGTTTATTTTTCTTATTACCTCTTGTTATCGTCTTCTGTTGCTTAAATAATTCTAATATCACCATTCTCAGCATAAATAACACATAAAATGATATTTCCCAGCCGTATCAAGAAATAAATTGGTGATGAAGAGGTGTTAGGGAGCCTCCTTGATCGGTGATAATAAGGACCTAAGTCTCTCATTACTGTGGACTTAGTAGGCTCCGAAGTACCTATAATCCCCTGCTTAGGAGACACTTTACTGCTTTTCTCTCTCTCTCTCTCTCTCTCTCTCTCTCTCTCTCTCTCTCTCTCTCTCTCTCTCTCTCTCTCTCTCTCTCTCTCTCTCTCTCTCTCCAAGAACCTATTTTAAGCTTAGAGGGCAGTCATATCTTTGCTATAAAACTGTGCAGATCACTTCATATCCTTCTCGCCGGCACTGACATGTTTGACTATTTGATCCACAGTAACTCAGGGACGGATTTCCTACCTAAGGGAAATCCTAGCACTCAGAGGGCTGAAGAAGATGATACTAAATACTTCCGCTGACATGAACGTAATTTGATATCTTATTCATCGAAAATAGGACGAATTTATTTAGCAGCAACAAATAATGGAACTTGAGAGATTACCCCCTTAACTACTCGTATGATGGTCTCCTTTGAGCTGAGTAAAATTATTTGTGCAAGAAATCAACTGTAAGAAGCTCATCATTATAGTGTAAGAGTCAATCCTAACAATCCGAAATAGAAAATTCGTCATAATACTGGATGGGCTGTTGGAGATCGTTTTTAATCCTTTTGCTACAGGGCCCTTCCAAAAGTGAATGAAATCATCTGGTGGTGGCATAAATGAATATCAGTCGTCATCGCGCTAAGGCGTTTATATTCTGTCGCATGATATTTACGTTGTTAATAAGGACACACTTTCCATTACTCAATTACCATGTTAAAATAACTTCCCACTGGCTGGCTGATACTGTATTTCAGCTTCATATTCGTTTCATTATTATCACACCATAGTACTGTGCCCCCCCTAAACTGTAAATTTTAAATAATTATTTGGACTGATACTTCAGTCGAATAGTGAAACCTTCTCACAATATTCGCATTTTTGTCGGACAACTGGATTCAGGTTCGAGAAATTACCCAACGCACAGGCTGAAGTAAGGATGCCCCAGGGAGCCTATTAGGTCAGCGAGAACACAGCAAGACACAGGAAATTTGTTCATGCATAAAATTAACCCTGCCAGTGTTGTGTGTGTGTGTGTGTGTGTGTGTGTGTGTGTGTGTGTGTGTGTGTGTGTGTGTGTGTGTGTGTGTGTGTGTGTGTGTGTGTGTGTGTGTGTGTGTGTGTGTGTGTGTGTGTGTGTGTGTGTGTGTGTGTGTGTGTGTGTGTGTGTGTGTGTGTGTGTGTGTGTGTGTGTGTGTGTGTGTGTGTGTGTGTGTGTGTGTGTGTGTGTGTGTGTGTGTGTGTGTGTGTGTGTGTGTGTGTGTGTGTGTGTGTGTGTGTGTGTGTGTGTGTGTGTGTGTGTGTGTGTGTGTGTGTGTGTGTGTGTGTGTGTGTGTGTGTGTGTGTGTGTGTGTGTGTGTGTGTGTGTGTGTGTGTGTGTGTGTGTGTGTGTGTGTGTGTGTGTGTGTGTGTGTGTGTGTGTGTGTGTGTGTGTGTGTGTGTGTGTGTGTGTGTGTGTGTGTGTGTGTGTGTGTGTGTGTGTGTGTGTGTGTGTGTGTGTGTGTGTGTGTGTGTGTGTGTGTGTGTGTGTGTGTGTGTGTGTGTGTGTGTGTGTGTGTGTGTGTGTGTGTGTGTGTGTGTGTGTGTGTGTGTGTGTGTGTGTGTGTGTGTGTGTGTGTGTGTGTGTGTGTGTGTGTGTGTGTGTGTGTGTGTGTGTGTGTGTGTGTGTGTGTGTGTGTGTGTGTGGGTGTGTGTGTGTGTGTGTGTGTGTGTGTGTGTGTGTGTGTGTGTGTGTGTGTGTGTGTGTGTGTGTGTGTGTGTGTGTGTGTGTGTGTGTGTGTGTGTGTGTGTGTGTGTGTGTGTGTTACTGGCTGCAGACGTTTCTGTTCAGCTTAATATTTTTTTTCCGACGAATTAGATAAGCTTTATCTTTTTAGGTGGAGGTGTGAATAAGATTCCTTTAAGGGATTACATGCGATGAAGCCATCACAAACTACGTCAGTCAGGAATTTGTTTACTAAGTTCTTGGTCCCTCCAGGTTTAGCTGGGCTAAGGATGGCTTTACGAACTAGAGGGGCTGGATATAGTCACTGACCCATTCACTACTGATGATCCTTCCTTACCTTATCTCTCCCATTTTCGAGGTATGTTATATGCAGTAATTCCATCTGCCGCCAGACGATTTTTTTCTTAACTGACCAAGACGAGCATGAGTCCTAATACTTCTTCATCAGCCCCTTTGAGGTCGGGACACCTCAAACATTTTATTCCAACTAACGCCAGAAGATTTTATTCAGCTAAGAGTAGGTCAGAGGAGCCTGAAATTGTTCATAAGATATCGGGTTTGGATAGAAAAAATATTAAAAATAAATACACATACTAAATCCTTCCACTTCAGGGACAGTCTACGATGCTGAGTAAGATGTTTTGTACACCAAAAATTAACCATAAAAGGGGGTTACCGTATCGGAGACGCTGACGTGACATAAACAGAAAAAAAAAAAAAATATACTGGCGGTAAGGAAGACGTGCCAGGGATTCTACTGAGCCCGCCAGACTGCTGCCCGAGGTGTTTTGTCACACTGGCAAGAACAGGACAAATGCGGGTGTATTGGGACAGTATTCTCGTATGGTTAGAACACCTCTTCCATACCGGTTTATATCTGATTCTGCTGTGTTACTATAGCTTTGTGTGTAATTCTTGTAATCCATGTCGATTTTAAAACGATATAAAAAGACAAAGAAAAAAGATGTTACTGGGTAACCGATTTTACTCCATTACGATACTATTGTGTGTTATTCATGCAATCTGTATCGACGTTAAAAAGATATAAGAAGCAGAAAGGAAAATATTACTGGGTAGTTTGGAACCTAAATCGTTAAGGAAGAAGTACTAGGGAGCTTCCGTAGCGGACGACAATAAGGACCTTGATTTTGCAGGGCCGCGAACAGTTCGAATGGAAAAATGATATTCACATACTGAAAGTGTGCTTTATTTGGGGGGTATGAGCTCAGATCTGAAACTTCTGCCTTATTCTCAAAATATCGCAACTTCAACACGGTGGTAAACTACTTCCACAATGAATGCAAAACTCCTCTCACACGTTCAAACACGTCTGCACCCCCATACCACCACACACCCACTCACAACCCCATACACAGGGGGGGGGGGAATACAGGGCTGGGCAGGTGTTGAGCAGACTCTCCCCTCAACTCTATCCTGGTTTTTCTCTTCCTCCTTCTGCACGCCTCTCCCCCGCTCCCTCTCGCTCTCCTTATTCCTCCCTCCCTCCCTCCCTCTCTCTCTCTCTCTCTCTCTCTCTCTCTCTCTCTCTCTCTCTCTCTCTCTCTCTCTCTCTTTCAAAAAAGCGTTGGTAATCAAGGAACAAAAATTCGCCTAATGTAACACCTCCTCTACATCTCACTTTCTTCTTTCAAGTAATATTCCTATACTTAGAGAGTCTTGGGGTTTCTCTGCCAGTAAATGATTCTTTTTCACACAATGTGTTAGGAAGGAAAGTGAGAAGCATGTCCTAAGTGTGCAACAGAGGCAAGGGAATAATAAACGTCCCTAAGTGTAAACAGCTTCTGTATACTGAGCTTTATTCTCAATGGTTTAACTTTCCACGCAGTTGTAAGATCCTAGTACTTCTGTTCATCCTGTATTATATTAAAGGGTGGAGAACAGAGCATGGTCATCACTGGAGATATGCATCAGAGGAGAAAGTACGTTCTAAGACAATCTTCTCCTTCCTCTGGCATGGAAAATAGAGGCACAGATGTTGACTGCCCGCCATTCCCCTACTTTAGACTTTCCCACTAAACATTTATCCACCTTTCTACGAGGAAGTCTTATTATACTTTGGGAATGTCTCTTGCGATCAAGTTAAAACCAGTCTCCAAAAATCACGGCACAAAAATTGTCTTATTTTATTCTTGCAGTCACTCGGCGACTAGATTTAGCTTTGGATAGATCTGTAGAGTAGGAATTGTAAAGTCTCCATCATCTCCAACACAGCAATGCCGACGTCCGTAATATATTCTTTCACCACCACACGATGTCACCTGTCATGCAAGAGAACCTTTGAGAGAACGGATTAATATGTAAGGCTGGTACGATGCCTACTGGGCCGTGACGCGTGTAGCCAGGGTGTCTGTTCTTAACCCTGACTTCTCATATTAATAATCATTATCTCTCAACCTGGGCATAAAAACATTAGTACTGCATAATTCCTAGTTGCAGCAGAAATGCTACTTTGCATGTAGCAGATGGGTGCGTCGCGCGCGCGCACGCGCGCACACACGCACACACACACACACACACACACACACACACACACACACACACACACACACACACACACACACACACACACACACACACACACAAGTGACTATTATTAAAGATTATATCACGTTGCATATCTGCGAATAACTTATCACACTCAGAGTTAATGGAAAAGTATGAATAAAATATCCTTCATGATAATTTTTGTGGTGGCCTTGACAACGAGTCTCCCATGCAGCCGTCCAGCATCCAAATGACCTTCATGGCATCAGTCTTGTCCATTAGACGCGTGATGCTGCCTTCATACATGCTGTTTTACACCTTTTTCCCTTCATACATTCTTCTTCCCTCACCACTGTCTTCACATCTCCTTTTCTGCATACTGCTTTCATCTTCAGCGCAAACAAGCCATTAACTTACTTCCTTTATATATGCTGTTTTACACATTTTCTCCCATTATACATCTTTCTTCCTTCACCTCCCTTTTCACATCTCCCTTTGTGTACATTGTTTACTTCTATACTCCCTTCATAGGCTACGTGCATTTTACTTCATCGCTATATATCTCCCTTTGTACATGTTTACTGCTTCGCTTCTGTCATATAATTTTCATACTTTACCACTCTTCATTATCCCCCTTTGTATTTGTTATTAATTTCTTCACACCCCTAATACATGCTGTTTACTTCTCACCCTTTATACATGTTGCCTACTTCTTCACATCCTTCATATATTTTGTTTATATTTTCATTCCCTGCACCTCTCGTATAACACATCTCCTTTCACAACGATGGTCAACCTTACATTATACTACACTATCATTAACTTCAGACAAGTTCTTCAGCAAATCCCTGTACAGGCAAAGAGCTAAAAAAAAAATAATAATAAATAAAAAATAAAAATGTCTACATAAATCGTTCTTGGGGAAAACAGAAATTAATTTTTTTCCTAACTCTTGACCTGCTTATTCAGCCGAGATATATCGAGTTTGTAAGTTCAAGAGGGTCTCTGGTAACTCTTCTTAGAACTTTGCATATTATACTTTATAATTGCCTTTCACATTTTAAATGTCATTTTTAACTTCATCGTTATAGCTGTACTAGAATTAGTCGTATTAACTAGTAGCAGCAGCCCAAAGTCCATCTTAAATGTAAACCCAGTGGATTACAGGCTCAAATTTCCGTTCTGCAGTCCACCATCTTCCTTTTGGGGGAAAGGGAACTAGATGAGAGATGTTTTTATAACCATGTAGTTGAGCCGCCTGGTTATATCGGTGCCACAACATGAAGACATCCCTCTCCAGCACCTAACATAAAATATGTAATTGTCATAAATAACATACAAGAGAATAAAGCATTGCCTTTTACAAAAATAAAACTGGTAGAGGGTTTCCTAAGCCAAGGAGAGAACGGGTCTTCGACGCACAGTCTTATTCGACAATACAAGGTGATGTTTCATCAAAGAAGAAAAACCTTCGTTTCGGGACATTTGAAATTTTTTTCTCACCGTACAGCTCCTATAAATAGAATCATATCTAAAACCATCTAAACTTATTACCTGCGGCCAAAAAAATCTCCAAAGCAATATTTCCAAGAAGAGAGTATTTGGGGGATTGTGCTTCACTTCCCACCATGATCTTACCTTCGTTAGAGCATCCTGCGTATAATGCCAACAAAAACGGGATGGAATAAACCACTACCGATTAGTCTTGGCTCGCTTCACTCTGAGGTAAAGAATTTATTAATGCTAGGGCCTTTTGCAAGAGCCAAGGGGTGGCCATAATGCGCTTATGTGTCCATTCCTGTGGTCTGACTCCCGTGTTATTACGGATGAGATGTTGCTGTTCATCCGTACTTTTCTTGCTTCATCATATGTTAAAAAAAAACGGTAATCAGTATTTAGAATTAATGGGTAAACGGTAATGAACATTTAGAATTAACTCGCTGAGGGGCAGCCTTCGGCAGCCTAAGCTCGATGTCGCCACTTTCTACCTTAAGAAATGAGTCATAACTCGGGAATCGGTGGCCCGATTGAACTGGCAATTGTTTCATTCTTCGAGTTAGAGCATTTTAACAGTTCCTTGCTCTAACAAAAATTTGCGCTACATGCGCCGTTTTTGCTGTTACGGTAACCAACAAACCAACAAACCGACAAACATACAGAAATCGGATCATTATAATATAGATGGGTGGTAAATGTATAATTTCCTCTTTTATATCCCCTTGAGTGACCCTACTATGAGAGCGTGCAGTGTGGCCATACTCCATAGACTATTCTCTAGTCTATAGAGGTGGCATATATGCTAAGTACTGATACCAGCATTATGAACAAACGCGGCGTTATATGAGAGTTCTTTGTGCAGCTCCATCTTTTTTTCTTATATTGCGATGATGACAGAGGTTGTGGGGTTAAAACGTGCTCAGGGATAGACAACACATTATATTGGTTTTGCTTCAGTGGGCAGTCTCTGTCATTAAGCCCCAAAGTAATGTTTTCAAGGCCTTGGTCATTATACAACACACACTGCGGTGTAACCTGGCTAGAGATTGTGCACCTGGAAAATGTTAGAGAATGAAAGTGAATATTGCCCAGTCACCCTTGCTGTTGTTTAAACCAGTGTGTGACATCAACAAAAAAATTCGTAATTATGCGTGTACAGTATTTCATAAGCAATTGCTTTTAGATGCAGGAGTAACTCTGGGAGAGGCCCAACCAGTCAGTTACATCCTAAGGAGTTTCACACGCTAGGTGCTTCACTTCAACGAAGCCCTATATGGTGTTCCATTTAACTTCTCAAAGCTTTGACACGCATGATGTCTTTTTGTTCGAGGAAGAAGGAATCAAAGGTTCCCTAAGGATTTTCACACACAAGGTACTTTACTCTAGCGAAGACCCATATGGCGCTTCACTTTAGAATGGTTCCGCATGTATCTGGTACTAAGTGGTGGCGAGAGGGATGTCTTCACGTGGTGGCTCAGATAAAAATGAGGACTCCACTGCCTGGCTGTAGAAACGTTCTTCAGCTCCCTCCTTGTTTTCTGAGAAGATGGTGGACTGTAGGAAAACAGTAGCTTCAGGCTGCAGTCCACGAGTTCACGATTCAGATGAACCTGGAACCCTAACAACAACTTCCTTACTTGTTTCCGAATACCAGTGGCAGATTTTCAATCTCACCTGCAAATAACCGAGTAGCTATGTATTTTCTGCTTTTTTCTCGACTCATAGCTGCTTTGAGAACCATCCAATTGCTGACCCATCCACTTTCATTTGATATGTATTTGGAACATTAATTAGCAATTCCAGCACATATTGCAACAACATTTTAGCATCCCTACTGAAGAAACAATAGCTATAACAGTATTAATGACCCCTTCAGTCATAACTACTCACGTCAACGGAGAATATAATCCTGTGGCTGTAACACCTTTTCTTCCTTGGTTTTGTTTTTCACTGCAATAGTCGGCACACTATACTTTACTACGTATTATCTACTTGAATTTGACAAAATTTGTGTATAGCCAGGATTACAGAGACCGCTATCAGGAACTGACCTGGTGCTATAATTGCCAGTATGTACTGTACGGTAAGAACTTGCTAAAAGCCATAAACATTTGCCAAAGAGATTATAACCTGCACCATTATTACCGGACAGTTACACGTCAACTAGCCATTTATTGGTCGATAGCGTCAGTTTGAACCCATTTCTGTTCTCACAATAGTTGCAGTACGATTACTTTATTTTGCACGATTTCGCCTATTGTTCTTACCAGATTCCTTTGGCGTAAATAAAAAAAATAATAATAGCACGACTCTAGACCTAACAGTCACACGTACTGGCTTCACGACAGTATATATCTCAGTAGCATCCTAGTGATTAAAAAAAAAAAAAAAAAAAAAAAAAAAAGCTTCTGTGCTCTGGGGGAGTAATAAAAGTATCGATCCTGCAAACAAAATGAGAAGGTGGTATCGTTTTCACACGAAGAGGTTCAGAATGTCTATCATGCGTCTGCCTGTGCGTGTCGTTCGCCAAGCTCTTCCCACACGACATAAATAGTCATGGAAATTGTAATGCAACTAAACTTCGACAACTCGTGTGTCAGTCGAAGTGTGGGTTTGCCATATTGTCTTCCATTGTACTCGCGGCCTCCCTACCTTCTTCCTTAGGATTTCTTACACATAAAAATGATAGTCGTACTGGTAGTAGTAGTAGTAGTAGTAGTAGTAGTAGCAGTAGTAGTAGTAGTAGTAGTAGTAGTAGTAGTAGTAGTAGCAGTAGTAGTAAAAATTTTTAATAATAATAATAAATAATAATAATCATAATAATTGTAATAATAATAATACTATTAATAATAATAATGCAATGTTACCAGAAAGAAGCCAAATCTGGCATGAAGGTTTTTGGTCACGTCAGAAAAATATAGAGGAAACTTAGGCAAAATGATAAGAGGACGGTAAAGGACGAGGTCACCCACTCCCAGATACTTAAATCTGAACATTAATGCGTTTCTAGACTTTTTTTTTCACTCTAGATGAAGTCCACTTCTGGGTCTGACTTTCTCCTAGAAGGAAGATGGTTAGAAGAAACTCTTGCACATACTGGCGAACCACGATTAAGGAGGACGTGTACAGTATGTAGGCGGAGTGATGCTTGTGAAAGTTCAAGTGTTGTATTTGCCGTGTGTGTGTGTGTGTGTGTGTGTGTGTGTGTGTGTGTGTGTGTGTGTGTGTGTGTGTGTGTGTGTGTGTGTGTGTGTGTGTGTGTGTGTGTGTGTGTGTGTGTGTGTGTGTGTGTGTGTGTGTGTGTGTGTGTGTGTGTGTGTGTGTGTGTGTGTGTGTGTGTGTGTGTGTGTGTGTGTGTGTGTGTGTGTGTGTGTGTGTGTGTGTGTGTGTGTGTGTGTGTGTGTGTGTGTGTGTGTGTGTGTGTGTGTGTGTGTGTGTGTGTGTGTGTGTGTGTGTGTGTGTGTGTGTGTGTGTGTGTGTGTGTGTGTGTGTGTGTGTGTGTGTGTGTGTGTGTGTGTGTGTGTGTGTGTGTGTGTGTGTGTGTGTGTGTGTGTGTGTGTGTGTGTGTGTGTGTGTGTGTGTGTGTGTGTGTGTGTGTGTGTGTGTGTGTGTGTGTGTGTGTGTGTGTGTGTGTGTGTGTGTGTGTGTGTGTGTGTGTGTGTGTGTGTGTGTGTGTGTGTGTGTGTGTGTGTGTGTGTGTGTGTGTGTGTGTGTGTGTGTGTGTGTGTGTGTGTGTGTGTGTGTGTGTGTGTGTGTGTGTGTGTGTGTGTGTGTGTGTGTGTGTGTGTGTGTGTGTGTGTGTGTGTGTGTGTGTGTGTGTGTGTGTGTGTGTGTGTGTGTGTGTGTGTCAGCGTCTGTTTAACGTATCAGCAGAACCGACAGAAAGAGAACAAACGCGAGTATGTGAAAGGGCGTACTACAGCCAGCCACTTTGAATGTTTGCCACGATATGGACTCAAACTTTAGACCTGGCTTGCGCATCACTGGGTATGTACGATGACCACTGACTCACCTTATATCCTAAAATTAAGATAGTTGGCGTTACATTAGTTGGGCACACTTGTAACCTATCCATCCTAATCATCTGAAGTATTTATTTTCATCATATTATGCTCTCTCTCTCTCTCTCTCTCTCTTTCTCTCACTGGTGTCCTAATCGATATCTTTCACGGTTTGGGGCAGATGAATGTTGCTTTCTCTCGTCAGTGCTTCGTGAGTGCGTGAATAATGGGGGGCGTCACCTCTTTTATTCCTCATTCATCATTTACTTTTGTGTTTTTGCGGCCTAATAATTTGTATTTTTATTTGAATGTGAAATTAAATGTGTGGGGTTTGTGTTCTTAAATTTCATTTCTGTTATACAGCTGCATTTTAATCTATGGTGCCATGACTCTCTCTCTCTCTCTCTCTCTCTCTCTCTCTCTCTCTCTCTCTCACACACACACACACACACACACACACACACACACACACACACACACATACACACAAAAGCATAAATCAGTAATAACAGAAGCGTTGAAATTTCCTATTACCCTCCTCTAATTGATTTCCATTCTTTTTTACATAGCTAGAAGTCATGCTGGTATAGTTACGAATTTGTTTCCTTTTTTTCGTTGGGGGGGGGGCTTGAAGCTCACTCCAAAGTACTTTTAACTGCTTTTGCCTTTGGAGTTTCTTGATATCTAATTTTCCAATACAGACATGCATATAGACAAGAATAGACATGAACTTAAAGGTTAGACCGATTATATATATATATATATATATATATATATATATATATATATATATATATATATATATATATATATATATATATATATATATATATATATATATATATATATGATATCTTGATTTTATCTTTTAATGAAGTCATATGCTTGTGATCTGTTGGCCTAGTTTACAGTAGGTAAACAATATTTTGCTTAAAGGCATAAGTGAGACTTCAGCGGGTGAATCAGAACAACTGTATAATGTGACACTGAGGAGTCCAGGTGAGTAGTCTGCTATGTATGTTCGGGATGAAGCGTGGACGTGCGTGTTTCCGTAGTGCTACAGGTGCTAGTGACACGTATGTGTATGTTTGTAATATTAAGAAGTGGGTCCTACTGAATATGTATTTGTTGTGTGTGTGTGTGTGTGTGTGTGTGTGTGTGTGTGTGTGTGTGTGTGTGTGTGTGTGTGTGTGTGTGTGTTTTCAAGCATGCGTTTGAGTGTGTATGTTTGAGAGTGTGTTTACTTGGATTTCCCTTTCCAGTATAGTTCAGGGCCGTGTGATGGGGCCTGGACGTGCCTAAGGGGGTGTGTAATGATGTCACTTCCTTCTCACCTCCACGCATCCCTCCTCATCTTTCCCAGGGAGACCAGGAGTTGTCCTTTCGACATCTCAGGAAGCTCTCTAACACCTCTTTTTTTTTTTTTTTTTCTGGAAATGGCACGTAATTATTCGTCTTTTCTTATTGGTGCAATATGCTTCGATACCTGAATGACATAAGTTAAAAGACAAGGCAATCATCAAGACGTAATATGCCAAATAAATCTCTGAGAAAGATGTACTACCAAGCCTACTAACCTGCTTAAAAGTACTAACTATTATTAATGTACTCAACAGCTTAGAAGGTTTTCCAGTTCGTATTCGGCTTCAGTTATTTTTTTAATGGCAGGTTAATATTCTTGCCCTGCAGTGAGAATAAATATGTAAAAGATATAAATAACATACAACAGAACAGTAGGGTGCAGAATGCAACGTAATGCGGTTGAGGAAAAGGAGCTTGAAAATTTTATACGTAAATCACATGGTTCCAAGAGTCATGTTTTTGTCTACCTATATAGCATTCTTACGCCTTTTCTTTAGCAATCTATTTTGCATATATTATTAGTGTGTGTGTGTGCGTGTGTGTGTGTGTGTGTGTGTGTGTGTGTGTGTGTGTGTGTGTGTGTGTGTGTGTGTGTGTGTGTGTGTGTGTGTGTGTGTGTGTGTGTGTGTATGTGTTCTCTCCATGTCACCACGCTTATGAAATGAGGATGCAATCACAACTCCCCACAGTATACACGGAGCAGGAATGTGTGGCTGTTGTGGAGTATCGCTGTTGTTATTACGAGAAAACTATAAAGTGGGGAACTGAGATGAGGACTATCTCATAATAACCTACAGAAGTTAAAGCAGCCTGGCTCTAGCTGGTTTAAAGTATTAGGAAGAAAATTAGAGTAACCATTCTCGCAGCCGGATTCCACAGTGATTTTCGGTGGAAGTATAATGTACTATCCTTTATGATGGAAAAAAAAAAGTGAGAGAGAAAGAAAGGTAAAACGAAAAAATAAGAGGCAATGTACCCCACTCACATGGTTAGTAGAATTTTTGTTTTACATTTTTTTACTCCTACTTAAAATAATTGCACTCTTATCGCACAGTGATATTTAACTGATTCAGTTCGAGGACGCATTGTTTTTTATTCTTGCTTTCTCCAGACCATTTTATTCAGCCTTGGAGAGACTTTTTGAAGGGAAGATTTTAGATGAAGCCTTCGTATACTCATTCAGTACAAGAAAATTCCTAAAAGCCGATTTAAATCGTTTTGGGTTGTGGGAATAAATCCATGAAACACGTCACCAGACTGCAGGGGTTAATACGGACTGTATCCGTGCATATTCGTCCATAAACAAACTTCTCTTAAAAGTTCTCTACGTTCTAGGACTGTGGCCAGCTTTTATGCAAGAACAAACCAAATGTTCTCAGAATGCAAGAGTTATCCATTCCAAAGAATGTCAGATAAAAGAAAGCTTAAACTTCGAACTGATTCAAGTCACTGGTAGGGGGAAAGACAGATTGGTATAATATGCACACGAAGGACTATAAGTATACCGGCTAATTCTTGCCGCAAAGAGATGGGAAGAAATTCTAAGGTACAAATGTCGAAAAGCAGGGTGAGAATGCGCGTAGACAGGTAAGCATGCAGGCAGAGTTTAAAAGAGAGCTCAGATGGACAGTGGGTAGTGATTTTTTTTTTTTTAATTGCCAGGAAGAAGGAACCAAAGGCCAGACTGAAGAATAGTGTGTGATAAGGTGTTATACAATACTGCAATGAAATACAATAAATATTTCTAGAGTTTATGGAAATATCATTCATTCATTCACTGCCAGACGCCATGTATCCCAGACGGGGTGACCAAGGGCTTAGAGTTAATTGTTTTACAGGGAGGGGCACTAATCCTCCACCAACCCCACTTGACACGTAGGGATGCCAACAGCATCTGGTGTTCCCAGGCGGTCACCCATCCAAGTACGAACCAGACCCAACGTTGCAAATATGAATTACTCAAATTCCCCTGCTATTTTGGCAAAAGTATTTATAAAAAGTGTAGTTTTAGTAACTGAGATATCGGTCTCCATAATTTACCTGCTAGTTGGGTAGTGAGGAAGGACGCCTTCTGGCGGTGGCTCCAATACGAGTATAGCCTGGCGACACTATTGCCGGGTTATACAACCGTCGCTAAAGTCCTTCCATATCATTCGAAAGGAGTATGGTGCACTACAAGAACAGACTTTACCGATCTACCAGAAGACCCGCCGACATATAGTAAAAATACCCCCTCTTATACCAATAAACCAGTCCCCTGTGATACATCCCTAGCATGTATTCATTATGGACGGTGGGTGTTAGCACCGAAGTGGTGACATGTAGAGGTGTATGATATGTAGGAGGACTACTGGGCCTTGGGAGCAGGCTGTGAAGCCTATGACCAGAGTCGAGCACATAAAAAAAAAAAAAAAAGTAGCTTTGGTCAGCAGTTCACTGGATTCACATTCACATTCCCTGTGACCTCAACAAAAACAACCTACCTGTTGAAATATTCCATACCTGTATTGCCTCACTCCTCAACAAAGCAACATTCAAACACTAAATTATTGGCATTTATTTTCCCTTAATAGGATTAGATATGCTTAACACACTCTGATTCCTGTAACTCAGACTCATCTGAATACAATCGCCAGGCGTTCGTCGAAATAGATCACTAGAGCTGTCTCTACAATAAGAGAGTTAGATTACTCTTATATACTATATTTACTTTATTTACTTTGGGCATGTCTCTTATCCAAGACTGTAAGGTCATTCTTCTGTGTGTATAGAGGAACTTTTTTTTTTTTTTTTTTTTTTTACATCCAACTCTGATCGACCACTAAAACAGAAATTTTCTTGCGTGGAGCACATGACTCCACTCAGCTTCTCATGTTATGCTCAGTACTGTGAATTTCAGGCCTTGTTATCAACTCTTCTCTCGTTTTCAACTTTCCCTGCGTCTCGCTCTCTTTTTCAGTGTTAATAAACTGAATGTCAGAAACTTCTGGCCCAATAAAATCTTGCATAATCGCTTTATTTGGCTAAGATCTATAGTTCAGGATAAAACCGTCCAATGGCTCCGATAGCAAAAACTACTAGTACTGTACGGGCGATCTCTCGACCTTCACCTGGTTTATGTTTTGGCGTAATGAACTAATTGACTCGTAGTATCGGTTTTATCTTTACTTTCGTTTTGATACATAATTTGACATTCATTCTTCTGCTTTTCTAAACACGGTGTTCGAATACTTATTTCGTGTAACATTCTAGGCTTCTAGGCATACTAAATATGTAATAGACAGATGTGACAGGAGAATGTAACACCCACTGAGATATGAATGCATATGTTTTCAAAGAGGTCCATGTGAGATGATTTGTGGGTGCATAAAACCAATAACTCAAAGTCAAATGGCCACCCCTTACGGCATTATGGCGTCTGGCAATAAATAGATAGATAGATATGTTAGTGTACAACGTTATAAAGCAAATATGTTATTACTGGTGGGACAAGTGAGATTCTGTTCTTAACATTACTGCTGGTAATTTAACCGACTGAGGCCGAGGGTAACTTGTTTTATTTTCCTCTCGCCAACTCCTGGCAATATTCTTCCGTTTCAGAGAGAATTTTCCAATCGGAGGCGGTTTAAACATATTCTAAATACATCCCGTCAATACGACAGGCTTTTCCTAAGTTGAAAAAATAAAAAAGATCTGGTAGCAGCAAATGTAAATGAATAAGAAAATCTATCTATCTATCTATTGCCAGACGCCATAATCCCGTAAGGGGTGGCCATTTGACTCTGAGTTATTTGTTTTACGGGGAGGGGCACTAACCCTCCACCAACCCACTTGCTGACACGTAGGGAGCACGTATGGGTTGGATAAGAAAATGGAAGAGTAAATAAATAAAAAGGACGTCGCCCGGATTCGGGAGTTTAGAAGGTTACTAGAATTATCAGGATCTGTGGACAGTGACAGTTTGCTCGAAAAATTCATATAGGAATCAAGAATATACCACCTTATAAGAATAAATTCTGCATTTTTATTCCTCAATCCACTTATGGTGGGGGGAGGGGGAGGCATTACGTGACTGGTTCTGTCCTTCCCTGCGTGCGTGGGTCAGTGAGTCTGTAACACATTCTGGATGTGATATCCCTTGAACCAATCAACGGATTTCCTCCAAACTTCTGTCAGTGATGCAGTATGAGGAGATGATGAACTGTTTAGGTCAGCTACGTCAAGGGATCAAAGGCCAATGACATAATATTGTCAACTTAGTAAATCATTTTAGGGACAATATCTCCTGAACCCCTCAACGAATTTCGACCAAACTTTTTTCGGTGATACAACATTGAAGGGACAATGAACTGATCAGGTCAGCAAGATCAAGGGGTCAAAGGTCAAGGTGATATGGGTGTGGGTGAGATATTTCCTGAAGCCTTAGATGGATTTTGACCAAACTTTTGTCAGTGATACAGTATGAAGGGACGATGAACATATTTGGTCAGCAAGATCATGGTCTTTTGGGCGTGGGTGCAATATCTCCTGAACCCTTTGATAGATTTCTAACAAATTTTTGTGAGTGATAAAGTATGAAGGAACAATTGATTAGGTTAGCAAGATCAAGAGGTCAAAGATAAAGGTAATATGGGGTCGACTTAGTTTATCCTTTGTATTATTTCAGCTCACAGTGAACCCTGTCATGGAGGTAATATGGAGATTCCGAGCGCAAGGCTTGGCGGAGGCATGCCGAACGACGCTTTGTGTTGACAGCTTGGCGCCTGAGTTCTCGCCGTTTCATTCTCTATAGTGTTTTACCATAACTTGGTTTGGGTTTTTCATCTTTTCTAGCTTATTTCGTGAATCTCAGTTGGAGAAAAGACTGTACCACGGGTCTGTATCCTGTCATTAGCACACTTTGTGACTAGCACCATATTTCATTGTTGGTATACTGCTATTGCTCAGCATTCACAATGGAGACATGGTAATTTCAGACCAAGTTAGAGCAAAAAGAGTAAATTCATGATATTATAATATTCATAGTTTTCCTTTCACTGAGACTTCATAGCCTAGAGTGACAGCAGTCATTTCAATCTTCCTCCCGTCATGTGGGAACGCTAAGTGCATCTTGAGCCGGAGGCTTGGTCTAACACCTCATTCTTAAGTCGGCGCCTTGGCATCAACAACTCGGGTTTCCCACGCCTGGTTCCAACCCGACCTGCAAGTCATTTGCATAAGCCATTCACCGTGCTGCACACAGTCACTTACCACATTTTTTCGCTCGCTTGACTCCCTTGCGGTGGCCGGAGTCGAGCCAGTGTCCGGGAATGGAAGGAAGCTGGGGGGTTGAGTGCTGAGCAACGGTATCTCATCGTCAAGGGTCACTAGCGTCATATCTAAACACTAAGGTCCGTATTTGTCGAATATCTTTACTAGTTTCCATAAACGGGTCTCCATTGCTGTCAACTTTAATCAGGATTTTTTTTTTTTTTTTCATTTTAATATTCATTCTAAATTGATTGTGAAGTATATGGTAGCTGTATGAGTAGTAGTAGTAGAGTAGTCGTAGTAGTAGTAGCAGCAGTAGTAGTTGTATTAGTGTAGTAGTAGTTGTTGTTATAGTTATAGTTATAGTAGTAGTAGTAGTAGTAATAGTAGTAGTAGGAGTAGTAGTAGTAATAGTAGTAGTAGCAGTAGTAGTAGTAGTAGTAGTAGTAGTTGTCATAGTAGTTGGAGCAGCAGGCTCATCTGGTCCTGAACGCTGTGGACTGCAGGCTGAAACTGCCCTTTTCTTGTAGTTTACAATCGGGAATTGGGAGGGAGATGAGGGACGTATATAATAATCAAACAACCACGTCGCTTAGTTATATCGGTGCCACCACATGATGGAGTCCCATTCCAACAGGATGAAATATAAATAATCTCATACACAGCTCAAGCTCAAGACAGTTTGTAAATAAGGATCCTAGTGTAACGTGCTTTCTCTGAGTCGCATTGCACGAGATGTAAAGCAAATGAACGACAAAGAGTTAGGCTATAATTAACCAACCTTATGAGAAAGGAATACTTACATTTACTGCTTGTTTACAGTCATGCGAATTGTTTTACGAGCCAGTGCATGACAAGAGCACATTATGCAAAGTCAAAATAAACACCATTTCATGGGTATATAATTTACCTGAGAGTTTTTTGCTTGGGAGGATGCAGGAATTCAGGGATGATATTCAAGTATCCAGCCCCTCTAGTTCGATGACATTTTCATATTTACTCTTGCATCTTTCAGACAGATGTTCTTCTTTGGATTGAAATTTTGTTCATATAAGGTTATTAATCCTGCATGTAACCCTTCCAGTTCTGGGAGTCTCTCTTAGCTTATAAATTGTCTGCAGAAAGGAACTGAAAAATACGTCATTGGAATCAGGGAGTTAAGAATGAGTTTGTGACACTAATAATGGAAGACTATGCTCTTTGGTAAATTACATCAAAGAAGGTTTAGTGAATCGTGCAGAATATTTTTTTACCTTGCTTGTTGAAGTAGTTAGGGTCAGATATTCATTTACATTTGACACTGTGCCAAGCAAAACAGCAGTACCGAAGTTAGCCGAAAACTTATTACACTGGATCACAGTCTCAAGCAAGGAAAAAAAAAAAATGTTTTTCTTACAAAATGGATTTCCTTACAAATGATGTGATCTCTCTCTCTCTCTCTGCATCTATCTTTTTGTCTGTCTCTGTCTCTGTCTATCTATCTATCTATCTATCTATCTTTGTGTGCGTGTGTGTGTCTGTGTGTGTGTGTTTGTGTGCTGGAGAGGGACGCCTATATGCAATGGCATCAATAAAGTTGGTGGGTTTCCTGCTCAGTTACTGTATATGAACGTCCTTCAACTCCCCTCCCTGTCCCCTGAAAGAAGGATGGTGGACTGCAAACGAAGGATTATTTCAACCTACAGTCTACTGGTTTCACGTTCAGATGAACCTGTGGTTATAATGAATACTACATTTCTACTCATATTATATACTGTATGTGTAATTCTCTGGCCTTTGGCTTGGTAGTACATTCCCTAAAGCATTCCTGTGTGTTATACTATTTCACACGTCACTAGACTACTTCAACGCTAAATCCCACCATCCATGCTGAGTACAAGCTAGAGCTGTTTCATTAGGATCAGTGTACTGATATGAACGGGGGTGTTTTATGACATATTGGAGGGTCTTGTGGAAGGTCAGTTAAATCTACTTTAACGACATCCAAATCACCAAACTCCTCCCTGCCCCAACCTGGGATCGAACAAACTTCTTGAACAGTAACCAACAGATGTACGAGAAAATGAATAGCTTAACGTCTTGAAACGGGTGATGTATTCTGTTGGTATATCTTGTTATCCACACACGAATTTATTGTCCTTGGGGGAGTAACAATAATACCTAATAGTACCAAGATCCACAAAAGAAAAAAATGCATCGTTGAGCTGAAGGTATTAAGCTCTTTTCTCTTTGATCCTTCCCATCCATTTTATCCATATGGTACTTTTTGTCAGTATCAGTAAAACCTAAAAACCTTAAGATCTGTTTGGGAGTATTCATTTGTTAAAAAGAAAGAAAAAAAAAACGATCATTGTTTCTAAATACGGTTGGAGTAAAGATTCAGTTTTATATTGAATTCTGGATGTAAGCCAGGAAACTTATTCCTGTGGTCTTGCGGTTAACTTGGGCCACCAACCAGCTTTGTGCACAAGATTAAAAAAATATCGTTACACTTAATCGTCTTTACGTTTTGAAACAGTGAATGAACCATCAGATATTGTTCTCCAATCACTTTTCATGTATGCATATCCCTGCTATTATTATTAATTCATCGCAAAACATGAAGTTTATGCTTCATGTGAAATAAACTATCATTTAGAAATTTTTTTCCTTTGGAAGAAATCACGAACAGCAACAACGGTTACTGTAAAAACTTCACCTATCACCTAAGCAAATGTAGTTTTTCCTCTTGATCATGTGTACATCCAGCACGAAGCCAGTTATGCGTTAAAACCGGTGATTTTTTTTTTTAGTGATATACTCAAGGTATGTCACACAGGAATGTTTTTATTATGACAGTCCTAGTGTTCTAGTTACATAATGGTGAGCCTGCTAGAATAGCAATGAAATCTGGTATTACAACTGTAAGCCCTCGCCCTGTGCCCTTCAGTAGCTGGGAATCAAGTCTCGCGAATAAACAGTACAACCAAAAGTCCACCATTGCATAATACCATACCAACTAAGCAGCCACATCGTCAGGAGTAAATATTCATAGATCTCTAGTAATTATACTTTATTAAACAAATGAGCTGATGTACAACAGTGCTCAGATGTAACGCTTGCATCATTAATTTATCTTTATTCAACATTGTATTACTATCCTCCAAGAGAAAGAGTATTATGTTTTACTCAACGCGCGAGCGTGCGTGCGTGTGTGTGTGTGTGTGTGTGTGTGTGTGTGTGTGTGTGTGTGTGTGTGTGTGTGTGTGTGTGTGTGTGTGTGTGTGCGTGTGTGTGTGTGTGTGTGTGTGTGTGTGTGTGTGTGTGTGTGTGTGTGTGTGTGTGTGTGTGTGTGTGTGTGTGTGTGTGTGTGTGTGTGTGTGTGTGTGTGTGTGTGTGTGTGTGTGTGTGTGTGTGTGTGTGTGTGTGTGTGTGTGTGTGTGTGTGTGTGTGTGTGTGTGTGTGTGTGTGTGTGTGTGTGTGTGTGTGTGTGTGTGTGTGTGTGTGTGTGTGTGTGTGTGTGTGTGTGTGTGTGTGTGTGTGTGTGTGTGTGTGTGTGTGTGTGTGTGTGTGTGTGTGTGTGTGTGTGTGTGTGTGTGTGTGTGTGTGTGTGTGTGTGTGTGTGTGTGTGTGTGTGTGTGTGTGTGTGTGTGTGTGTGTGTGTGTGTGTGTGTGAGGTTATATATTATACAACAAACTTTCATCTCTCTTCAGCCAAACTTGGTGGTAGGGTGAGCTAATGAGGAAATCTATTTTTTTTTTTTTACAATGGGCTAAAGATCAAGGTCTCAGTCTAGTTCTAAACTTAATGAAAAGGTTTAGGTTAAGGCGTTGAATCGGTTTTGAAAACAACTAGTCAAAGCTGAAGGTCACAGGGCAAACCCAGTGTGAGTGTCTTTGCGTGAAGATAATATCCAAAATGCTTTTTATCTAATTTCGAAGGAATTTTGGTAAAAGCACTGAGGATCAACCAGGGGGTTAGCCAATAGTTTTATTAAGGACGACAGGTCAAAGGTCTAGTTAACAAGGTAAGGTCAACTTAAACGTTTTATTTGTTTAAGACCAACCTTAATGGATGGGTTCAGGGCAAGACGAGAATGAAATATTTGTATTTTTAAAACAGTAATTTAATTCTTATGGTCACAAGTGAAAGGGTTAAAGGTCAAGGTTACTGGACAAAACCAAATGTTCTCCCTTGGACCAACTGGTGGAAGCATGGGTACTGCACTCTCTAAATGTTCCTCGTCTATAAATATTTTACTATGTTGATCTTAAAGGACATTACAGTCAAGAACATACTCTTACATTTAATCAGTCTGCCTTTTATGTCCAGATAAACTTCGCGAATTCAACTTTGCCACCTCAGGCAGCTGAAGGGATTGCCATCATTTAGCGTACCAAAATACACAGGTTGCGCGCATGATGAACAAGGAAGCCTAGAGAAACTTGTCTGAGTTGGAGAATGTACATATATGGCGACAGAGAATATTGTTGGATATAGTGATTGCCTGGACATAAAACTGAAAGAGAATTCACTTCCCATTCATCTGTGTTTGTCCTGAATTAAATCTTAAGCAACACCCATAAGAAACAGTAATTCTATGTAATTAGGTTTATTAAATGCTCTTGGATTACTGCGGATCAGTCTTACACTCTGCTCCTAAATTCCGGTGAGGAAGAGTAATGATGCTAAATAGTTTTCTCCAAATGTCGAACATTCCAGCCAGGTTACGCGGAGAAAACATGCGGTACAATGAAAAGAATGTGGGCATGTGGTGTGGAAAGGAGGACAGGTGGAGTGTGCGTGCATGTGAGCCGTCAAATCTGAAACATTGCTCCTGGAGTAAACGGTATAAAATCTAAGTTTCATCGAGAATAAATCAACGTTTACATGTCCTACTACTACTGTTTTGTTGCATCAAAAGTAGGGGTATATAACAATTATTTTGGTGGTTTGTGAATGGTAACAATGTGTCCAGATTATGAGAAATCTGCTTTAGTGAAAGGGTGGAAAACTCCGTCAACTCATTCAGTACCAGGCCATGTTTTATGATGAACTCTTGCTATCGCCAGGTGATGTTATTGTTCAAGCAAGCGAAGCGAGTGAGAACACAATACTTCAATCAAAATTTTGGTGTGAAAAATTCCTGCTTCATATAGTTCATAAAAATTTTCTTGCTAGAGAAGCACCACCATTGATTTCTCGTCAACTATTGAACCAGTCGTGGCATTTTATACCATTCTGAAAGTATCATTAAAACTGCCTACCAGTGGTACCAGATGTTTTTTCATCAAGAATCAAATGTTGCCCAAAAATAACCAAAAATACAAACTCATTTGCTTGGACACTTTCCACACCTGTGGCATGGCCGCCAATTTCTTGATTCATCTGAAGATAATTCACAACAGAGAGATTAAGAACAAGGTTGTACAGTCAGGGATAAAAGGTAGCCTACTATTCCACCTCTTCTACTTCCTCCTCTCTTCTGTTAGGTAATATTCCCAAACTATGAGATGCTAGGCATATTTCTCTGTCCATTGATGTTGATTCTCTGGTATGATGCATCAGGGAGGAGAGTGGTAGGTATTCCCCTTCCTGTAAAGTAGTCCCAGTGGAACAGTACACCAGCTCATGTCCCTGGCATGTCTCAGTCTCGAGCATATTAACGACTGGTTTCCCGTCATAACTTTGATTTTAGCTGGAAGAACAGGAGAAGAGAAGTTTCTGTTTATGTCCGTTACCTTTCTTCCTAACGTATCATACTCGTATCAAAGGGAATCCTCTGCGGTTATAGAGACATATCAAGCCCCTTTCAGCTATAAGATTAGTAGTTGGCAGAAGAAAATGAGAGGTACAAGAGGCGAAATATTAGGTCAACTTTTTTCCTTCATTATACCCAACGTTAGCCCCTCTACTATGATGACACTTATTACTACTCTCACCATGCACCCAACAGATAATTTCATTCAACTTAGGAGGGACGTTTCAACCAAGAGAGGATAGAGACAGTCCTCATCTACCCATCCAGTACATTTGATGTCACCTAAGCTGAATAAACTTGTACGAGTATAGCAAAAATAACAATCAGAAGATCCATCGTGGTGAGAGAGGCTGCTGAAGCACGTTGCACGGTAATAGACGAGTTGTCGGTCAAATTTTTTTTTGAAGTTAGATACTTGTATGGGTAAAAGATACTCAGAAAATAACTATGTCAACCATTATTTCCAATAAAAATGTGCAGAAACATGAAAAAATAATAGATAAAGTAGTCGAAAAATCACGTGACACTGAAACGGCCTGTGATTGGTCATGACGTCACTACTCACACTGAGGCAGCATAGTCTGCTTTGTTAACGTTTAGCCAGGATACACTATGCTTATTTCTGACCTCTAAGAATGTCCAGTGACAAGAGGAATAATTGCTAATGTTTCGTTCCAATGTGTAAGTGCACTGACAAAAGCACAGTAGGGAAATTATTCCTCTGCATACTAGCCAAAAACAATAAACGAAAACAGTGGTGGCTGGCTGCTCGTCGGAAGTTCCCAGTGCTGTAATGCAGTCTTTACGGTTGTGAAAATATTATATTCTTCACAATATAGGTTCATACACACCTAATTATCTGAAATTCAGTCACAAAACTATGCTTTATTTCCTTATTAATAGAATATTAGGAGTCAGAGCGAAAACGTGCTAAGGTTAGCGGGTATTTCTACTTTAGATCGCCAACATGCCTTGACAGACTTCTGTTTTGCATAGATACTGATTTAAAGTGCAAATAAGTGCATTTGTATGTTAAAATAATAATTATACAAAGCAGAAGTCTGCCAAGACAAGCTGTTCAACTAAAGGAGAAACACTTCCGCCAGTTTTAGCCTGTTTCTGCTGTGAATCCGGAATTTTTAAAAGGTAAAATTAAATACAAAAATTTGACCAGATTTCGAATAATTAGGTGAGTATGAACCTCTATGGTGATAAAATCTATAACACTTACCAATTAAAAAGTGCCAATTCGGTGTTGATTCAGTAAATGACCGCCGATTCGGTATTTCGCCACACTCCCCTGAAGTACTGTAGTTGAGTCACTGAAACTGTTTTTTCTTTTTTTTCTTCAGAAAACTAACAATGAAGAGGTCAAATATTAAATATGAACATAATACCATCATAAACTCATACAACTAATACCGTAAACCATACATTTAACACTTTCCACCTCATGAGGTATGAGCATCGCTCGGGAATGGTGTAGCTGTAAGCTACTTCTGGTCGATTTCACCACAGTTTACTAACCTAACAGGTACCACCCATTTACACCATGAAAAATATTCCTTTACAACATACCTGAAGGGGGTAGTTTGGATCTACGGTGGCCATGTAGGTACAACTATCATCTCTGTTACTGGTAAAGTATTGTGTGATGGATTGGAGCATCGTCTGCAGTTGAATGCTGACGTCATCGCCAACATGGCGGCTCCTTCCCTCCAGCCGCAAAGAATTAAAGTTATCACGTCTTGTTCAGTGCAAATGATAAATTAAATTAAAAGATACATATACCGTAAGTTTTTAAGTACATGGCAGAGTGCACTGACCATGTTTACCGAGAACCGACAACTCGTCTATTGTATCTCTCATTTAACTGCTTACTTACGAACGTACAGTACAGATGAATTATATCTTTTTATGTATTGATTTTTACCACCGCCAAGGAGGTTATGTTTTATCCCGCGGTTTGTTGTTTGTATGTGTGTTTGTCTGTCTTTTAGCAGGTTTACTCAAAAAGTTATGAACGGATTTTGATGAAATTTTGTGGAAGGATGGGCCATGGGCCAAGGAAGAAATAATTAGGCTAAAGTTTGGGGTGGATCCGGATCCAGTTCCAGAGTATCCCGAACAATATTTCCAAAAGTTCTCAATGAGTTTCAAAGAAATTTTGTGGAGAAGTGGGCCATGGACCAAGAAAAAAAAATATTAAATTTGGGAGCGGATCCAGTTCCAGATCCTCTATCCACTGATCGGGACCCGGATCCTTTTTAATGGCACTGGCGGAGGTATGCTTTCTCTGAGCGCTTTCTATTTATATCCTCTTATACGTAATTCTTGCTATGGCCAAATGACATTACTCACTTTAGGCGAGATATCTCGTAGTGAAGAGATCAGTAACAAGTTCAACTATTTTTTTTTTTTTTTTCCCAGCCTAAGGGAGTATTTTCAAAATGAAGGATTTATTATGTCCATTTATTATGGCTGTTCTGGGTCCAGGTTCATCTGGATGTGAATGCGGTGGACCGCAGAATGAAGCTGCCCCTCTCCTCCCTATCTTCCTTTCGTGGGATAAGGACCGAGTTAAGGGAAATTTGTATAATTGGGTAGCGGAGCGGTTTGGTTATGAGTGCTATCGCCTGCAGGCGTCCCTCTCTAGCACCATCATGTGCAGCAAAAGAAGGTCAAGTTACTCAAACAACGACTTATTCCTACACATTTTTTTCCAATATGTTTTGCCTAATACGAACACCTTGGCCTGAAGAGTGTTGCTCCACACTAAGAACTGGCAGCAGCCTGGAGAATTATTAGCCAAGGAAGACAGAGTTTGAAGAGGAATAGGCGTATTGTTGCTAGATGCTTAAACATGTTGGGTAGCATGAGGACCGTAAGAACAACGACAACAAACGCAAGAATATAATTAGGAACAAGAATACCAAGAATGGCGAGACCTATGTGAAGCTACAACGAAATTTTAAACGTCTGCTTATGGACAAAAAACTCGTTATTCATAACTCTGATTCTATGGTTGAAGTGGTGGGAGGAAGGGAAGGTTAGCACCTATAGTGTCACCAAAAAAAAAAAAAAAAAAAAAAGGAAAGAAAGGAAAAAATGGTATGATAGTACACGTTTAAGTGAGGGAGAAGGTAGACGTAAGGATATACCGGCACAGAAGAAAAATCTGTTTTTCGAAGATAAGAATAAAATGGTTATAATGAAAAACGATGAGGTTAATGGAGTATATATTTATGCTGTCTAAGTAAAGAGATCATATGCCCTGTGGTCAAGTGATTGAGAACTCAAGTCGAAAAAGTTTTTACCCACAAGATATGACAAGGTCCTTGTCATGTAAAATTCTGCCAGTTGAGAAAAACAAAATCTATCGTAATTAACGCAAATTATCAATTTTTGTTAAGTTCCAGTCTTCCCCTGGTATATGGTATGCAACAATTGAATTTACATGCAGGCCAACAGTTGTATTGCTGGGTGAATTGCGAAAGGAGAGATAAACTTTGTCCGACATCCTGGCTGGCACGTGCAGGAAATTAGTTCAGTCTGCTGCCCTTGAATGATCTGGACTACGGTAGCCTACCCTGAGCTCCTTCATGGTTCAATGAGAGTACTGTGGGATTACATGCTACCGTTTTATTACGTTACCTTTACCTTGACACCTTTAGGACGACGACCTATCTTCTGTTGCATTCTTACTGCTTCCAAACTTTAAACGGGAAGAATTAAATTTATGTTTCACTAGCTTTTCTTCAAGGGTGCCCTCCCACCTACAATAAGACTTAAATTACTTTATCGCGCCAATGAGAATGCAGTAATAATACAGAGATAGTCTTGTATTCTGAAATACTAATATCCTAACGGAAGTAAATGCATGTGTACTTAAATGCACCTATACTTGGGGTTTCATTTTCTCGGAATTTATCTTGGAAAAAACCATATTACCTCTCTTGTAAAATCTGCTGTTAAGACATTAGGTGTGCTAAGCCGATTCCGTGTCTTCCTTACGCCTGCACAGTTGTTGACTTTATACGCGGGTGTTATTCGCCCCTATGTAGAGTACAACTCTCATGTGTGGGAAGACTCTACACATACAGCTGATCTCAACAAGCTGGAGTCAAAGGTATTTCGTCTCATTAACTCTCCTCCTCTTACTGGCTCCCTTCAACCTCTGTCTCTTCGCACTACTGTTGCGTCGTTATCTTTCTTCTATCGCAACTTCAATGGTCACTGCCCCTCTGAGGTGTGTGCTTGCATCCCCCCCTACGACGGGAGCGTAACACCCGTCTAGCAACAAACTCTCATCCCTTTTCTGTCAAAGTCTCTAATACAAGAGTTAACCGTTACTCCAAGTCCTTCACATATGCAACAGGTCAACTCTGGAAGTGTCTTCCTGTGAATGTATTTCCTACTGCCTATGATCTACAGTCTTTCAAACGCAGTGTGTCCGGGCAGCTGGAAATGTACGGATCTTGAATCTGGCTCTGTTATCTTTTTTTTCTTTTTTTTTTCTTGGAGGGAACAATTTGCGGGCTCCTGGCCTTTGCTTTCTTCTTCCTTGCATTAAAAAAATGCCCTGTGCAGTCAGGGTGTTAGTAGGACTTGCAACATAAGTTCGTCTCTTGCTACCCCCCCCCCCAGTGATCACCTCCCTAACTACCTAATTTCCATCTATGGACCTATTCTTGGATGGATCAATTTTCCTCCATGGACCTATGTTCCAGTGATACTATTTCTCCCCATGGACCTATATTCCTCCATGCACGATTGACTTCTATCAACCCATTTTCCTCATACACGTATTCCTCCAATGCCTTTTTTTTTCTTTTTCTCTCCTCATGAGACACTCACTCCTCACATGGTCCTATTTTTCCCATGCACGTACTTCTCTGTGGACCAGTTATTACCCAGTTGAACCATTTCCTGTTTGGACTTATTTTTCCCTTGAACTGTTTTTGAAAAGAACCTACTTTCCCAGTAAGAGGCTTAACTGTTAAATAACCCCATGGACGTATTTTTCTCCCAAAGGGTAGAATTATCTATTCGCAAATGAATCTCTTTCCCCCATATGAGGGAACTCAAGCCTTATTCTTTCACAGATTCATTTCCCCGTCGTCGGTGGGGATGGGAGAGTACTTTCCTCTTCTCCCAGGAACAAATTTTCCCCCATTCGAGGATTTACCTGTTCCATTGATCGACGGACTTCTCTCCCAGTGGCATGATTTTCCTATTCCTCCATGGACCATCTTTCCCATGGATCTAGTCCACAATGAATCAATTCTACCCACACACCCCATGCTCTGAGTGAAGTGTGTTTTATCAACAACAGAACTACTAAGTAAGATCACCACACACACACACACACACACACACATTAACGCACGCAGAGATATAGATAGATAGCCTAGGTAGAGAGAGAGAGAGAGAGAGAGAGAGAGAGAGAGAGAGTAGCTTTTATAGCTGTCTTTAGAGAGGTGGTCGACTCTCCCAATGGACGCGGGTTCGAATCCGGCTGTGACGGGGAACAATTTCAGGATTTGATTTTCGTTTTAACAGTCTTTATTGGTCTCCTGTAAGACCCGACGTCATGTCATAAAAACACTCCAACTAGTACACCACTCTGGTATGGGACAGCCCTAGCATGTATTCCATATGGACGGTGGATGTTAGCGCCGAAGCGGTGACAGGTCGGGATGTATGGTATGTTGGAGGACTGCTGGGCCTCAAGGAACGAGTTCTGAAGCCAGTGTCCACATTCGGGGGGGAAAAAGAAAAAGAAAGAAACTCTAATAATACAGAATAAAATGGTAGACTTTCCTGATCTACCAGATGACCCGCCGACATGTGGTAAAAATACCCCCGCTAATACCAATACACCAGTCCTGTATGAGACAGCCCTAGCATGTATTCGATATGGACGGTGGGTGTTAGCGCCGAAGTGGTGACATGTGGAGGTGTAGGAGGACTACTGGGCCTTGGGATAGGCTACTGCGCCCGAGATATAGGCCCTGAAGCCTTTGCCCAGAGTCGAACACATTAAAAAAAAAAAAAAAAAGTGTTGAAGAATCTTACCGTATATCGACGGAAACCTGAACTGCAGGTTTACACATTTCGTCCATGAAGCCGAATGAGAAGATATCTAATACAATAATACAGCAGTTCTGACGTACTTATATTATGAACTGGATCATTCCGTATTAAACCAACATATGTAATGGGTTAACAGATGTCATATTTAACCAGTACTGATCTGTGAGTTCCCAAAGATGAGCAAAAGTATCTTTTCGGCTGAGAGACTGCTGTCATGATTTCAGTAATGTGTGTTGAATGTAAATCAAGAGCATTTATACTCAAAATATAATAGAACAAAAAAAGCAAAAGAGAGAGAGAGAGAGAGAGAGAGAGAGAGCACATAAAAACTAACCACATAAACTCTGCGGTGTGTGTTTGCCTCGGTAAGTATAATCACAAGCATTATCTCTGCTTGGTGGTCATTTCTTTACCTGGCTCGAGTGACTTGCCAACTGGATCACATAAAAGTACTTATTAGGCAGCTGAGTTTTGGTGCCACATCACTTAAGAATGTTACGTTTCCACGATCTCATTCATTTATCACAGCTGGCAAGTGAAATGGGAAGACACACACTCCAACCACTACTGGCATTTGTAGAGCATCGTCACACATTCAACCAAGACAGTAAATAAAAATCAGTGTTGCTATAATTGCTTAACATTTAGAACCAGTCAGTAATGAATAAGCAGCGTCTGCAAACTGGTTATCTGATCCTGTATACAGTGTAATACTTACAGCTCCAGCTTTCGGTCTCCTTATATCATATTTCATGAGAGAGTCATAAGCATGTTGGGCTTTTTTTTTTTTTTTTTTTTCATTCCTGTAATCCTGTCAAAATTTATAACAGAAAGTTAAGCTGTGAATAGAAAATGACGGCCAACAGGAAAAACTGGGCATAGTTTATTGGATCTTCAACCCGTAATCTTTAAACATTTCCTTTTGATGAAGAGAATAAAATATTACAGAAGGAGTTGATAAATGCTTAAGTGCATTAATACCAGCGGAGGAAACTTATGCGCTCACAAAATATTTTTGATGCAAATTTCTTAAAACATTTAACAAATGTTGGCGTGTACATTATATTTTTAAATCTTTAAAGCAATAACTTCTATATAAATCCTGATATAATACTCCTATCACATTCTGCAGATTATAAATGAAGTTACAGTTTTTTGTGGTTCAATATTTTCCGATGAGTCGATGAATTAATAGAGCTGTCCTTCAATAGAACATTTGTTTTATCAAGAGTTTTCCTGACCTATATTGGCACCAGGCAAACTGTTTATGTGAACTACCATCAGGAAAAAATGACCTGACCAGCAGCACCACCTGCCGCCCTCATCTCCACTTTCGCCAACACTTCCATAACACCACTCTCGCCATCTCACCCACCCCCAGTATCCTGTTCTCCACCACCACTTTCATCACCAGCACCACCTCAAATGGGCAGTCATAATCATCATCATCATCATCGTCATTACCCTCACCAAGGTTTTCAATACCACCACCATCTTCTCCAACAGCATCTTCACAAATTTTCTCCCATTACTACCTATGTTCCGTCAGTAAGATGGCATGATTTTTGTGTTTCCACGTTACATAGACACGATTATAATTATCAACTAGGAATGGTTTCCTATGAAATGAATTAAAATTACTAATGACAATGACAATACAGTGGTCATTTTGTATATATACTGTATATATATATATATATATATATATATATATATATATATATATATATATATAGATAGATAGATAGATAGATAGATAGATAGATAGATAGATAGATAGATAGATAGATAGATATAGATAGATAGATAGATAGATGGATAGATAGATAGATAGACAGTTAGATAGATAAATAGATATAGATATATAGAGAGATAGACAGATAGGTACATAGGTGTGTGTGTGTGTAGATGAAATTTATTCTTGCTATTTATGTACAGTTTTTTAAAGTCTACGAAGTACCTCTCATATGGATGGAGTAATCACCACAGCCAGCACCAGTCCTCTCATTACACCCACCACAAGTCTTATTCCTCGTTTCTCCATCATCCCGAATACCAAAATCCTCCGTCTAAAACTTATTTAACCTCACCACTAACATCGAGTCCTCACCAGAGTCATCTCCACTCCCTTCAGCCCGAGATTTTTACTGCTTAGGCTACCATTCGTCACTACCACTATTTTCTTCCCTTCAGTTGCCCCTTCATTAATACGTCCATCACTTTCACCACACACAAAAAGAAAGCTCTCCAATATCATTCTCAGCCTCACCACCACTATTTATCACTCAAGCTACTACCACTGCTCGCTTTCTTCACCATCATTCAATTCCACCCCAATCATTTAGTCAATCAAACACTTCACCCTCAATACCATCTCCATCATCTTCCACGCCTTTAACACCGGGAACCATCACTAAAGATACCACCTCTCTTCCCCCACATTCTTCACCATTAATCAGTTCCACCCCTCATCTTAAGCATACGTGTACCTCTTTCCACCACCAAACTTGCCTTTACCATCACCACTAAGTATCACCCACTCTTTTTCCCATCACTTCATACATCATACTCACCATTTTCGTCACTCATACTAGACAGCCACGCTCAGTTTAATCATTACAGTATGATTACGTTTTTATACATGCTACTGTCGGACGATATTATTAAGCTCATGTGAATATTTTAGTAGTAAAAGGTTTCATTCTTAACTTGTTCTTCCCCATCACAACCTACTTCCTCACCAAATGAACTTCCAACTCTCCCAAAAGCCCCTTCCACCACAACCAAAACCTCCATTACTGTTATAACTACCGCTCCGTCCACCTCCATCACCACCAGAACAATCACTCTTCATGTCTGTCATCAAAACTACCACTTTCTCCGTTGTTATCACCTCCAGAACTACCACCCTCTCCACCATCTCTACCTCTCACCACTAGAACTACCACTATTCACTTCCAGCTTCCCCGGACCTACCACACTTTTCATCATCCCCACCTCTGTATCACCACATTCTCCACCATTCCCACCCCTATCACCACCTTCTCCATCATCTTTACCTCTGTGACCACCACTCTGTCTAAGATTACCACCATAATTATCACCACCACCCTCTCTAGGATTACCGGTACCTTCGTTATTATTACTCTTTCCACCATCCTACCTCTCGCCTCCCACCCGAACTACCAATTAGAATACCACCTTAACCACAACCACCACTACCACATTTCAGCCTACGATTCAGACGTAATCACCATTACACAACCACTACTATCACTCTTCAATATTCCACTCAAATGCCACACTTGCACCATCAACCAGACCACCACCACCATCCAAATACCACACTCTCACCACTACCACATATCAGTCCCCTCCAAACGCCAGCTTCATGGACTCCCACCATTCACCGTCACCATAGTCATTATACTACTGCCCTGAAATCTACCCCAACCATAACTATCCACACCACAACATCACCACAACCGCCCATCAGACACCTTCAAACTACAGATATTACCACCGTCAAAGCCACCATGCACCAATCAACCACCACTAAACAACCACATTTTCACCACAGACTCATGCCTTCCGTTCTTGACTCCCGCTAACTCACATCACCTCGAGTGCTTCTATCATGTACCACAACCACAGTCACCACATTCCAAGCAACCAACACCACCATCACTTAAGTAACAACACCCTCTTCGCAGTTACATTTCTACCACTACCAGCCTCCCACCAAAACCACGTTCCCATCACAACCACCCTCTAGACGCAACAACATTCCCACCACAGCCACATGCCTTCCGTTCCCAACCCCCTCTAACTCACGTCAACTCTGAGAGCTCCCACTATCTACTGTACTCGAGCAAGCCTCCCAGGGACAGGTTACAGGCTATTGCCACACAGGACACTGGTTAGCCCGCTGGGACGGTACATGGTAGCCCGCTCGCATTTCCCAAGAGACTAACTGCTACCCTACACACTGCATTATAGCGGACAAGGGCATAGTTACTTATAATTCGATAGATGGAGAGATCAGATAAAAGATATCTAGCTATACAGTAGATAAATGGATATTGATTTGATTACGGATAGCTCGATCAAGAGAGACAAAAATATAACGGCAGAAGAGACAGATTAACAAAGCAGAATCATAGTTGTCTTGACCAGAAAAATATCAAAACGGTTTACTCATCCCAACAAAAACAACACCGATCTAACTTTTCTTGTATGAAGTAGGTGCTGGTTCCATTGCATTTCCTATACTACGATATATTGCACCATGTCATTTCATACAGATGACCTACAACATAAAAGTCTATGACACACAAACACGGCCAGTACAACACAGATCTTCATATGCAGTGCACTATTAAAGGAGTTTCTTCAATATTAGTGCTTGGCTAGTATGAGGGGGGGGGAGGGAATTCAGGTTAGCAGACTCCCTGTGCTATCAGTTTCGGAAGGGTACCTTAGACTATGTATAATATATATATATATATATATATATATATATATATATATATATATATATATATATATATATATATATATATATATATATGTGTGTGTGTGTGTGTGTGTGTGTGTGTGTGTGTGTGTGTGTGTGTGTGTGTGTGTGTGTGTGTGTGTGTGTGTGCGTGCGTGTGTGTGTGTGTGCGTGCGCATAAAATGACGAATAAAGAGATAGACAGATAGATAGATAAGCACAGATACACACATATAGTACATAAATCTGCATCTACATACACAGGTACTTCGTATGTAGGTACATGAGCTTGGGCCACAGCGACAACAACAACAAAAACAACGGCAACATGTACTGTGTAAGCATATGTGTCTATGAATACACGAGTAAATACGCACAACACTGCATGAATGTTTAAGAGTGTGATGACAGGGATGGACAGACAGCAAACACCGCACAGACTGACGGACGACAGACGTGCCGAATCTCCGTGCTTGGTGTATGAGATGAGGTACCACCATTCTCACTCCGGCCACGGGAATTATAAATGTTTTGATAAAAAGATCGAAAGACATGCAGACGGTGAGTTTTATAGAAGCGAATGGATGGCAGTATATACGGAAACCAGTTATGCCCGTGATTCTGTTCATAATCCCGCCGATTTACTGAACTACTTAAACATGAGTAGAATTGGTCTGAGACCTGCGGCGAACTGCCCGTATTCTGGAGGCGCCTTAACCGAGTGCACCACTACCCAGATTTTGGAGGTGCTTTGACTTTTATGTCTCAATGGACTTAAATTAAGCACTTTTGATAAAGTTCTCGCTAGATGGCGCCACCTCAGGTATCAGCTGATGGCATATTTGGATTCTCCACGTCAAATTACCTTATATCACTTTTGTCTCCAAAGGCTGCCTCTTAACAAATCCGCTAGAAGAAGAAGAAGAAGAAGAAGAAAATCGCTGGCCAAACATCGACTTGCTGGCTATCGCCGCAGGTAAAATGTGAGTCCCCTAAATATTAGGCAATCAAAAGAAAACGATAATTGGTAATGATATGTGCTAGTATACCGTGCACTGACGATGGCATTTAGGGATTATCAAATATCTTTCTAATGTTGCTTCAGGGAAAAAAGAAGTAATTATGTTTGATATGTTAATCAACATAATACTTAATGCAGTGTGGCCTATATGCACATTCGCATGCAGTTCAGTTAAAGATAAAAGTCTATGTTTGTAATGGTCCTTTCATTTACTTGGACTTTCTCTAGCCTGCACTTGCCAGGGCCCTTCCTGTCTAGACTGGTTGACTGCTGCAACTTAAAACTTAAAAAAAGAAGAAAAAAAAAAAATCTTACACCCAAACCAGTTTACCCTGGAGAATGTATTAAATCAATCACAATCCATTATAAACGTATGAGCAATTCCCATGATGAATAATATAAGGAACTGAAGAGAGAGAAATTGTGCATAAAAATCCACAAAGTAGCCTCGTCTAGTGGTCGCCTAGGGGTGTGTGTGCGGACCTGAGTGATATCTGGAAACACGGTGGGTGACCTTGAGTGGTGGGCAGTGAGACAGGTCCCCCTCCCTTCCCCCACACCACCAGGCATCGGCGCCTGGTATGGGTGTGGGAGTTAGGGAGGTGGTGTTGGGGGAGATTAGGGAGATTAGAAGGAAGCTGTTGAGAAAGGACGATTGGGGAGAGGACTGGGAGAGTAGACTGGGGATAGGGGATGATGGGAAGTAAGATGGACGGCGGGGAATTGAGGTAGAAGATTGAGGAAAGTGAGAGGAGAGAGTCTGGAAACATTGGCTGGATAGGGTGGCTGGAGAGAATGGGTGTAAGTAGAAGAGATGAGAGAGACCGAGAGTAGGGAAGTTGAGGGCAAAGTAGAGAAGGGGTAGAACTGAGATAAAGGAATGAGGCTGGAGGAGTGGAGAGGCAGGAGAAAGGGGGTTTGAACGGTTAAGAAAGTGGAGGGAGACTGATATTAGAAAAATTATGGGGTTAGCAGGAAGGAATTAGGCTGGATGTACGGGGGTTGTGATGTTGGATTAGAAGATGGATATACAGTATAAGAATTCAGGATATAGAATAGAGAAAGGAGGACGAAATTTGCGAAGGTGGAGAAGTATATGAAAATTATAACAGAAAGGGGCATGAGGCACAAAACACTGTGTGAAGGAGAGATATGAACAAGAAAAAGAGGTATGGGCATACAGTAGATGCTAGAAATGGAACACTTACAATGAGTTATGAGAAACGAGGAACCATAACGACGTTGATGAAAGACAAGGGCGTGGAAAATAGTGTGGAGATGTGAAGTGTGGAAGAATGGAGAAGAAGCATGACAAGGATAAGGCTATGATGGCAGGGCTATTCAAGAAGGAGGCTGGGGCATGCTGAAAGGTGTGAAAAGTATGTGATGAATGAAGGGGTATTAACCAGACCCCAGGACAGCAGGAATGTGAGAATGGGTAAACTGATGGTGAAGTTAAGTCCTGCCAGTTATTTAAATGAACGAACAGTGTGCAGAGAAAAGTAAAGTACAATACTGTGAGCTTTTTATATTTATTGAAGTTTGTAAACAGAATTTGCAAGTAATCCTAAGAGATATGCAGTCTCTACCATGGATATTCAAATTATCATGTGCATACTGACCACATAGGAAGCTGTCGCTTTCCTGAATTCAACCAATTTCCTTTTACACACAACACACCACGAGGAGTGAAAATATGTGCATACTTTACCATAATTTGCCTTTGACGGATGCCCTAAAGATTATGCAGATTTGGTTACTGAAATATGCATATGTCATAGGTTAGTATCAAATAGAAAAAGAAATAATGGATAAAATATTAACAATACATTTCCTTGGATAAAAGGGCAAACTATTCTATAAGCTTGTTGTCTGTATAATAATGTTTTTTTTTTATAAAATCTTTACTTTCAACATACAGCGATATCAGAGGCTGGGAATATACCGTCCCAAACACACGCTCATCGTCCTAAAACCGCGACAAGGGCGAGCTGAAGTGTACCCATGAGGATTAAGTGACAGGGAGGCGGTGGGAGAGAGGACACCCGGGGCGTGGGAGCCCACTCAGCATCATGACAGGTGAGCCTCTCTCTCTCTCTCTCTCTCTCTCTCTCTCTCTCCAACTTTCAACTACCTCCTCTTGCATTAATGCTGCAATTTTGCTTCATCAGTTTCTTGTGCGATCGACTTTGCTAATGAGCACATAATTCGGGTCTAGTATCTTGATAATAATAGTGAGAATATCCAGCTGCAAGGTAAGTTAGTGCATAAGTTGCTACTTCCAGACAGTCCATTGGCTCACCCGCTGGCTCAGGTGGTGCACCTGGTCAAGATCTGCCCGCTCATTGGCTGCCGGGTTTAGCTGCTGCGCTCTGATTGGCGATGGGCACGCTTCCTCAAGGACAAGTGTGGCGCGCGACTGCCGGACTGATCGGGGGCCGGTAACTGTGTTGAAGTTTTTATTTGTTTCACATTTTTTTTTTTTAGATCAGGTTTTCTGTGGAAGGACTATGGCCTCTCAGCACAGGCTCTGATGGTCAGCATGGCCACCGGAAAGTGACTATGTTTGGCAGGTCTCGACACCAGTTCCGAGGGCAGACTTACGGAAGATCCTCCTCTGGGTTTTTCCACGGCAGGATATTTATTAATAAATCTTCACACCGCGTCCCTGTTGGAGTGGTGTGGCTCTGCTAGGAATACTAACGGGGTTGGCAGGGCTGCATACTGACCAAGATACCGTGGGAACCCTGGAGCATCAATAATTGCCACAAAATGTTTCAAGCTGTAAAAGATATACATGGTTAGAGGAGTTTTATGAAGTATATAGACTACGTTATTCGCTGTTGCGCTGTTGTTTTTCTGTCACTGGTACTGAGAACCCCTCTTAATGATCCAAGTTACTTTACAAAAGAAAAAAAAAATGAAGAAAGTACTAGGATAAACGAGGAATTCCATTGCTGACTCTAATATGGATCTGAGGTAGGTGCACCGAGAATGAAATACACATTCGCTACTAGGGACGTGTAACTCAATGGAATGACTGACAATCTGACATTTCACTGAAATTAGCGGTTATTTGTTATACATGATAATTTCCTTTGGTGGTATGTGAGGCCGGCAGTCATCCACTCGCGATGTAATGCTGCCATCACGCGATACTTCGACACTGATTGACAAGCTACGAGTAAATGGTTTCCTTTGACCCAGGTAACCATTTACTGTGTTAACCATATGAAACAAATAAACGCCGGGTGATCTGGTGAGTTAAGGGACTTCAGCTGAATGTGGCCTATATGGGTTTACATCCGTGGGAGGTTGGATTTTAATGCTCACATAATGCTGCTCTCGGACGTGTGATTGGTCAGTCTTGCCTTAAATGTCGGGAATGAGCTGACTAGCAGCGGTCCGCTACTCTCCTGATGGATAATAAAGGGAGTGGATGATGGTGATGATAGTGTTAAGGTCCTCAAAGTTTTTGCTGTTGCTTGGAAAACTTCACTGAATTATATATGTCTCTACCACCAAAACTCCCAATAAAACCAGTAGAATTAAATATTTGAGAGTCACATTTGATCCAGTTTAAATTTATCGACCTAGTTAGAGACCACCATAAAAGAGAAAATCATTATAGCCCTAACAGCATCACAATCAGAGTCTTATTATCAATCATTTACAAATTGTTAAATCCAGACTTTGCTCACTGCCAGCAACCTGCTTCCAGAACAGAATTAATTCTTTCAAAAATTATACTATATATCTGCCACCACCATTTTTTTTATTCGGGGTTTTTATAGTGAAGAAAAAAAATCATTGAATGTGGCTGATCATTTTACTGGTGTTATTCCCAGACTATTACTGTTTATAAAGCTAAACGGGAAACAACTTTTAAAGATGAAATTACTGTTTTTCGCAATCGTCTTTTAGCGCCTTTTCGCAGGAAGAGGATTAATCACACAAGCCAGTCATAATGGCCGAGTTAGCAGTGGAACATGATGTGGAAAGTGTCCGGTTGCAAGAATGACGGATCCGAATGGATCAAGAAGACTCGGTCGGGTGTTTTTATGTGTCAAAATGAAGAAGTGGTGCATGTGGAGAGAATCAGGTGGACTTGTGCAGGTGTGGAGTGTGTCGGGTTGCAGAGTGGTGAGTGGCGGACTTGGAGCTGATAACCGTGCAGGTGTGGAATACGTTAAGCTGCAGATATGATGATGTGGAGTGGATCAGGTAGGTTCTGTCAGGTGTGGAGTGAGTTGGGTTCCAACGGTGGTGGATCTGGCTTGAGTGGTTGATAAGATAGGCTCGGTCAGATGTGGAGTGCATCGGGATGTATGAGGGATGAATTTGGTGTGGTGTGGCCAGATAGGATCAGACAGGTGTAGAGAATGCCAGACTAGGGGAGTTTTGGGACTTAAGTTTTTTTTTATAAGTAGACTCGGACAAATGAGGAGAGGGTCGGGTTGCAGGAGCTATATGGATCTCTAGTGGGTTATAAAATAGTCTCGGCCGGGTATGGAGTATGTCGGGTTCCTGGCGTCGGTCGCAAGGTAGGTTCGGTCGTGTGTGAAGAATATCGTGAAGCAAGGGAGGTGGAACTAGAATGGTTTATAAGATATCCTTGGTCAGGTGTGGAGTGTGTCGGGTTCCTGGCGTAGGTCGCAAGATAAATTTGGTCGGACGTGGAGAACGTCAGGTTGTACGAGGAGTGGATCTGGAGAGAGCTCTAAGGAAGCCTCAGTCTGGTACGGAGTGTGTCGGATTTCTGAGGTGGGTCACAAGGTAGATCTAGTTGGGAGGAGAGTGTCGGGTTGCAGGGGCTGTGGAGTTGTTCTGGAGTTGTTTCCAAGAGTAGGTTGGGTCGGCTTTTGTGCCCTCCTGGCTTCCTTATTACACAGTCATGAGCATAAATGCTGGGACTTTCAGTACGGTTCCGAGGAGTTCAGCAGATTCGGATGGAGGGAACTGTGATCTTCATGGGAGATGGTGATGTTTGAAGAAGATGTATGTCTTCTGCTTCAGGATAACTGCCTCATGTGGAGGGTAATGAACTTGTTTTGGCAATGGATTGAGTGCAATATGATTCTCCAAAAAATGTATTCATATCTATCTATCTATCTATCTATATCTATCTATCTATCTATCTATCTATCTATCTATCTATATATATATATATACTGTATATATATATATATATATATATATATATATATATATATATCTATCTATCTATATATATATATATACTGTATATATATATGCTCGATTTAGCCTAGCCCGGGGCCTGTGCAGATATTAAGACGGAAATGAGTGGTCGCTCATCCCTGAATGGCATTAAGGGAGCAGTATACCAACCCAGTCCTCGACTGCAACCGACCATGGGCAACCTTCGGTTGGGGCACATTGAACCACTGTACAACTAAACGTCTTTTTGGTTATATGGTTGCCACTCAGCATGGTTAATATTTCCTGGGCTTCAAGAAACAGTTTATATTACCACTCGCTGTAGAGAAACAAATAGGTAATACTACATGAATTGAATGGATGGCGAGCACCCAACCACCATCCACACTGCAGGATACCCAACATACACATTTGACGAGAAATTTCACCCACGCTAAATTAACCGTGGGGGGCGGTAAGAATAAAATAAGCTAGATGCACTCGATCTGTAGGGATTAATCACTAGGATGGGTCTCGTATGCTGAACAAAATCATTTAGAGGAGGCAAAAATAAAGTAAAAAATCACCTTCTTCCTCAAAGGGTTAGGGCTCAAAAAATGTGTATCTTATCCTATCGTTTGTATGGCTTGTTATGCAGATAATATCAATTCACTTTACCTTGTGCGTTTATCCTGCAGTAATATGAATAATTCAGCATTCCCGTTATTACTTACTTATGCATTTCAATGAGCGGCTTTCTTTGCATACCAGAAGATAATAGCAATAAGAAATCTATGCATCCAAGAAATAAATGGTAGAAAAACAGCACAAATGTTTCATTATGTCTGGGAGTAAGTACTGATAATGTTGAATGCCGATATGAGAATGGAAAAATAATTTGAGGACTAAACTGCGCTTCTATATCTATCAACCATTTAATGCTACATAATGACGATACGATTTGAACGATAAAAACACCACGGTCATCGCGCCATGCTATATAAATGCCCTAACGTACAGTTATCGCATGCTGATTTAATAATTCGCAATCGACTTAAGTCTATGGATGCTATCATCTTCTTATGTCAAAGGAAAATAACCGTCTTTGCCTTCATAGCATTTTTGAGGATCCTTAATAAGCAAGGCGGAATCCTAATGATATGTATTTTGACTGCATAAGTAGTAATAGGGACCAGTTCAGTCTTCCCTACCCGTCCGCACCGGTGGCTGATTGAGGCATTCCTGCCCTCCCCTCCCAGCATAATCCCACACCCCTTGCCGCCTCACCCTGTACCTACGACCCTTGCTAGCTCACCCTTGGACCACCTCCCTTGCTAGCTCGCCTCTTGTACTCATCACCTTTTCTACACCGCACTCACTACCTATTTCCCTTTTACCACTGCCAAACCATTATTCTTGTTATCCCGCAGCTGAACCCACTAGTCCTTGCCACTCACCAGCCGTGACACTTCATTCCCTATACCACAACCACTGCCATAGCACATTAATAACCCCTCACTGCTGCCACGGACTATCCTCACCACCTATCACCACAGCCACTCACCGTCCCCGCCCTATTATCTCTGCCACACACCACCCTTGCACCCACTCCTCCGACCACACTACCCCTACCTCCCACCACCCCTTCCATCCAGCATTCTTGCCAGTCTCCACCATGCACCCACCATCCCTGCCATAACACCATACCACCCCTACCGCCCATCACTCCTGCTACACCACCTCGGCTATCCACCACCCCTGCACCTACAACTCTTACTCTACCACTCTTACCACACGCCACCCCTGCCATGCACCATCCCTGCCACTCACAACCTTTGTTACGCACCGCTAAACTACTCTACCACACCACCCCTGTCACACCTCCCCTGTCCCACAACCCCTGTAACTACCACCCTTGCCACTGCATCCACGTCATACTACCTCAGCAATACCACCCCTACCACTCATCACACCTGCAACGAGCACCCCTGCCACACTGCTCCAGACCCCTGCCACGCCATCCCAGCACTCATCATTCCTACCACACCACACCTGTACCACCACACCTTCCATGCTACCCCCTGCCACCTCAACCTCCCCTATGTGTAGCTTAAAAGTGCAAACATTAACAAGTGTACTAACATACACTAAAGTACACACATTTGTTTACGCTGTCACTTCACACACACACACACACACACACACACACACACACACACACACACACACACACACACACACACACACACACACACACACACACACACACACACACACACACACACACACACACACACACACACACACACACACACACACACACACACACACACACACACACACACACACACACACACACACACACACACACACACACACACACACACACACACACACACACACACACACACACACACACACACACACACACACACACACACACACACACACACACACACACACACACACACACACACACACACACACACACACACACACACACACACACACACACACACACACACACACACACACACACACACACACACACACACACACACACACACACACACACACACACACACACACACACACACACACACACACACACACACACACACACACACACACACACACACACACACACACACACACACACACACACACACACACACACACACACACACACACACACACACACACACACACACTTTTCTACCATCACTGGTATTGTCTATGCACACATTACTTGTTATCATACTAACTTCTACCATAAACCCCATAAAGACGTCGTAATAAATATACCATTACCTAATGTCTTTATCTATCATCCAAACCATCACCATCACTTCCTTAACAAACTAATACATGATACTGTTGTTCTTTTCATATACCACTTATCATTCCCTTCCTATCATTTTAAACTCCTGATCCAGCCAAGTCGTGTGTTTCTATCTTCAACTGCAACCTTATCAGTTCAAAATGAACCTCTACCCCTATTACTTCAATCTTTATCAGTTACACTCTATGTCATTCCTATCACTTCCTGATCACTGAAATCACTTCCACTAACCCCTCACCGTCGGAACACTTATCTTCATCATCGCCACCATCAGCATTATTGTCTTCACCACTACCAACACCTCCACCAACACATCCAACACTACCAACACCACTATCCTGTCCCCTGGGACCACCACCACTACTACTAAAAATATCACTACAACCACCACCATCAACATGTCCGGCATTACCACCATTACCACGACCACCGCCACACCACCACCAACCTGTCCACAACCGCCACTAGCACTACTGCCACCACCATCACCACCACAACTGCCATCACCTAGTCCACTGCTACCAACACCATCATCACTACTGCACACCAGCAACACGATTACAGCCATCACCATCACGATCACCACCTCCATCACCATCACTACCATCTCTTCTCTCCTTACAAAAATTCTACAGAACATAAAATTTCATATCATCATCCCTCGGAACACCAGTTTTCACTATTCTCTTCATACTAAATTGTTCAAACTCACAGCTACAATCTCTTCCTCTCTCCTGTCATCACTACTACCACCACCACCACCGCCACCTTCGCTCCTCCGCCTTTATCATCATCACCACTACCACCATGTTCACTCCTCCACTATTATTATCATCATCACCACCATCACCACCGTTCCTTGCCATCATCACCTCTGTCACCAACATCACCATTTTCCCTCAGCAGCGCCACCACCACTAACATCATTCCCACCATAAGCATCATTATCAGTATCGTCATCGACCACCTGCCCCATTATTATAACCACTATTACTAGCAAAATTGTCACCATTACCATCAGCGCCATCATCACAACCACTATCACCGTTATATTCTCTCCCCTATCATTATCACCATCACAGGCTCTACTTCTTCATCTACCACTACCAAACAAGTACCACATTCCCCACCGCACTTACAACTACCACCAAACTTCACATCACCACTAATACATCTTTCATTCCTAGTAACACAAAAATATCTTCATACCATCGATAACCTTCACTCATATGATGTACTGTATTTCTTTTTAATATTCTTCCTAAGCATGAAAGATGCATTTAACCTATTAAAAAAAAAAAAAAAAAAACTCTTGTATTGCAGAGATTAATCAGAGCCATCTTTAATCCACCAAGTGGTGATCTGAACAAAAAAAGAATTAGTCTGAAGAAAGATCAAATAAAACCGAGAATACATCTACTGCTGTCCACTGGTCACATTCACTACAGATAAAATCACTTCCATCATCATCTCAACTAGTTTCGTCATTACTATCACCTTTTAGTTTCCGTGTTATCTACTGACACCATTTTATTGGTACGTCTATCATTCCCTTCCATTACCATCACCGTCTACTGATACTTTTTAATGACACTACGGTACCAACATGCATTAAACTCGCGTTCATGGTGGGAGTAGTGGTGGAGTGAATATACTTGTGGACTGGCAACTGTGTAATAGCGGGTTCGATCCTTGTTGATGCAGGAAATAGTTTGAGGATATGAATTTCGTTATCGTCTTGCTCACTCTTCCTACACCCTCCCTAAATGTCATAAGAATAGCCAGTAAATGAACGTGATATGCACGCCCTTCATACATATATTACATATGCTGGGTATTAACGCCTAAATGGTGATGTCTGTAAGGTTTTTTACTATTCCTGAAATTAAGAATGAGCTTCTTAACTTACGCTCGGATTTCAGTGCTCTTTCTAGAACTAACTTACAAGTACTCTTAAACTACTCTTATTATCACATTCCTAACCACCTCCACTCCAATTGTCTGTCTCCATCATTTTCACCATATCCCATCACTTTCATCATCATACTGTACTGTCACTATCAGCATCCCAACTCGCCTGCCTCACCCTAACATCAAAACAACAACAACAACCGCCATCACCCCTTGACCCCCACTTCTCCTCCCCCACACCCCGATCCTCTCTGCTTCTTGCATGGCGACTGACAACCGGTTACCGCCAGCACAGAAACTACCAACTCCATTCCCTTTTTAGTACTTTTACTCTCCGCTCACTCCTCGTTTTCCTGCTCTCACTTTCATTCTCTACTGAGGCTCTTCGTCCTGTGTGTAGATCATTTGTATTTTATTTTTCTTACCTCTTTCCATGTTGGTACCGTGTTGGTTTATGTACTGTATATCTTAATACATTTTATTCTTCATTTTATCTTATGCTGTACAATAATCTTTCACCATATACCCTTTCAACTCCTTGCAATTACTTAACTGGGCCTTACAATCCTTTACTCACTCAAACAACCAACATTTTCAAATTACTTACATCCTATTAGGAAATATTGCGAAACTTAGAGAAAAGGTAATTCGTGATGGTGAGTATTCCATGGTTTCTCTAGACGTACAGATCAGGAAAAGGGAAAACAGTGCTTTCTAAGCCTTTGACAAACAAAAAAGTCAGGTAAAAAAAACACATCAGAGACAGCTTAAAAAAAGGAGTCTGGAGAATTGACAAGGATACATGCCAGTCTTCCTAAAGTTGTGGCGGCGGTGGAGGAAACATCAGGACTCTTATTTATAAAGGCTTCTAGGCAATTTATAGGACACACAAATTACCACAACAGTTGGCTATAATCACAAATCGTTTCGTGCCCCGCATTTTGTCACATTAACTTTCACTCTAAATTAGATGTGAAGTGCTTGTTAGGTGAGAGTGGAGGCGAACTTATTTTATATGCAGAGAATCTTACGGACAACTTTAGCTATGGGGAGTTTATAAATACGACTCCAGAGCTGACCCCCGACTCTCGCACCTGCCATGACGTCACAGCATACCGACCAATCACGAGGCCCAGGTGATTCCTGTCATCGGAGGGTCCAGCTGCCCATGGTATACCAGTCTCATCAGAACACTCTACGGGAGGAGTTTGCTAGGTTTGACGTCCACTTACTGTCCCATTGACCCACTGGCTCACATGTCTGAAATTAGCCTGGTGGTGTCCAAAGTGAAATGCATGTACCATTCATCCACTGATTTGCGTGACTAGAAGTGGCTGGTACTATAAAATAAGCGTTACAATCAACCACTTAGATATGAAAAAATCATCTGTTGATGTCTATAACACAAAACGTGTCCTACCGACCTACTGACTCGCATGGATAAAATGGGCTGGCGCTGTTGATAAAGAATTTATGTATGTCTTTTTCTAGGAAGTGATTGAAATACCTTTTAAGTTACTGCCTACTAGTGCTTTCGTCCATTAATAATTGACCGCTTATAAAAAAAAAAATCATCTTATGTTTATCGCCGCTGTACGGTCAAGATGTTTTCCTTTCTCATTTGAACAGGTTCGTCTAATGTAAACTTGGATGAAGAATTTCAGTGCATCTACAGCAGCCAAGTGTTTAGATGAGCAACTTTTAGAGCACGAGCTGCTCGGATAACTCTCAGTTGAGGAAAGTCGTCAGCTGTTGGTTCGAATATTATAATTACGTTGGTTCATGACAGGGAAAGGATTAAAGAGTCGCACGGAAAAAGGATCTTTCTATTTGCTCCTGTGTGTGTGTGTGTGGGTGTGTGTGTGTGGGTGGGTGTGTGTGTGTGGGTGAGTGTGTGTGTGTGGGTGGGTGTGTGTGTGTGGGTGGGTGTGTGTGTGTGGGTGGGTGTGTGTGTGTGGGTGTGTGTGTGTGTGTGGGTGGGTGGGGTATGTGTTAAATATGCCTAGCTGAAGCATTTTTATTCGTTTGTTTGCGTTTATTTCTCTGTATCCGCTCTCTGCTGGAATTATTTATTTCCACCTATGTCTGTCTTCATGTCATAAAAGGAAATTTGTTTCATGTTTTTGTGTACATTCGTGTTTAATTCTAACCTACGTATGGATCCTCTCGGCTGAACCAAATCGTCTTTGGGTAAAAAAAATTAGGCACTTATGCTCAACCATCGCATTGAAAGCGATATTTAGGCTGCTTTTAATCCTGTAAGAGTTCTCTAGACTTAATAAATCGTCTATAGGTAGCCAAAACATAACACCTAAGTCAAACATGAAAGATAATGGTTACGGTAACATTGTGAAATTACATTAGACATATACTCTTTTTGTTCGTTCAGATCTAAGTGGATGTAAATTATCAGTCTTTTAGCATGAGAAACAGAACTAAAAAACAGGTAAAAATTATGGTATAACTGTTCTCGATTATACGGCTGTCATATTAAATAACACGTCTTATTTACAATATCTTGACGTCCCTTGTACAGGTAGTGTTTAGAGCGTAGGTTTAGTTTCGTCACTGACATCCTACATGAAGCTCTTCTATTTCTCCTATCAATATATGTTTTATTCAATGGAGTTATTCTTCTGCAACTTTATGACACAATATTTAACATCTAAACATTGCATTATTTCGGAGCAATACAGTTTCACTAGACATTGCATAAACAATTTTAATTTGAAACCTAGCAGAAAAAAAAAATGCATTTCATACAGTTTAGCAATGACTACCTTATTGCTCAGAAAAGAAACAAAAATCATTACTTCCCTATACATTACAAGTATTACATTACTGTATTACTGTAATGAATGCGGTATGAGCTCCATAACTGTTTCTCAAAGAAAAGATGAGAGAGAGAGAGAGAGAGAGAGAGAGAGAGAGAGAGAATGTGTGTGTGTGTGTGTGTGTGTGTGTGTGTGTGTGTGTGTGTGTGTGTGTGTGTGTGTGTGTGTGTGTGTGTGTGTGTGTGTGTGTGTGTGTGTGTGTGTGTGTGTGTGTGTGTGTGTGTGTGTGTGTGCCGAAACATGAAATATGGAACTGAGAAAGCCTTGGGGAGAATTAAAAAAGTCGCTTGGGGCCAAAGGGTGTGAATAAGAGTTGTAGGGAATGAAAGGAGGTTGAATGGAATGAAGGGGAGTTGGAGTGAGAGGAAGCTCAGAGGATGAAGGAGTGTAATGAGGGGGGGGGAGGAGTTAAACCAAGTTAACGAGAGTTGGAGAGAGTGAGGGGGAAGTTGAAGGGAGTGGGGGAGAGTTGGTGTAGCGAGGTGGAGCAGAAGGGAGCGGGGGAGAGTTGGAGTAGGGAGGGGGAGTTGGAGGGATTGAGGGAAGGAGTAAGGGAGAACTGGAGTGAGTGAGAGAGGGACTAAGGGGAAGTTGGAGGGAGTGAGGAAGAGTTAGAGAAAGTGAAGGAGGGAATGAGGGAAAGTTGGAGAGAGTGAGGGAGAGTTTGGATGGACTGAAGGAAAATAGTGGGTAATAAGAGAACAGGACGGGGGAGTGTCGATGAATGGAGATGAGTGGAGAAAGTGGTATTCAAGGGAACACTTGTAGAAAGTGACAGTGAATCGAAAACTTCTCTTCAAGTCGGTACAATGCATTTTTTATTGCTTCTTTATGTGAACTCTTTATACATTGTATTTATGCGTTCAAGCGATTAATTAAGTTTCTTATCTAACTTCTGGCAAAAAAAAAAAATCTTAAGAGATGAATAAATTTTCTTGGAGATAGCAATATCATACACCACACATTTCTATAGTGAAAAGTTTATGCATTATCTATGGTCAGGAAAAGAGACTGTAAGAAGTCGATATCAATGCAGATTTTAAGGCTATGGAATTCATCACCTTTTGCTACAAATCTAAGTTTAACTTACTCGCCCTGAATACGTCACTGTTAGTCTGTTTAGCTTTCGAGAGACTTATCGAATAGGAGGGGCTAGATGGACTCTGCGTTCACCCATGCATTTTTTTTTTTTAGTTCATTATGATTGTGCAGATGTAGCAAGAAAAGGCTACAGATTTTTATAGGCGTCAGCACGTCAAAGTGTGGGACGTGTCGAGGAAGCAAGCTTGTGAATATTAGGCTACTTTTGTTTTCCGACGACTTGCATTGATCTGCTGTAGTTTTAGGCACATTTTGACATCTTGCTGCAAACTGATGGCGATTTTTAAGAAAATACACTCATGCAACAGCTATTACTGCTCCCCTCCACACACTTTTTTTTTTTTTTTAAGGATCATCAGAAAGTCGTCATTCCTTTAACAGATTCCGAAATAATTGAGTGCTGGTGGTTAGACTGTAGCAGTTTGGCTTTTTTCAGTAATATGGTTACAAATGTTGAGAAGAGTCATTTTAGTAACCCTTATTACTTTTCCAAAACCTTTCCACGTACGTGTGTAGATTCGAAGAAGCTTTAACGGTTTCCAAGATATTTCAGTTTTGGTGTTAAGCTTGGCAACTTCTGCCGTTTTCAACAATGTGGTGGCGAAATTTGAGAAAAGCCACTTCACTAACATCCATTACTTTTCCACAAGTTTTCCAACGATGTGCATCGGTCCACTGTATCTGTCTTCGAGTTTAAGTTTTCGGTGATGTACTCCACCACCCTATTACATAATTCAGTGTTCTGGCTGGCTCCTTCTCTTGACAGAATAAGTAACGTAACTGGATTCAGATGCTTAGAACGCAGGTTATTTGTCGTTGTAGCTAGTACGAAAAGTCTCCCTTAAACAGAATATATTCGTCTTGTGGTGGCATGATGAAGTAAATAAATACAGAAGTAGGCTACTACATAGATGCCGGATCATATGGGGCTTAGCTAGACTGACGCACCTTGCGTGTGATAATATTTAAAGAGTTACAATAAAGGGATATAGGCTTCATTAGAATGAAGCTCCTTGCATGCGAAAATCCTTAAGGTGTGACTGACTGACCGGGGTGCTCCTGGAGATGCCCCTTCATCTTAAAAGGCATCGCTCTAAAGGGGCTCAAGTGCTGTGATCCGGGTCTTCCAGCTCCACAAGAAAATGGTGAAATGTTAGGAACATGATGATGATTATGTAACATAAACAATTTGCGTAACTAATGACATTGCTTCTTTATATCCTGGCTGAGGGTACAACGGGAATGGTAGTTCGGGACTGGAAGACAGATGGGCTAATCAGGTGAGTGAGCCGCGTGGAGTGGCATGGAATGGCGATCATAGGCCGTATCCATAAACTTTCCTAAGTTTAAGTAGCGTTTATTTATGCTTTTGTCTTAACTCGATCAGCCACGAAACGCTTAACGACCAAATTGAATGTGAATAACAACGTGACAAAGACGACCAAACAACAACACCTTTAACAATACCTAACCGCTATGACGATTTGATAACTGTTGAAATTGTCTCAGGCACTTTATACATACGGTCCCAAGTAGCCCGCCCCACAACCACCACCGTCCTTTCCCTATATCAATCATCCTCAACAAGGTGGCGCAGTGAGGGGCGCCGAAATCCCACCACGAGCACCATGTTTCCTTCTGGGTGGTTCTCGCCTCCTCCCACGCCATCTCATGATCTACAGCCACTAAAAGGAGTCTTAAGCTTATACCGGGTGTTAAAGTGCAGACTTGTGTTGCCAAGGTGTTTAGTGATCTACAACCACTGAAATGAGTTACATCTTATCCCCGGGGTTGAAGTGACCCGAAAGAGCTGATCTGTGTTGCCAAGATGTTTAGCGATCTATAGCCATTTAAAAGGGCCTTAATCTTATCCCGTGTTAAACAGCAGATCCGTGTTTCCAAAGTGTTTAATGATCTAGAGCCATTAAAAAGTCTTAATCTTAACCCAAGTGTTAAAAGAACATATGTGCGTTACCAAGATGTTTGTTGATCTACATGCACTATAAGGAGTCTTAATGATATCCTGGATGCTAAAGAACAAACCCGTGTTGCCAATATGTTTAGTGATCTATAAGAGCTAAAAAGAGTAATTTTATCCAAAGTGCTCAGGAGCAGACCCAAGACAGCAGATATGTGTTGCCAAGATGTTTAGTGACTTATTGCATTTTTTTATCGTGTCATCATTCATAAGTAGAGAGGTAAATTGGCTTCGTGACAGCTCAACCCATTCATCACTAGCGTGTCATTTTCCATTAAAACAAGTGTCAGAACTCCCCACTTGCTTTCTCTGTATTTCTTCAGCATTCTCTCCCCCAGTGTGTTTCTAATTATCTCATGCAATCTTCTCTGTTCCTTTTTCCATACCGGTTCCGTTCCGTCAACTTTTTATAAGAGATCCTCCCCCTACTTACATCATTCAAGGTAAATATCAGGCATTAGGACTCTCATTTCCAAGGTCATATTCCTTAAAGGGTATGAAGGGACAGATTCACAGACCCTGTACGAAAGAAACTAGAAACGGATCGGAAATAAGTACTTCGGTCTTTATTGCCTAACACCCCAAGTAGCCAATGAGTAAAGCGGGCGTCGTTTTAGTCCAAGCATTTCTGAGATTAAATATTATTAATCTTTGAGAGAAGGCTTATTCCAAATCTTCTTCCTGCAATGACCTGCTTCCGATACTGGCAGACTGGACTGGTAAAAAAAAAAAATCTTTTGCATTGTCTAGCATGCACCTGAATAGAAAACAGTAAATAACGGTGATTTGTTTCGTACCTGTAGTTGCCAATGATACAAAGACTAGGTGGAATCGACAAACCTGTTTTCTACTAACCACACCTCTCCTTTGTTACCTGAGTAGGTGTCAATTACCGTCAAGTAGCCGCCGATAATATCTCGCATTATCAGACAGCAGCACTGACACACTGAGATTATAGTGTCTACCTAATTATTATAGTAACTCATCATTTATGTGTCTGTCCTGCTTTACGCCTCCAAAGTATTCTATGTTTTAATATTGCCAATCCCATCTCGACCATATTTTATCTGTAGAATTATTGGTTTTGAATATCATACCGTCAAATATTAGCTTCCATATTCATCGCCAACGCCATCTCCATCGCTATCGTCATCATCATCGTCATCACCATCACCATCATCATCACCATCAACATCCAAAAACAATTTCTCTTGTTTACATGGGCTAGGAGATTCCAGATATGTGCTTCGCTACGTAGGGAAACCTAATCTGAATAAAATTGTCAAGTATAAGGACGAATAACATACTGATGTTTAATCATTGTTGCACATCGGTTACTGGGCTTTAATCCCATTTGTTCCAGAGGAATTTTCTGAGCCGAATACTGTCTTTCGGTAATACCAAGAAAAATATGGAATTTCAAAGTATATCGGCTCACAGATTGTGAACATGAACCAAACAACAAAAGATAACCTCAAGTACAATCTCTCTTTTTCCCCTTTCACTTCTTTTTGTGCCATAGGAAGGGAAATGCTCTGTTTGCAACAAACTCTAAACGCCAGTACAAAAATGATTAGGATTCCAGCCCACCAATCCTCCTTTTTCTTGTCGCTCTGTTGAATGTGTATGGAATGCGAGGCTGTGCTTTTCACCTATTATCAGGAATTCCACTGGCATCTAAATCTCCAGATAATTTATTTACATGGTCAGAGCTCTGAGAGAAATAGATCCTTGTTCCAGACGTCCAAATAGTTAAAGATTTGAATGAACTAGGTGACATTTCTTTAATCACCATTCAAGCCTTCCAAATTCAAGAATCCATTCCACAAATTGTATTTTCCCAGCAATCTTAATTCAGAAACACCTATAATATAAGGTCATATCCTAGCTATTCTAGGTTGTCCGCATGCTCTCTGTTTTCCAGTACCGAGTTTTCGTTGCAGTCACTTTTGACTTTCAAATTCATGCTAAGAGTATATCAGTTACTTATACCATATACTTCCTACCAGCCGCCAAAGAATTCTAACTTTCTCTGTACTCACCTTCGTTTCATTATTAGGCATTCAGAGCACTGATGTATTTCATCCATTAGTCTCTCTGGTGTTTATTGCTTCAGTAAGTTTGCCTTTCTTGTCTGTCATTGCTATAATATACTCGTAATTATCCACAGCTCTCACATATAAATAAAATCTATCTTAGTCTACAGCCTTGCAATTTAAAACAAAAAAATGACCAAATGCTACTAGTGTGAAATGGTCCTCTTTATCAAACTACCAATTCTTTTGTATTTTCCTCAGGTCTTCTATAGACATTTTCACTAGTTCTTTCTCGTGAATCTCCTGCTGATATCAAATACTCCTTTCTCACCAGAATGAACAAACCGAACCGTATATCCAAACTCTGAATTACCTTGACACATATACTGCACTCTCCGCATCCATGCCATGTTCCTATTATAACACATCTGTAAGCAATGTTGGGTCTGGTTAGTACTTGGATGGGTGACCGCCTGGGAACACTAGATGCTGTTGGCACCCCTACGTCAAAGTGGGGTTGGTGGAGGATTGGTGCCCCTTCCTGTAAAACAATTAACTCTGAGCCCTTGGCCACCCCATTTGGGATACATGGCGTCTGGCAATGGATGGATGGATGGATGTTCCCGGTCCAAAATGCATGAATTATTTTGCGCTCTCCATATGTATTTTAATGTTCATTTTTTTCTTCAGGCCGATTCATACATCCTGTCAATTCGGATGTCGGCGTATCTATTTTTGCAAGACTTTACATTACTGTAGGCTACCAAACCTTATTTTGTCATATATTTCACATACAGCAAAAATTGGATTATTTCTCAGTAATTTATTCACTTCGTTCTCAGTCTATTCAACTACTGTATCACCCATTTCTATTTTTGCCCCATCAGGAACCTAGGGGTCTGGAACTAATCTACTTCTACCCTACACGACGGCAAGGGTGATTAAATTCCTTCTTTAGTCCACTAGGTCACCAGGGATCCATTAGGTTAATGGGTAACACCCAGTTCAGTTAATGGTGTTCTTAATTACCAGAAGCCATTTAGTTTGTTATTCAGTATGAAACGCGTGAAAGTTGCACTACGCTGAATGAGTGGATGATTATTGCCCACCAATTTTTGGACACAGGCAAAATGAGATCACTTTCATTTTTCGCTTTACTTGTGCAGTTCCATATGGTGATGTTTCATAACATAATCATATTCAGTCGTATGTTAAAATTTTTGGGTACATCTCACCTGTACCTATAGCATCTCCTTGCTTCAGTTCTTTCAGCACCATCTGTCCCTGCTGATTCTTACCGTTTTAGCTGAATATAATTATCTGGACGTAGCCATAATGAACGAAACCCATCTCTACAAGGAAATCGTTTTGCAGCTGCTACCAGGCAGTTTTATTCAGCTTAGGAAAGTCTCTTGATGGTGACAGAGTTAGTGAGATTGTGTTCAGTCACTCAAATTTGAAGTCTCTCTTAAGTAAAATTACAATCACCTGGATGTAACTATGACGATAATGTAAATTTACCTCCTGAGACTGAAAGACTTGCAAAGATTTCATAGTAAATACGGGGTTAACCACCTCAGTACAATTTAGTATGATGGCATTTTTAAAGGTCCAAGTCTTGCTATTTCCAAGCGATTTGTGTGCGTTTGTGTGTCTTTGCTTGTGTTGGTGTTCAATATGAACACACCAACACAAGCAAAGACACAGAAACACACACACAGACACTTACAAATGTACAAAAGCATACAGAAACAGACACAAACATACACGCAAACACACAGTCTCACACACACACACACACACACACACACACACACCGCTCTCTGGTGCAGTGGTAACGCTCTCGCTTGCCAACTGGTGGACGGGAGTTCGCGCCTCGCTCAGGTTGCGAAAAGTTTCACTGACGAAGTGAGTGGTTACTGTCCCCCTTGAGCAAGGGGACGGGTGTGTGCGTGTGTGAAGGTCACAGCCTTGCCCTTAGATCGGACTATATGAGCTCTCAGCTCCCTTCCGGGAGGGTAAAAGCTGACGATCACGACCATCAAAGTGATCCTGACCGACCCGGTGAATTACACACACACACACACACAAACAAACATGCAAAATATAAACACATAAACACAAAAGCACATACAAAAACGCACCAAGAAACACACAAAACATATAGACACAAAGATCCAAACCATAAACATACAAACACGCAAACAGAAACACACATATGCACAAAACCACACAGTGTCAAAGCAACACACACACATAAACAACTAAACACACACAAACAAACAAACGCACACACACGGTCACACAAACACTCAGTCACGCACAAAAAGACATACAATAAACAAAGATAAACAAACACACTAAAAGAAATACTCACAAACAGAAAAAAAAAACACGCAAAAACACAGAGAAGCACAAAGGCAAAGCACATGTGAACATAAAATCACACCGTAATGCACACATATACCCAAACACACACACGCATGAAAACAAACACAGACAAACGCATGTATACAAAAACACAAGGACACAAAAGCACACATAAATGCACAAACACACACAGATACACACACAAACACACGCGCAGACAAAAACACAGATATAAAAACACACATAATTACCCACAAACCAGCCTACACAAAAACATAGACAAATCCTCAGATAAAAACACACAGGACAGGAACACATCTAAACACACCTGAAAACGCACACCTAAAAACCCAAATACACCCAAACAAATACAAGCACACACATGCACAAACAAACACATGTACACAAAAACACACATACACAGGCAAACGCACAAAAACACACACTGGAACACATCCACACACATAGACAGAAACATACAAACATATTAACACAGACACACAAACACATACAAATACTCACAAAGTGCACGCAAACACGCAAAAATAGTAACACACACAAACACGCACAAAAGCATAAACACTGAGACAAAGACTCAAAACATACTGTACACAGTCACACAAAGATAGATACACACATGCAAACACAGACATACGGACAGGCAGGCAGGCAGGCACACACACACACACACACACACACACACACACACACACACACACACACACACACACACACACACACACACAAATAAACAAACAAACAAGTACATACAAGTAAACAAACACAAGTACACACAAAACACCCCCCCACACACACATACAAATACACAGAAAAACACACATATAGACAGCAATACACATACACAAACACAAATTGACACAAACACAAAAACAAATACCAAGAGAAAAAAAACAAACACAAACATAAGTACACACACACACACACACACACACACACATAATCATGCGCCCACCCTCCCCAGAACACCCCCTCCTCCCAGACACACTCAAGCATAATAATTCGCCTCGTATGATGAGTTACGAAAGCTCCGAAGCGAATGAGAATACGACCCTAGGATTATTCAAGCCCTGAACCTCACACATGTGGCGAGCTTATCAGTCAATGAATTGCCCTTTACATTAAGGCTACACCATCCTTTACCCATGCCGCAATTATCAGTGAAACACGTATACTGATAGACGCAATAAATACTTGGCATGCACATTGATAATAGTGTTTTCTACAAACCTATTGCACTCAATCACAGCCATTGTTGCAACTATAAACTTTCATTCTCAAGATTTGAACCATAATACGTCTGACGATTGGGTTGCCAAGTATCTCCAGCCACACTCTGACCGTGCTTATACTTTCAGCGGTTTGTAATTGTACCAGTAATTAGTATGCATACAGTACAAATCAACATTTAGATTAATTAAATTCGTATTACAAATTCATTTCACAACATCACATGCTACGTGGAATCATGATCGACCTGGTGATAGGGAGAGCACCTGCACTCTAACCAAAACAATGCGTGATTGACTTCAGGCAGGGTTCAGGCCACTCAAGGGTGCACTATAAAAAAATACACTAAGC